>NC_138310.1:94744983-95222483 GCF_965601325.2 Salmo salar
AAGGTTAAATAAAAAATAAAAACATCTGTTTTAGACAACTTCCTGGACAAAAGGTTTCACTGTAATAGTGAAGGTGTAAACTTGGCCGTAGAAAACGTAAACAGTATATTTGAACTTCCATCTCCCCTATCAAATCTAAACATTTCAAGCAGACAATCTAAGAAAATGAACAACGACAAATGGTTTGATGAAGAATGCAAAAACCTAAGAAAGAAATTGAAATCAGTCATAGTTAGCTAGCTAAGGTACAGTAGTCCCCTCAGTCATAGTTAGCTAGTTAAGGTACAGTAGTCCCCTCAGTCATAGTTAGCTAGCTAAGGTACAGTAGTCCCCTCAGTCATAGTTAGCAGGCTAAGGTACAGTAGTCCCCTCAGTCATAGTTAGCTAGCTACGGTACAGTAGTCCCCTCAGTCATAGTTAGCAGGCTAAGGTACAGTAGTCCCCTCAGTCATAGTTACCTAGCTACGGTACAGTAGTCCCCTCAGTCATAGTTAGCAGGCTAAGGTACAGTAGTCCCCTCAGTCATAGTTAGCTAGCTAAGGTACAGTAGTCCCCTCAGTCATAGTTAGCAGGCTAAGGTCTAAAGTCAAACTGGCGTCATCACAATTAAAAATTAGAAATTGAGAAACCTATCCAACCAAAAACATAGAGACCCAGAAAACCTGAGTCTACACCTTCACTACGGTGAATCACTAAAACAATACAGAAATACACTACGGAAAAAGAAGGAACAGCACGTCAGAAATCAGCTCAATGTAACTAACCACTTCTGGGAAAATTGGAAAACACTAAACAGACAACACAAAGAGTTATCTATCCAAAACAGAGAGGCATGGATAAACCACTTAAATCTTTTCTGGCCCTATAACAAAGAGCAGCAAAAACATACACATGATCAAATACAAATCTTAGAATCAACTATTAAAAGACTACCAGAACCCACTGGATTGTCCAATTACATTGAATGAACAACAGTGTCTCGCTGTATAATGATACGAGGCAAGCACAGGAATACGTAATAGTTTTTTTTTTTTTTTTTTTCTCCACTCTTAACAAAAGAGCGAGGTGTAAACTTTTAAAAAATACATGGGTCTTGACACGTAAAACAAGTGCAAAATAACACTTGGCATGGAAGCCGATACAACAGCACAGGTGCTCACAAGACCAACAGGCATGGTAACAATAACCGACAAGGACAATGGATAACAGAGGGATGAAAGGAGAGTGAGAGAGGAAAGGAGCGAGAGAGAAGGAGGGAGGAAAGGAGAGAGAGAAAAAAATGAGATAGAGAGAAGAAAGGAGAGAGGGAGGGAGAGAGCAAGAGAGGGAGGGAGGAAAGGAGATGGAGAAAGAGAGAGGAAAGGAGAAAGAGAGAGGAAAGGAGTGAGAGAGAAGGAGGGAGGAAAGGAGATGGAGAAAGAGAGGAAAGGAGCGAGAGAAAAGGAGGGAGGAAAGGAGAGAGAGAGAAAAGGAGATAGAGAGAAGAAAGGAGAAAGGGAGGGAGAGAGCAAGAGAGGGGGGGAGGAAAGGAGATGGAGAAAGAGAGAGGAAAGGAGAGAGAGAGAGGAAAGGAGCGAGAGAGAAGGAGGGAGGAAAGGAGAGAGAGAAGGAGGGAGGAAAGGAGAAAGAGAGAGAGACAGGAAAGGAGAGAGAGGATATATATACATACTAATCAGGGGGAACCAGATATGCGTAATGACACAAGACAGTCCGGGGTTGGTGGTAATGATCCCGTTCAGTGACGGAGATATCCGGAGCTGGTGAATGGAATGAGCAGCAGTACCAGGGGGGGGGGGGATCTGTGACAGAACCAGCAGCGGGACACCGGCCTCGGGGACGACCACAGGGACACGCTGCAGTGGGACGACACCGGCCTCGGGGACGACCACAGGGACACGCTGCAGTGGGACGACACCGGCCTCGGGGACGACCACAGGGACACGCTGCAGTGGGACGACACCGGCCTCGGGGACGACCACAGGGACACGCTGCAGTGGGACGACACCGGCCTCGGGGACGACCACAGGGACACGCTGCAGTGGGACGACACCGGCCTCGGGGACGACCACAGGGACACGCTGCAGTGGGACGACACCGGCCTCGGGGACGACCACAGGGACACGCTGCAGTGGGACGACACCGGCCTCGGGGACGACCACAGGGACACGCTGCAGTGGGACGACACCGGCCTCGGGGACGACCACAGGGACACGCTGCAGTGGGACGACACCGGCCTCGGGGACGACCACAGGGACACGCTGCAGTGGGACGACACCGGCCTCGGGGACGACCACAGGGACACGCTGCAGTGGGACGACACCGGCCTCGGGGACGACCACAGGGACACGCTGCAGTGGGACGACACCGGCCTCGGGGACGACCACAGGGACACGCTGCAGTGGGACGACACCGGCCTCGGGGACGACCACAGGGACACGCTGCAGTGGGACGACACCGGCCTCGGGGACGACCACAGGGACACGCTGCAGTGGGACGACACCGGCCTCGGGGACGACCACAGGGACACGCTGCAGTGGGACGACACCGGCCTCGGGGACGACCACAGGGACACGCTGCAGTGGGACGACACCGGCCTCGGGGACGACCACAGGGACACGCTGCAGTGGGACGACACCGGCCTCGGGGACGACCACAGGGACACGCTGCAGTGGGACGACACCGGCCTCGGGGACGACCACAGGGACACGCTGCAGTGGGACGACACCGGCCTCGGCGACGACCACAGGGACACGCTGCAGTGGGACGACACCGGCCTCGGGGACGACCACAGGGACACGCTGCAGTGGGACGACACCGGCCTCGGGGACGACCACAGGGACACGCTGCAGTGGGACGACACCGGCCTCGGGGACGACCACAGGGACACGCTGCAGCGGGACGACACCGGCCTCGGGGACGACCACAGGGACACGCTGCAGCGGGACGACACCGGCCTCGGGGACGACCACAGGGACACGCTGCAGCGGGACGACACCGGCCTCGGGGACGACCACAGGGACACGCTGCAGCGGGACGACACCGGCCTCGGGGACGACCACAGGGACACGCTGCAGTGGGACGACACCGGCCTCGGGGACGACCACAGGGACACGCTGCAGTGGGACGACACCGGCCTCGGGGACGACCACAGGGACACGCTGCAGTGGGACGACACCGGCCTCGGGGACGACCACAGGGACACGCTGCAGTGGGACGACACCGGCCTCGGCGATGACCACAGGGACACGCTGCAGTGGGACGACACCGGCCTCGGGGACGACCACAGGGACACGCTGCAGCGGGACGACACCGGCCTCGGGGACGACCACAGGGACACGCTGCAGCGGGACGACACCGGCCTCGGGGACGACCACAGGGACACGCTGCAGCGGGACGACACCGGCCTCGGGGACGACCACAGGGACACGCTGCAGCGGGACGACACCGGCCTCGGGGACGACCACAGGGACACGCTGCAGTGGGACGACACCGGCCTCGGGGACGACCACAGGGACACGCTGCAGTGGGACGACACCGGCCTCGGGGACGACCACAGGGACACGCTGCAGTGGGACGACACCGGCCTCGGGGACGACCACAGGGACACGCTGCAGTGGGACGACACCGGCCTCGGGGACGACCACAGGGACACGCTGCAGTGGGACGACACCGGCCTCGGCGACGACCACAGGGACACGCTGCAGTGGGACGACACCGGCCTCGGGGACGACCACAGGGACACGCTGCAGTGGGACGACACCGGCCTCGGGGACGACCACAGGGACACGCTGCAGTGGGACGACACCGGCCTCGGGGACGACCACAGGGACACGCTGCAGTGGGACGACACCGGCCTCGGGGACGACCACAGGGACACGCTGCAGTGGGACGACACCGGCCTCGGGGACGACCACAGGGACACGCTGCAGTGGGACGACACCGGCCTCGGGGACGACCACAGGGACACGCTGCAGTGGGACGACACCGGCCTCGGGGACGACCACAGGGACACGCTGCAGTGGGACGACACCGGCCTCGGGGACGACCACAGGGACACGCTGCAGTGGGACGACACCGGCCTCGGGGACGACCACAGGGACACGCTGCAGTGGGACGACACCGGCCTCGGGGACGACCACAGGGACACGCTGCAGTGGGACGACACCGGCCTCGGGGACGACCACAGGGACACGCTGCAGTGGGACGACACCGGCCTCGGCGACGACCACAGGGACACGCTGCAGTGGGACGACACCGGCCTCGGCGATGACCACAGGGACACGCTGCAGTGGGACGACACCGGCCTCGGGGACGACCACAGGGACACGCTGCAGTGGGACGACACCGGCCTCGGGGACGACCACAGGGACACGCTGCAGTGGGACGACACCGGCCTCGGGGACGACCACAGGGACACGCTGCAGTGGGACGACACCGGCCTCGGGGACGACCACAGGGACACGCTGCAGTGGGACGACACCGGCCTCGGGGACGACCACAGGGACACGCTGCAGTGGGACGACACCGGCCTCGGGGACGACCACAGGGACACGCTGCAGTGGGACGACACCGGCCTCGGGGACGACCACAGGGACACGCTGCAGTGGGACGACACCGGCCTCGGCGACGACCACAGGGACACGCTGCAGTGGGACGACACCGGCCTCGGCGATGACCACAGGGACACGCTGCAGTGGGACGACACCGGCCTCGGGGACGACCACAGGGACACGCTGCAGTGGGACGACACCGGCCTCGGGGACGACCACAGGGACGCGGTGCGGGTCGTTCAGGGCGTCGATGGTGTAAATCCCTGGTCAGCGAAGCATCCAGGTTGCATTTGTTCGATGATGATTGGGATGAGGGGTAAAGGATAGCTGAACTTAACGGTGAGAGTTCGATAATCAATGCAGGGGCGCATCATTCTTAAAAAAAAGAAAAAAAGCTTGAGGCTCTTCTGTACGCATGTCTCCATGGCCTCGGTCTCCGCAAAGGAGAGGGGATAGACATGTCCTCTTGGGAGGTCTGCGTCAGACAGCAGGTCAATGGCACAGTCTCAGGGGCGATGAGGAGGCAGGCGTGTAGCCTGGGTCTTAGAGAAAACTCGAACCGGAATGGGTGACTGTAGGGGAACCAAAGGAATGCGTAATGCAGTGGCCAGTGCAGCTCCAGAATCAATCAAAGCTAACGGGAGTGAGGGGCTAGAGGATTTAAGGGACTTTAATGGGAAAACACACTGGTTGAGCTGACAGAAAAGGAGGGGAGATCTTGCATCCTACTTGGGTTGGCACAGGAGAACTCCCTGGCTTGTCACCTCTTCACCTATTAGAGGGCAGGTTGGAGAGAAATTACCCCTTTCTCCACAATAGGAGCAGAGGCTCAGATTCCTCCTTCTCCTACGCTCTGCCTCGGGCAAACATGCAGAGCCCACCTCCATCGGCTCTGGCCACGGAGCAGGTGTAGCCATGGGCTCCAGATTCTGCACAGGACTTCGTCGGGACCGCAGGAGGTTGTCCAAACAAATCGCCATGCTGATGATCAGGTTGTCATCACGGCAGGCTAACTCCATCTGTACCTCCTCCCGCAGTCCGCTGCTGAACACGTTGACCAGAGCCAACTTGTTCCATCTGGTGGAGGCTGCGATGGTCCGGAACTCCAGAGGGAACTTCGATGTGGTCCTAGATCCCTGGTTGGAGAAGGTGCTCACCCTCTTCTCAGCCCTCCACAGGATGATTTGACATAGGGTCAGTCTGTTATATCTGGAGTATTTCACCTGTCTTAACCGGTGTCCTGTGTGAATTTAAGTATGCTACCTCTAATTATCTCTCTCTTCTCTTTCTCTTTCTCTTCTCTCGGAGGACCTGAGCCCTAGGACCATGCCTCAGGACTACCTGGCCTGATGACTCCTGGCAGGCCCCAGTCCACCTGGTCATGCTGCTGCGCAGTTTAAACTGTTCTGCCTGCGGCTATGGAACCCTGACCTGTTCAACGGACGTGCAACCTGTCCCAGACCTGCTGTTATCGACTCTCTCTACCGCACCTGCTGTCTCTAACTCTGAATGATCGGCTATGAAAAAACAACTGACATTTACTCCTGGGTTGCTGACCTGTTGCACCCTCGACAATTACTGTGATTATTATTATTTTACCTTGCTTGTCATCTATGAACGTTTGAACATTTTAGCCATGTACTGTTATAATCTCCACCCGGCACAGCCAGAAGAGGACTGGCCACCCCTCATAGCCTGGTTCCTCTCTAGGTTTCTTCCTAGGTTCCTGCCTTTCTAGGGAGTTTTTCTTAGCCACCATGCTTCTACATCCGCATTGCTTGCTGTTTGGGGTTTTAGGCTGGGTTTCTGTACAGCACTTTATGACATCGGCTGATGTAAAAAGGGCTTTATAAATACATTTGATTGATTGAATCAGGGTGAAGTGCTCGTAGGACTCAACCTCAGGTCCGCCCATTTCCCTGACCGCGGCACCTCAGTCCAGGGCCCATCCGGTCAGTGCCGAGATGACGGTGGCAACCCTGTCTCTTCCGGAGACAACCTCGGCGTAGAGAGCGAGGTACAGGTCGCATTGCAGAAGGAATCCCAGCATCTCGCTGGCGCGCCGTCAAAGTGCTCCGGGAGGGACAGAGGTATTCAGCGTACCGGCTCAGATGGGACCGAGGCAGGTAGTGGTGTGGGGGCTGGTGCCGGAACCGGTGCTGGAGACTGGAGGAACTTCACATTCCAAACACAGGATGGTTGCCAGCACACTGTCCATGGCGTTGCCGAGTCTGGAGAACAGTTGAAACTGGAGCAGCAGCACGGCCAGGTGGACAGCAAGGAGTCATCATGCCAGGTAGTCCTGAGGCATGGTCCTAGGGCTCAGGTCCTCCGAGAGAGCGAGAGAGAGAGGGAGAGAGAGAGAGAGAGAGAGAGAGAGAGAGAGAGAGAGAGAGAGAGAGAGAGAGAGAGAGAGAGAAAGAAAGAATTGGAGAGAGCATATTTAAATTCACACAGGACACCGGATAAGATAGGAGAAATACTCCAGATATAACAGACTGACCCTAGCCCCCCGACACATAAACGACTGCAGCATAAGTACTGGAGGCTGAGACAGGAGGGGTCAGGCAGACCTGGCTCTCAAGAGAAAACAGGCTATGTGCACCCTGCCCACAAAATGAGGTGGAAACTGAGCTGCACTTCCTAACTTCCTGCCAAATGTATGACCATATTAGAGACACATATTTCCCTCAGATTATACAGACCCACAAAGAATTCGAAAACAAATCAATTTTTGATAAACTCCCATATCTACTGGGTGAAATACCACAGTGTGCCATCACAGCAGCAAGATTTGAGACCTGTTGCCACAAGAAAAGGTCAACCAGTGAAGAACAAACACCATTGTAAATACAACCCATATTTATGTTTATATATTGTCAATTTTGTACATAAACTATTTTCACATAGTTACAACATTGTATATAGACATTTGAAATGTCCTTATTCTTTTGGAACTTTTGTGTAATATTTACTATAAATAAAAATAAAAAACATTATTTGACTTTTGTTTATTATCTATTTCACTTGCTTTGGCAATATAAACATATCTTTCCCATGCCAATAAAGCCCTTTGAAATGAGAGAGATCAAGTCAAGATTGAAGGTTCAGGACAGGCCATCTGATTCATTTCCCCTCCATACTGAAATAGTAAAGCCTCTCTGAATCATCCATATTCCCTGGTGGTCCTGACTTCATCCATATTGCCTGGTGGCCCTGACTTCATCCATATCGCCTGGTGGTTCTGACTTCATCCATATTCCCTGGTGGCCCTGACTTCATCCATATTCCCTGGTGGTTCTGACTTCATCCATATTGCCTGGTGGTTCTGACTTCATCCATATTCCCTGGTGGCCCTGACTTCATCCATATTCCCTGGTGGTTCTGACTTCATCCATATTGCCTGGTGGCCCTGACTTCATCCATATTGCCTGGTGGCCCTAACTTCATCCATATTGCCTGGTGGTTCTGACTTCATCCATATTCCCTGGTTGCCCTGACTTCATCCATATTCCCTGGTGGTTCTGACTTCGTCCATATTGCCTGTTGGTCCTGACTTCATCCATATTGCCTGGTGGCCCTGACTTCATCCATATTGCCTGGTGGTTCTGACTTCATCCATATTGCCTGGTGGTCCTGACTTCATCCATATTGCCTGGTGGTTCTGACTTCATCCATATTGCCTGGTGGTTCTGACTTCATCCATATTGCCTGGTGCTCGTGACTTTATCCATATTGCCTTGTTTGTTTTGACTTCATCCATATTGCCTGGTGGTTCTGACTTCATCCATATTGCCTGGTGGTTCTGACTTCATCCATATTGCCTGGTGGTCCTGACTTCATCCATATTGCCTGGAGGTTCTGACTTCGTCCATATTGCCTGGACGGTCTAACTTCATCCATATTGCCTGGTGGTCCTGAATTCATCCATATTGCCTGGTGGTTCTGACTTCATCCATATTGCCTGGTGGTTCTGACTTCATCCATATTGCCTGGTGGTCGTGACTTCAACCATATTTCCTGGTGGTTCTGACTTCATCCATATTGCCTGGTGGTCCTGACTTCATCCATATTGCCTGGTGGTTCGGTCTTCATCCATATTGCTTGGTGGTCGTGACTTCATCCATATTGCCTGGTGGTTCTGTCTTCATCCATATTGCCTGGTGGTCCTGACTTCATCCATATTGCCTGGTGGTTCTGTCTTCATCCATATTGCCTGTTTGTTCTGACTTCATCCATATTGCCTGGTGGTTCTGACTTCATCCATATTGCCTGGTGGTCGTGACTTCATCCATATTGCCTGGTGGTCCTGACTTCATCCATATTACCTGGAGGTTCTGACTTCATCCATATTGCCTGGTGGTCCTGACTTCATCCATATTGCCTGGTGGCCCTGACTTCATCCATATTGCCTGTTGGTCCTGACTTCATCCATAATGCCTGGTGGTCCTGACTTCATCCATATTGCCTGGTGGTTCTGACTTCATCCATATTGCATGGTGGTCATGACTTCATCCATATTGCCTGGTGGTTCTGACTTCCTCCATATTGCCTGGAGGTTCTGACTTCATCCATATTGCCTGGTGGTTCTGACTTCATCCATATTGAATGGTGGTCGTGACTTTATCCATATTGCCTTGTTGTTGTGACTTCATCCATATTGCCTGGTGGTCGTGACTTCATCCATATTGCCTTGTTGTTTTGACTTCATCCATATTGCCTTGTGGTTCTGACTTCATCCATATTGCCTGGTGGTCCTGACTTCATCCATATTGCTTGGTGGTTCTGACTTCATCCATATTGCCTGGAGGTTCTGACTTCATCCATATTGCCTGGTGGTCCTGACTTCATCCATATTGCTTGGTGGTTCTGACTTCATCCATATTGCCTGGAGGTTCTGACTTCATCCATATTGCCTGTGGGCCCTGACTTCATGCATATTGCCTGGTGGTCCTGACTTCATCCATATTGCCTGGTAGTTCTGACTTCATCCATATTGCCATGTAGTTCTGACTTCATCCATATTGCTTGGTGGTTCTGACTTCATCCATATTTCTTGGTGGTTCTGACTTCATCCATATTGCTTGGTGGTTCTGACTTCATCCATATTTCTTGGTGGTTCTGACTTCATCCATTTTTCTTGGTGGTTCTGACTTCATCCATATTGTCTGGTGGTTCTGACTTCATCCATATTGCGTGGAGGTTCTGACTTCATCCATATTGCTTGGTGGTTCTGACTTCATCCATATTGCCTGGTGGTCCTGACTTCATCCATATTGCTTGGTGGTCGTGACTTCATCCATATTGCCTGGAGGTTCTGACTTCATCCATATTGTCTGGTGGTCCTTACTTCATCCATATTGCCCGGTGGTTCTGACTTCATCCATATCGCCTGGTGGCCCTGACTTCATCCATATTGCCTGGTAATTCTGACTTCATCCATATTGCCAGTTGGTATTGTGTTGTGGAAATTCAGTACCGAGAGAGACTTGATCATTTCTTTAAACAATAATTTTTATTTAATATCGAAGAAGTATTGCAAATATGAAACCGTCAGCCCAACAGTCTCGTTCTGACTATTAGGCTGGGAGCCTGAATCATACAGATAATGCACAGTCTATCTAGCTAATACCCAGAATGCTTGGTTCCACCCCTCCCATATAGACTGGGGGGCACCATAAGCCACTTTGGGCTCATCCTGTCTTTATCTGCCCCTGGCGTTATCTTCACCTCCGACCCTGGCCTAATTTCCCAGGCCAGGAAGTCTAAGAAGCATTGAGGCCTTTGTTCTACTCCTCTCTTTCCCAGTTACAACAACCCCACATCAAGTCACTGGAATGCCAGCTGTAGGTTTTATCCCCAGGAAGCTGGAGTGGACGCCATAAAACAAACATGTCCCACTGTTTAAGTAAATACTTGGTACATTTCCAAAAAATAAGGTGCATTTTTCTGTCTAACCTGACATCATCCATATTTCTTGGAGGTTCTGACTTCATCCATATTGCCTGGTGGTTCTGACTTCATCCATATTGCTTGGTGGTTCTGACTTCATCCATATTGCCTGGTGGTCCTGACTTCATCCATATTGCTTGGTGGTTCTGACTTCGTCCATATTGCCTGGACGTTCTAACTTCATCCATATTGCCTGGTGGTCCTGAATTCATCCATATTGCCTGGTGGTTCTGACTTCATCCATATTGCCTGGTGGTTCGGTCTTCATCCATATTGCCTGGTGGTCGTGACTTCATCCATATTTCCTGGTGGTTCTGACTTCATCCATATTGCCTGGTGGTCCTGACTTTATCCATATTGCCTGGTGGTTCTGTCTTCATCCATATTGCCTGGTGGTCCTGACTTCATCCATATTGCCTGGTGGTTCTGTCTTCATCCATATTGCCTGTAGATTCTGACTTCATCCATATTGCCTGGTGGTTCTGACTTCATCCATATTGCCTGGTGGTCCTGACTTTATCCATATTGCCTGGTGGTCCTGACTTCATCCATATTGCCTGTTGGCCCTGACTTCATCCATATTACCTGGAGGTTCTGACTTCATCCATATTGCCTGGTGGTCCTGACTTCATCCATATTGCCTGGTGGCCCTGACTTCATCCATATTGCCTGTTGGTCCTGACTTCATCCATAATGCCTGGTGGTCCTGACTTCATCCATATTGCCTGGTGGTTCTGACTTCATCCATATTGCCTGGTGGTCCTGACTTCATCCATATTGCCTGGTGGTTCTGACTTCATCCATATTGCCTGGAGGTTCTGACTTCATCCATATTGCCTGGTGGTTCTGACTTCATCCATATTGCCTGGTGGTCGTGACTTTATCCATATTGCCTTGTTGTTGTGACTTCATCCATATTGCCTGGTGGTCGTGACTTCATCCATATTGCCTTGTTGTTTTGACTTCATCCATATTGCCTTGTGGTTATGACTTCATCCATATTGCCTGGTGGTCCTGACTTCATCCATATTCCTTGGTGGTTCTGACTTCATCCATATTGCTTGGTGGTTCTGACTTCATCCATATTGCCTGGTGGTCCTGACTTCATCCATATGGCCTGGTGGTTCTGACTTCGTCCATATTGCCTGGTGGTCGTGACTTCATCCATATTGCCTGGACGTTCTAACTTCATCCATATTGCCTGGTGGTTCTGACTTCATCCATATTGCCTGGTGGTCCTGACTTCATCCATATGGCCTGGTGGTCCTGACTTCAACCATATTGCCTGGAGGTTCTGACTTCATTCGTATTGCCTGGTGGTTCTGACTTCATCCGTATTGCCTGGTGGTTCTGACTTCATCCATATTGCCTGGTGGTTCTGACTTCATCCATATTGCCTGGTGGTCCTGACTTAATCCATATTGCCTGTTGGCCCTGACTTCATCCATATTGCCTGGTGGTCCTGACTTCATCCATATTGCCTGGTAGTTCTGACTTCATCCATATTGCTTGGTGGTTCTGACTTCATCCATATTGCCTGGTGGTCCTGACTTCATCCATATGGCCTGGTGGTCCTGACTTCAACCATATTGCCTGGAGGTCCTGACTTCGTCCATATTGCCTGGTGGTCGTGACTTCATCCATATTGCCTGGACGTTCTAACTTCATCCATATTGCCTGGTGGTTCTGACTTCATCCATATTGCCTGGTGGTCGTGACTTCATCCATATTGCCTTGTTGTTTTGACTTCATCCATATTGTCTTGTGGTTCTGACTTCATCCATATTGCCTGGTGGTCCTGACTTCATCCATATTGCCTGGTGGCCCTGACTTCATCCATATTGCCTGTTGGTCCTGACTTCATCCATAATGCCTGGTGGTCCTGACTTCATCCATATTGCCTGGTGGTTCTGACTTCATCCATATTGCCTGGTGGTCCTGACTTCATCCATATTGCCTGGTGGTTCTGACTTCATCCATATTGCCTGGAGGTTCTGACTTCATCCATATTGCCTGGTGGTTCTGACTTCATCCATATTGCCTGGTGGTCGTGACTTCATCCATATTGCCTTGTTGTTTTGACTTCATCCATATTGCCTTGTGGTTATGACTTCATCCATATTGCCTGGTGGTCCTGACTTCATCCATATTGCTTGGTGGTTCTGACTTCATCCATATTGCTTGGTGGTTCTGACTTCATCCATATTGCCTGGTGGTCCTGACTTCATCCATATGGCCTGGTGGTTCTGACTTCGTCCATATTGCCTGGTGGTCGTGACTTCATCCATATTGCCTGGACGTTCTAACTTCATCCATATTGCCTGGTGGTTCTGACTTCATCCATATTGCCTGGTGGTCCTGACTTCATCCATATGGCCTGGTGGTCCTGACTTCAACCATATTGCCTGGAGGTTCTGACTTCATTCGTATTGCCTGGTGGTTCTGACTTCATCCGTATTGCCTGGTGGTTCTGACTTCATCCATATTGCCTGGTGGTTCTGACTTCATCCATATTGCCTGGTGGTCCTGACTTAATCCATATTGCCTGTTGGCCCTGACTTCATCCATATTGCCTGGTGGTCCTGACTTCATCCATATTGCCTGGTAGTTCTGACTTCATCCATATTGCTTGGTGGTTCTGACTTCATCCATATTGCCTGGTGGTCCTGACTTCATCCATATGGCCTGGTGGTCCTGACTTCAACCATATTGCCTGGAGGTCCTGACTTCGTCCATATTGCCTGGTGGTCGTGACTTCATCCATATTGCCTGGACGTTCTAACTTCATCCATATTGCCTGGTGGTTCTGACTTCATCCATATTGCCTGGTGGTCGTGACTTCATCCATATTGCCTTGTTGTTTTGACTTCATCCATATTGTCTTGTGGTTCTGACTTCATCCATATTGCCTGGTGGTCCTGACTTCATCCATATTGCCTGGTGGCCCTGACTTCATCCATATTGCCTGTTGGTCCTGACTTCATCCATAATGCCTGGTGGTCCTGACTTCATCCATATTGCCTGGTGGTTCTGACTTCATCCATATTGCCTGGTGGTCCTGACTTCATCCATATTGCCTGGTGGTTCTGACTTCATCCATATTGCCTGGAGGTTCTGACTTCATCCATATTGCCTGGTGGTTCTGACTTCATCCATATTGCCTGGTGGTCGTGACTTTATCCATATTGCCTTGTTGTTGTGACTTCATCCATATTGCCTGGTGGTCGTGACTTCATCCATATTGCCTGTTGGTATTGTGTCGTGGAATTTCAGTACTGAGAGAGACTTGGTCATTTCTTTAAACAAGCATTTTTATTTAGTATCGAAGAAGTATTGCAAATATGAAACCGTCAGCCCAACAGTCTCGTTCTGACTATTAGGCTGGGAGCCTGAATCATACAGATAATGCACAGTCTATCTAGCTAATACCCAGAATGCTTGGTTCCACCCCTCCCATATAGACTGGGGGGCACCATAAGCCACTTTGGGCTCATCCTGTCTTTATCTGCCCCTGGCGTTATCTTCACCTCCGACCCTGGCCTAATTTCCCAGGCCAGGAAGTCTAAGAAGCATTGAGGCCTTTGTTCTACTCCTCTCTTTCCCAGTTACAACAACCCCACATCAAGTCACTGGAATGCCAGCTGTAGGTTTTATCCCCAGGAAGCTGGAGTGGACGCCATAAAACACACATGTCCCACTGTTTAAGTAAATACTTGGTACATTTCCAAAAAATAAGGTGCATTTTTCTGTCTAACCTGACATCATCCATATTTCTTGGAGGTCGTGACTTCATCCATATTGCCTGGTAGTTCTGACTTCATCCATATTGCCTGGTGGTTCTGACTTCATCCATATTGCTTGGTGGTTCTGACTTCATCCATATCGCCTGGTGGTCGTGACTTCATCCATATTGCTTGGTGGTTCTGACTTCATCCATATTGCCTGGTGGTCCTGACTTCATCCATATTGCTTGGTGGTTCTGACTTCATCCATATCGCCTGGTGGTCGTGACTTCATCCATATTGCCTGGAGGTTCTGACTTCATCCATATTGCTTGGTGGTCGTGACTTCATCCATATTGCCTGGAGGTTCTGACTTCATCCATATTGCCTGGTGGTCCTGACTTCGTCCATATTGCCTGGATGTTCTAACTTCATCCATATTGCCTGGTGGTCCTGAATTCATCCATATTGCCTGGTGGTTCTGACTTCATCCATATTGCCTGGTGGTTCGGTCTTCATCCATATTGCCTGGTGGTCGTGACTTCATCCATATTTCCTGGTGGTTCTGACTTCATCCATATTGCCTGGTGGTCCTGACTTTATCCATATTGCCTGGTGGTTCTGTCTTCATCCATATTGCCTGGTGGTCCTGACTTCATCCATATTGCCTGGTGGTTCTGTCTTCATCCATATTGCCTGTAGGTTCTGACTTCATCCATATTGCCTGGTGGTTCTGACTTCATCCATATTGCCTGGTGGTCCTGACTTTATCCATATTGCCTGGTGGTCCTGACTTCATCCATATTGCCTGTTGGCCCTGACTTCATCCATATTACCTGGAGGTTCTGACTTCATCCATATTGCCTGGTGGTCCTGACTTCATCCATATTGCCTGGTGGCCCTGACTTCATCCATATTGCCTGTTGGTCCTGACTTCATCCATAATGCCTGGTGGTCCTGACTTCATCCATATTGCCTGGTGGTTCTGACTTCATCCATATTGCCTGGTGGTCCTGACTTCATCCATATTGCCTGGTGGTTCTGACTTCATCCATATTGCCTGGAGGTTCTGACTTCATCCATATTGCCTGGTGGTTCTGACTTCATCCATATTGCCTGGTGGTCGTGACTTTATCCATATTGCCTTGTTGTTGTGACTTCATCCATATTGCCTGGTGGTCGTGACTTCATCCATATTGCCTTGTTGTTTTGACTTCATCCATATTGCCTTGTGGTTCTGACTTCATCCATATTGCCTGGTGGTCCTGACTTCATCCATATTGCTTGGTGGTTCTGACTTCATCCATATTGCTTGGTGGTTCTGACTTCATCCATATTGCCTGGTGGTCCTGACTTCATCCATATGGCCTGGTGGTCCTGACTTCAACCATATTGCCTGGAGGTCCTGACTTCGTCCATATTGCCTGGTGGTCGTGACTTCATCCATATTGCCTGGACGTTCTAACTTCATCCATATTGCCTGGTGGTTCTGACTTCATCCATATTGCCTGGTGGTCCTGACTTCAACCATATTGCCTGGAGGTTCTGACTTCATTCATATTGCCTGGTGGTTCTGACTTCATCCATATTGCCTGTTTGTCCTGACTTCATCCATATTGCTTGGAGGTTCTGACTTCATCCATATTGCCTGGTGGTCCTGACTTCATCCATATTGCCTGGTAGTTCTGACTTCATCCATATTGCCTGGTGGTCCTGACTTCATCCATATTGCCTGGTAGTCCTGACTTTATCCATATTGCTTGGTGGTTCTGACTTCATCCATATTGCTTGGTGGTTCTGACTTCATCCATATTGCTTGGTGGTTCTGACTTCATCCATATTGCTTGGTGGTTCTGACTTCATCCATATTGCCTGGTGGTCCTGACTTCATCCATAATGCTTGGTGGTTCTGACTTCATCCATATTGCTTGGTGGTTCTGACTTCATCCATATTGCCTGGTGTTTCTTTGAATCCCAAAAGGCCTTGTTCTGCACTGATCAGGACCAGCACATTCTGTCCCCATCCCAAACAGCACCCTATTAGATATCACATTATTCACAGGCCCTGGTCTTAAGTAGTGCACTAAATAGGTAATAGGGTCCTTGTCTAAAGTAGTGCACTAAATAGGTAATAGGGTCCTGGTCTAAAGTAGTGCACTAAATAGGTAATAGGGCCCTGGTCTAAAGTTGTGCACTAAATAGGGAATAGGGCCCTGGTCTAAAGTAGTGCACTAAATTGGGAATAGGGCCCTGGTCTAAAGTTGTGCACTAAATAGGGAATAGGGTGCCATTTGGGATGCATTGTATTGTGTTTAGTAGTCTAATGAAATGGCGTTATCTAGGACTAAAGTATATTAATATTCCTGTAACAGGCCTTGACCCAAATCTCTCTCTCTCTCTCTCTCTCTCTCTCTTTCCCGACCCTCTGAGAATGTTTAATCTGGTCTGTCTGTCTGTCTGTCTGTCTGTCTGTCTGTCTGTCTGTCTGTCTGTCTGTCTGTCTGTCTGTCTGTCTGTCTGTCTGTCTGTCTGTCTGTCTGTCTGTCTGTCTGTCTGTCTGTCTGTCTGTCTGTCTGTCTGTCTGTCTGTCTGTCTGTCTGTCTGTCTGTCTGTCTGTCTGTCTGTCTGTCTGTCAGTCAATGTTGAATCCTCGTTTCTTATTGGCTTGAAGGGCATTCTAGAGCATGCCTTCCCTATAACTCACAGTATATCAACACGGTAGAATTCAATGGCTACAGTTCATTCTTACATGTTCTATGTTTGAGATGCTTTTGAAAGCAAAAGTAGAATTGAAAACATTATTGACATTGTTGAATTCGATTTTCATAAAAGCAAGCTATGACTGATGGTTTGGTTAGCTGAACTAGCAAGTATTTTTGGTTGGTTACCAAGGAAACTACTTTAGCTATCTAGATATATTGCGAGCTATTTCAGTGGATGTTGAACACATTTCTACCTACCATAAAAAGTAAAACATTTCATTCACTCCATATACAAACATATGCACATACGAACAACATCTTACACATACAAACAATCAACTACTTCTCATCTGTCCAGACCCATATACCAACACCCCATCCATAGTGCCTGTATTATTGTTTGCCACATGGCCTGAAATTGTACCAATTTATTTTTCTCGGCTGTCCCTGCTACTTCAATATTTCAATGATAAATCACTCAGTTTTTCCATTGTGTTAATAATGGTGGATTGATTGACCTGCAGGTTTTTTGAAGATGACTGATAAGAGAATCGTCCAGCCCATTGGGTATCTCACTACAGCCCCATATAACATGTCTTGAAATATACAGACAGACATATTGAAAGTACGTTTACATTGTATTACTTCTGACAGCCAATTTTCTAACTCCAACATGGATTATTAAGTCACTGTTAGTTTTACACTTAATAAATGACTGCCGTTGTGTTGTAGAATTTATGAGTTTTGTCTCCTCTACAATAAATGGTATATAATTAGTTTATACTGTATTAAACTTACATTTTCGTTAAATGTAATTTTGTTACTTATGGTCCAACTTTCCCTCCATCTTGTGGCAACATCAGTTATTTTTAAATCTTGGTTCAAATAGTTTGTATTGGGAACCAATGAACACATTTCTAGCTGTAAATACAGTGGCTTGCAAAAGTATTCAACCCTCTGGCATTTTTCCTATTTTGTTACCTTACAACCTGGAATTAAAATTGATTTTTTTTTTGGGGGGGGGGTTTGTATCATTTGATTTACACAACCTGCCTACCACTTTGAAGATGCAAAATATTTTATCTTGTGAAACAAACAAGAAATAAGACCAAAAAACAGAGAACTTGAGTGTGCATAACCATTCATCCCCCCAAAGTCAATACTTTATAGAGCCACCTTTTGCAGCAATTACAACTGCCAGTCTCTTGGGGTATATCTCTATAAGCTTGGCACATCTAGCCACTGGGATTATTGGCCATTCTTCAAGGCAAAACTGCTCCAGCTACTTCAAGTTGGATGGGTTCTGCTGGTGTACAGCAAGCTTTCAGTCATACCACAGATTCTCAATTGGATTGAGGTCTGGGCTTTGACTAGGCCATTCCAAGACATTTAAATGTTTCCCCTTAAACCACTCAAGTGTTTCTTTAGCAGTATGCTTAGTGTCTTTGTCCTGCTGGAAGGTGAACCTCTTTCCCAGTCTCAAATCTCTGGAGACTGAAACAGGTTTCCCTCAATAATTTCCCACGGGGGGCCAGTACAAAAAAATTTATAAAATAAAAATAAAATAAAAATGCATGAAATGAAAATGAAATGTATGAAAAGTATGTATTCACTACTGTAAATTGCTCTGGATAAGGGCGTCTGCTAAATTACTAAAATGTAAAATGTAAATGTCATTTCCCTGTATTTAGCACCCATCCATCATTCCTTCAATTCTGACCTGTTTCCCAGTTCCTGCCGATGAAAAACATCCCCACAGCATGATGCTGCCACCACCATGCTTCACTGTGGGGATGGTGATCTCGGGGTGATGAGAGGTGTTGGGTTTGCGCCAGACATTTTCCTTGATGGCCAAAAAGGTCAATTTTAGTCTCATCTGACCAGAGTACCTTCTTCCATTTGTTTTGGGAGTCTCCCACATGCCTTTTGGCAAACACCAAACGGGTTTGCTTATTTATTTCTTTAAGCAATGGATTTTTTCTGGCCACCCTTCCGTAAAGCCAAGCTCTGTGGAGTGTACGGCTTAAAGTGGTCCTATGGACAGATACTCCAATCTCCGCTGTGGAGCTTTGCAGCTCCTTCAGGGTTATCTCTGGTCTCTTTTTTGCCTCTCTGATTAATGCCCTCCTTGCCTGGTCCGTGAGTTTTGGTGGGCGGCCCTATCTTGGCAGGTTTGTTGTGGTGCCATATTCTTTCCATTTTTTAATAATGGATTTAATGGTGCTCCGTGGGATGTTCAAAGTTTCAGATATTTTTTTATAACCCAACCCTGATCTGTACTTCTCCACAACTTTGTCCCTGAACTGTTTGGAGAGCTCTTTGGTCTTCATTGTGCTGCTTGCTTGGTGGTGCCCCTTGCTTAGTGGTGTTGCAGACTCTTTGGCCTTTCAGAACAGGTGTATACATACTGAGATCATGTGACAGATCATGTGACAATTAGATTGCACACAGGTGGACTTTATTTAACTAATTATGTGACTTCTGAAGGTAATTGGTTTCACCAGATCTTATTTAGGGCCTTCATGGCAAAGGGGGTGAATACATATGCACGCAACACTTTTCAGTTGTACATTTTGTTGCATTTTAAAAAATTAAGTAATTTTTTTAATTTCACTTCACCAATTTGGACTATTTTGTGTATGTCCATTACATAAAATCCAAATAAAAATCTATTTATATTACAGGTTGTAATGCAACAAAATAGGAAACATGCCAAGGGGGGTGAATAATTTTACATGGCACTGTATGTTAAATTATAGCCACGGTATAAAAGGGATAATCATCTCGGGGCTTTATGCGTTCTCTGGAAAATAATTTAACTCCGTGGGAGGGTGGTTCCACTCCGGCAGCACATCATGGAACACACCTTCCACGTCATTCATTATTTTCCTTAGAACAGCCAGGCAGGAATGATGAATGTCTCCTCTTCAATGTCCAAGATGGGACCAATGCCTCTGCATTCCCATTAGAAGCACGTTAGGCCTTTTGCTAACAGTTACCTACAAACTGATCCAACTAAGTGTTCCTCCCACTGAGACTGTTGCACGTGGAGTCTGAGCAATCAACAAAATGGACAATGTTTTTATTTTTTATTTGAGATGAAACTGCACACAGTTCTTTCAGAGAGATGATACTTTCAAGGCTAATTTTGGGGGATATTTACAAGATGTTTCTGTAAAACGCTTCCTGCAGTCCTGGGAAATTCCAGTCCTCAGGTGCCTAATTGGTGTCACATTTTTCCCCCATCCCTAGCAGCTGATTAAACTAATTGCATTCTAAACTGAAGATCATGATTAGTTGATTATTGGAGTCAGGTGTGTTAGCTGGGGCAAAACTGTGGCACCAATCAGGCCCCCGAGGACTTGAGTTGCCCAGGCCTGAGTCTATATAGACTGCATAGTTCTACAGATCAGGTTATATGCTGTGACATCTTAAAACATACGGTGTGTGTGTGTGTGTCTCTTCCTGCCTGACTACCTGCCTGCCATCTCCGCTGCACCCCTGTCCCCAATCAGGCAGAAACATGGTAAGAACCTCTTCCCTGTCCCCTCTCCCCTGTCCCCTCTCCCCTGTCCCCTCTCCCTTCTTCCCTCTCCCTTCTCCCCATCTCCCCTCTCCTCTCTTCCCTCTCCCTTCTCCCCATCTCCCCTCTCCTCTCTTCCCTCTTCCCTCTCCCCATCTCCTCTCTTCCCTCTCCCCTGTCCCCTCTCCCATCTCCCCTCTCCCCATCTCCCATCTCCCCTTCTTCCCTCTCCTCTCTTCCCTCTCCCCATCTCCCCTCTCCCCATCTCCCCTCTCCCCTCTTCCCTCTCCCCTGTCCCCTCTCCCCATCTCCCCTCTCCCCTCTCCCCTCTCCCCTCTCCCCATCTTCCCTCTCCCCTCTCCTCTCTTCCCTCTTCCCTCTCCCATCTCCTCTCTCCTCTCTTCCCTCTCCTCTCTTCCCTCTCCTCTCTTCCCTCTCCCCATCTCCCCTCTCCCCTTCTTCCCTCTCCTCTCTTCCCTCTCCCCATCTCCCCTCTCCCCATCTCCCCTCTCCCCTCTTCCCTCTCCCCTGTCCCCTCTCCCCTTCTTCCCTCTCCCCTCTTCCCTCTCCCCTGTCCCCTCTCCCCTTCTTCCCTCTCCCCTTCTTCCCTCTCCTCTCTTCCCTCTCCCCATCTCCCCTCTCCCCATCTCCCCTCTTCCCTCTCCCCTGTCCCCTCTCCCCTTCTTCCCTCTCCCTTCTTCCCTCTCCTCTCTTCCCTCTCCCCATCTCCTCTCTCCTCTCTTCCCTCTCCTCTCTTCCCTCTCCTCTCTTCCCTCTCCCCATCTCCTCTCTCCTCTCTTCCCTCTCCTCTCTCCCCTCTCCCCATCTCCCCTCTCCCTTCTTCCCTCTCTTCTCTCCCCTCTCCCCATCTCCCCTCTCCCCTCTTCCCTCTCCTCTCTTCCCTCTCCCCATCTCCTCTCTCCTCTCTTCCCTCTCCTCTCTTCCCTCTCCTCTCTTCCCTCTCCCCATCTCCTCTCTTCCCTCTCCTCTCTTCCCTCTCCCCATCTCCCCTCTCCCCTTCTTCCCTCTCCCTTCTTCCCTCTTCCCCTCTCCTCTCTTCCCCTCTCCCATCTTCCCTCTCCTCTCTTCCCCTCTCCCATCTACCCTCTTCCCATCTCCCATCTCCTCTCTCCTCTCTCCCCTCTCCCCTCTCCCCTCTCCCCATCTCCCCATCTCCCATCTCCCATCTCCTCTCTTCCCTCTTCCCTCTTCCCTCTTCCCTCTTCCCTCTTCCCTCTTCCCTCTCCCCTCTTCCCTCTTCCCTCTCCCCTCTTCCCTCTCCCCTCTCCTCTCCCCCCTGTCCCCACTCAGGCAGAAAGGTGGAAGCTAAAAGGTGCATCCGATCAGTGAGGATGCTCCGGGTGACAGGGGCTCAATGACTCAAGGTCACAGTATTTAACAGACAAAGACAATAGGCTTATCTAACTACTTTCCTCTGTCCTCCCATCACCAGCGATGCTGGTCACAGCTCCTGACTGACAGCTCCTCGATTTATGTTAATCACAAGGCTCTGTTGTTGAAATCACTAACCTTGCTGTGGTTAAACGTGTCGGAGCAGAACCTGATGTTAAAGGACAAAAGAAACTCGGAGAAGATCACATGACCTTTCTCTCCCGTTTTTGTTTTATATTCACCTTTTTTTTGAGAGGACCTACTTTAGTTGAACTGACTGTAATTCAGAGTCCACAGAAGGCATCGTCACGATAGTCTGGTGTCCCATTGTGACATAGCGGCTCTGAGACCATCATCCGCGGGGGGACTCACAACCCGAACACACGCACCTCACCAGCATTCCCGAACCAATGCGGCTCCGCGTACGCGTCCTCTAATCATTTGAATGTGTTGACAGTTGGAGAAATGACTTGAGTCAAGCGGAGGATTCAAACATATGAAAACCAATGGCTGGATATTCTAGAACACTGCAGTGTGTACAGGTATACGTTATGGACTCTGATATTCTAGAACACTGCAGTGTGTACAGGTATACGTTATGGACTCTGATATTCTAGAACACTGCAGTGTATACAGGTATACGTTATGGACTCTGATATTCTAGAACACTGCAGTGTGTACAGGTATACGTTATGGACTCTGATAGACCCGTAAGTCTCTCTGGATAGGAGTGTCTGCTAAATGACCAAAACATTAATATTTACAGCAGTCATACTGAATCAGCAGTACAGATACAGTGCTTTCAGAGAGTATTCATACCCATATACTTTTTCCACATTTTGTTGTGTTTCAGCCTGAATTTACTAGAGATATACTGTACATTAAAGGCCTGGTGTGTGACTAGAGATATACTGTATATTAAAGGCCTGGTGTATGACTAGAGATATACTGTATATTAAAGGCCTGGTGTATGACTAGAGATATACTGTAAATTAAAGGCCTGGTGTATGACTAGAGATATACTGTATATTAAAGGCCTGGTGTATGACTAGAGATATACTGTATATTAAAGGCCTGGTGTATGACTAGAGATATAGTGTACATTAAAGGCCTGGTGTATGACTAGAGATATACTGTACATTAAAGGCCTGGTGTATGACTAGAGATATACTGTAAATTAAAGGCCTGGCGTATGACTAGAGATATACTGTATATTAAAGGCCTGGTGTATGACTAGAGATATACTGTACATTAAAGGCCTGGTGTATGACTAGAGATATACTGTACATTAAAGGTCTGGTGTATGACTAGAGATATACTGTATATTAAAGGCCTGGTGTATGACTAGAGATATGCTGTACATTAAAGGTCTGGTGTATGACTAGAGATATACTGTATATTAAAGGCCTGGTGTATGACTAGAGATATACTGTACATTAAAGGCCTGGTGTATGACTAGAGATATACTGTACATTAAAGGTCTGGTGTATGACTAGAGATATGCTGTACATTAAAGGCCTGGTGTATGACTAGAGATATACTGTACATTAAAGGTCTGGTGTATGACTAGAGATATGCTGTACATTAAAGGCCTGGTGTATGCCAAAGAGAATAGACAGGAGGGATGAAAGTCAAACTCCCCTCCAACACTAGCTGACAGGCTGCAGGTCTCTCTGGAGAAGCCTGTCTTAGCCAACCAATTTGATGGTAGCTTTCTGTAACCAGCCAACTGAACCGTACTAAGCCAGGCCTTTCCAGTGCTTTCCAGAGACAAGGAAAACTACTGTTTATTGTGTCTGAGGATGTGATCAGGCCTTTCCAGTGCTTTCCAGAGACAGACACAGTAAACAGTAGTTTTCTTTGAGGATGTGATTTTGACTTTTTTTCTCATTGAAACTGTCACGTCCTGACCATAGAAAGATGTTATTTTCTATGGTAGAGTAGGACAGGGCGTGACAGGTTTTTCTTCTTCTATGTTTTCTATTTCTATGTTGTCAGTGTCTAGTTTTGTATTTCTATGTTGGGGTTTTGTTTGGGATGATCTCCAATTAGAGGCAGCTGGTCCTCGTTGTCTCTAATTGGATATCATACTTAAGTGGGGGGTTTTTCCACCTGGGTTTGTGGGAGATTGTTTTTTGAGTAGTGTATGTTTCAACTCTGCATCACGGTTCGTTGTTTTGTTCTTTAGTTTATGTTTATATATTGCATAGTTTCACAGTATAATTAAAATGTGGAACGACACACACGCTGCACTTTGGTCCGCTTCTCCTTACGAAAACTGTGACAGAATCTCCCACCACCAAAGGACCAAGCATCGTGCCCAAGAGAAACAGGAATGGACTTGGGAGGAAATTCTGGACGGGAAAGGACCCTGGAGTCAGGCTGGGGAGTATCGCCGTCCGAAAGAGGAAATTGAGGCAGCTAAAGCTGAGTGGCGATATTACGAGGCACTATACCAGCCACGAGGCAAGTGTGAGAGGCAGCCCTAAAAAACATTTTTTGGGGGGCACACGGGGAGATTGGCAGAGTCAGCTTGGAGACCCGAGCCAACTCCCCGTGCTTACCGTGGGGAGCGAGTGACGAAGCAAGCACCGTGTTATGCGGTGATGCGCACTGTGTCGCCAGGGCGCATTCACAGGCCGGTGCGATCTGTGCCCGCGCCCCGCATTTGTCGAGCTAGGTTGAGCATCCAGCCAGGGCGGGTTGTGCCAGCTCTACGTTCGAGATCTCCAGTGCGCCTCCACGACCCAGTATATCCTGTGCCTGCCCCACGTACCCGGCTTCCAGTGAGTCTATTCAGCCTAGTACGCCCTGTGCCTTCTCCTCGCACTTGCCCTGAGGTGCGTGTTACCAGTCTGGCGCCACCTGTGCCAGCCCCACGCATCAGGCCTCCATGGCGCATTCCCAGACCAGAGCTTCCGGCGACAGTTCCCAGTCCGGAGCTTCCGGCGACAGTTCCCAGTCCGGAGCTTCCGGCGACGGCCTAGAGTCCGGAACCTCCTGAGACGGCCTACAGTCCGGAACCTCCTGAGACGGCCTACAGTCCGGAACCTCCTGGGACGGCCTACAGTCCGGAACCTCCTGAGACGGCCTACAGTCCGGAACCTCCTGGGACGGCCTACAGTCCGGAACCTCCTGAGACGGCCTACAGTCCGGAACCTCCTGAGACGGCCCACAGTCCGGACCCTCCTGAGAGGTTCCCCAGTCCGGACCCTCCTGAGAGGTTCCCCAGTCCTGACCCTCCTGAGAGGTTCCCCAGTCCTGACCCTCCTGAGAGGTTCCCCAGTCCTGACCCTCCTGAGAGGTTCCCCAGTCCGGACCCTCCTGAGACGTTCCCCAGTCCGGACCCTCCTGAGAGGTTCCCCAGTCCTGACCCTCCTGAGAGGTTCCCCAGTCCTGACCCTCCTGAGAGATTCCCCAGTCCGGAACCTCCGGCGACGTTCCCCAGTCCGGACCCTCCGGCGACGTTCCCCAGTCCTGACCCTCCGGCGACGGCCCGCAGTCCGGAGTCTCCGGCGACGGCCCGGAGTCTCCGGCGACGGCCCGCAGTCCGGAGTCTCCGGCGACGGCCCGCAGCCCGGAACCTCCGGCGGCGGTTCCGCAGCCCGGAACCTCCGGCGGCGGCCCGCAGCCCGGAACCTCCGGCGGCGGTCTGCAGTACAGAGCCTCAGGCGACGATCTACAGTCCGGTTCCTCCTCCTCCGATGATCCACGGTCCGGTGTTACAGAAGCAGAGGGATCAGCGGGCGGAGCGGGGGTTACGCCCCGAACCGGAGCCGCCTCCTCTGTTGGAGGATCCACGGGATGGGAAGGTTATGTGTACTGCACCAGAGCCGCCATCGACAGTAGTTACCCACCCTACCCTCCCTTTTTTGGGGGGGGGGTTTGTTATTTTGTTTATGTGCGGTCGGAGTTCGCACCTTTGGGGGGGGGGGGGTACTGTCACGTCCTGACCATAGAAAGATGTTATTTTCTATGGTAGAGTAGGTCAGGGCGTGACAGGTTTTTTTTCTATGTTTTCTATGTTGTCAGGGTCTAGTTTTGTCTTTCTATGTTGGGGTTTTGTTTGGGATGATCTCCAATTAGAGGCAGCTGGTCCTCGTTGTCTCTAATTGGATATCATACTTAAGTAGGGTTTTTTTCCACCTGGGTTTGTGGGAGATTGTTTTTGAGTAGTGTATGTTTCAACTCTGCGTTACGGTTTGTTGTTTTGTTCTTTAGTTTATGTATTGCATAGTTTCACAGTATAAATAAAATGTGGAACGACACACACGCTGCACTTTGGTCCGCTTCTCCTTACGAAAACCTTTACAGAAACAATCATTTTTGGTTACAAACATTATATCATGTGATTTCTAAGATGTGGGACTGTATTTACATTTTTTGAAATATAACCTTTGTCTAACCTTTATTTAACTAGGCAAGTCAGTTAAGAATAAATTCTTATTTACAATGACAGCCTAGGAACAGTGGGTTAACTGATTTGTTCAAGGGCAGAACCACAGATTTTTACCTTGTCAGCTCTGGGATTCAATCCAACAACCTTTCGGTTACTAGCCCAACGCTCTAACCAGAAGCTACCTGCCTCCTCTAACCACTAGGCTACCTGCCTCCTCTAACCACTAGGCTACCTGCCTCCTCTAACCACTAGGCTACCTGCCTCCTCTAACCACTAGGCTACCTGCCTACTCTAACCACTAGGCTACCTGCCTCCTCTAACCACTAGGCTACCTGCCTCCTCTAACCACTAGGCTACCTGCCTCCTCTAACCACTAGGCTACCTGCCTCCTCTAACCACTAGGCTACCTGCCTCCTCTAACCACTATGCTACCTGCCTCCTCTAACCACTAGGCTACCTGCCTCCTCTAACCACTAGGCTACCTGTCTCTAACCACTAGGCTACCTGCCTCCTCTAACCACTAGGCTACCTGCCTCCTCTAACCACTAGGCTACCTGCCTCCTCTAACCACTAGGCTACCTGCCTCCTCTAACCACTAGGCTGCCTGCCTCCTCTAACCACTAGGCTACCTGCCTCCTCTAACCACTAGGCTACCTGCCTCCTCTAACCACTAGGCTACCTGCCTCCTCTAACCACTAGGCTACCTGCCTCCTCTAACCACTAGGCTACCTGCCTCCTCTAACCACTAGGCTACCTGCCTCCTCTAACCACTAGGCTACCTGTCTCCTCTAACCACTAGGCTACCTGCCTCCTCTAACCACTAGGCTACCTGCCTCCTCTAACCACTAGGCTACCCGCCTCCTCTAACCACTAGGCTACCTGCCTCCTCTAACCACTAGGCTACCTGCCTCCTCTAACCACTAGGCTACCTGCCTCCTCTAACCACTAGGCTACCTGCCTCCTCTAACCACTAGGCTACCTGCCTCCTCTAACCACTAGGCTACCTGCCTCCTCTAACCACTAGGCTACCTGCCTCCTCTAACCACTAGGCTTTCTGCCTCCTCTAACCACTAGACTACCTGCCTCGTCTAACCACTAGGCTACCTGCCTCGTCTAACCACTAGGCTACCTGCCTCCTCTAACCACTAGGCTACCTGCCTCCTCTAACCACTAGGCTACCTGCCTCCTCTAACCACTAGGCTACCTGCCTCCTCTAACCACTAGGCTACCTGCCGCCCCAAGTCCTGTTTTGAGGCAGGGGGTCTTTTGAACAGGATTTCTTCAGGCGAGAAAAAAAAGAAGGAAAACTTTCCCCAAATTTAAACACAATAGCTGTCCAGACCTTCAGCTCTCCAGGCCTTCAGCTGTCCTGACCTTCAGCTCTCCTGACCTTCAGCTGTCCAGACCTTCAGCTCTCCAGACCTTCAGCTGTCCAGACCTTCAGCTGTCCTGACCTTCAGCTCTCCTGACCTTCAGCTCTCCTGACCTTCAGCTCTCCTGACCTTCAGCTGTCCTGACCTTCAGCTCTCCTGACCTTCAGCTGTCCAGACCTTCAGCTCTCCAGACCTTCAGCTGTCCAGACCTTCAGCTGTCCAGACCTTCAGCTCTCCTGACCTTCAGCTGTCCAGACCTTCAGCTCTCCAGACCTTCAGCTGTCCAGACCTTCAGCTGTCCTGACCTTCAGCTCTCCTGACCTTCAGCTCTCCTGACCTTCAGCTCTCCTGACCTTCAGCTCTCCTGACCTTCAGCTGTCCAGACCTTCAGCTCTCCAGACCTTCAGCTGTCCAGACCTTCAGCTGTCCAGACCTTCAGCTCTCCTGACTTTCAGCTCTCCTGACCTTCAGCTCTCCTGACCTTCAGCTATCCTGACCTTCAGCTGTCCTGACCTTCAGCTCTCCTGACCTTCAGCTGTCCTGACCTTCAGCTCTCCTGACCTTCAGCTCTCCTGACCTTCAGCTGTCCAGACCTTCAGCTGTCCAGACCTTCAGCTCTCCAGACCTTCAGCTCTCCTGACCTTCAGCTCTCCAGACCTTCAGCTGTCCAGACCTTCAGCTGTCCAGACCTTCAGCTCTCCAGACCTTCAGCTGTCCAGACCTTCAGCTCTCCTGACCTTCAGCTCTCCTGACCTTCAGCTGTCCAGACCTTCAGCTGTCCAGACCTTCAGCTCTCCAGACCTTCAGCTGTCCAGACCTTCAGCTGTCCAGACCTTCAGCTCTCCTGACCTTCAGCTCTCCTGACCTTCAGCTCTCCTGACCTTCAGCTCTCCTGACCTTCAGCTGTCCTGACCTTCAGCTCTCCTGACCTTCAGCTGTCCAGACCTTCAGCTCTCCTGACCTTCAGCTCTCCAGGCCTTCAGCTCTCCTGACCTTCAGCTGTCCAGACCTTCAGCTGTCCAGACCTTCAGCTCTCCAGACCTTCAGCTGTCCAGACCTTCAGCTGTCCAGACCTTCAGCTCTCCAGACCTTCAGCTCTCCAGACCTTCAGCTGTCCAGACCTTCAGCTCTCCAGGCCTTCAGCTCTCCTGACCTTCAGCTGTCCAGACCTTCAGCTGTCCAGACCTTCAGCTCTCCAGACCTTCAGGTCTCCTGACCTTCAGCTCTCCTGACCTTCAGCTGTCCTGACCTTCAGCTCTCCTGACCTTCAGCTGTCCAGACCTTCAGCTCTCCTGACCTTCAGCTCTCCAGGCCTTCAGCTCTCCTGACCTTCAGCTGTCCAGACCTTCAGCTGTCCAGACCTTCAGCTCTCCAGACCTTCAGCTCTCCAGACCTTCAGCTGTCCAGACCTTCAGCTCTCCAGACCTTCAGCTGTCCAGACCTTCAGCTGTCCAGACCTTCAGCTTTCCTGACCTTCAGCTCTCCAGACCTTCAGCTCTCCAGACCTTCAGCTCTCCTGACCTTCAGCTGTCCTGACCTTCAGCTGTCCAGACCTTCAGCTGTCCAGACCTTCAGCTCTCCTGACCTTCAGCTCTCCTGACCTTCAGCTGTCCAGACCTTCAGCTGTCCAGACCTTCAGCTCTCCAGACCTTCAGCTCTCCTGACCTTCAGCTGTCCAGACCTTCAGCTGTCCAGACCTTCAGCTGTCCAGACCTTCAGCTCTCCAGACCTTCAGCTCTCCTGACCTTCAGCTCTCCTGACCTTCAGCTGTCCAGACCTTCAGCTCTCCAGACCTTCAGCTGTCCAGACCTTCAGCTGTCCTGACCTTCAGCTGTCCAGACCTTCAGCTGTCCAGACCTTCAGCTCTCCTGACCTTCAGCTCTCCTGACCTTCAGCTCTCCTGACCTTCAGCTCTCCAGACCTTCAGCTCTCCAGACCTTCAGCTCTCCAGGCCTTCGAAGAACCCATTTTGGTTCCTGATTCTACATGGAAGAACCCATTTTGGTTCCTGATTCTACATGGAAGAACCCATTTTGGTTCCAGGTTCTACATGGAACCCTCTAAGAGCTGTGAGTCTTTCTGGGTAAGTCTCTAAGAGCTGTGAGTCTTTCTGGGTAAGTCTCTAAGAGCTGTGAGTCTTTCTGGGTAAGTCTCTAAGAGCTGTGAGTCTTTCTGGGTAAGTCTCTAAGAGCTGGGAGTCTTTCTGGATAACTCTCTAAGAGCTGTGAGTCTTTCTGAGTAACTCTCTAAGAGCTGTGAGTCTTTCTTAGTAAGTCCCTACGAGCTTTCCACACCTGGATTCTACAATATTTGCCCATTATTATTTTCAATCTTCTTTAAGCTCTGTCAAATTGTTTGTTGATCACTGCTAGAAAACCATTTTCAAAACTGCCCCTCAGGAACATTCACTGTCTTCTTGGTAAACATCTCCAGTGTAGATTTGGCCTTGTGTTTTAGGTTATTGTCCTGCTGAAAGGTGAATTCATCTCCAGTGTAGTTTGCAGTATTTAGTGCCTTGATGCAAACAGGATGTATGTTTTGGAATACTTATATTATGTACAGCAGTGGTCACTTTTTTCTGAGTCAATATCAATTTCTGAGTCATTCTCACTTTGAGTCAAAATGCAAGCTGAGATCTACCACTCAGATTTAGAAATAAACATGACTGAAAAAACCTTTGCAACATTAACCACTTAAAAACAGTTGTGTAGCAATGAGGTTTGTGCAGTAGGCTATAGGCTCACTACATTATCACAGTAGGCTATAGGCCCACTACATTATAACTGCATATTGGAATTGCCCTGCCAACGTTGTTCTTCTCAGAACATTTTTTATTCGTTTAAAAATAAAGTAGGCACATGATCACACTGGTAATAGATAATTGCATTTTTTTTTTTTTTACTGAACAGATGGCCTGCATCTGATGGTCAGTCTGAGGGGAGGCTGCCTCTCACCCGTCTCACCGTCCCTCCGCTCTCCCTCCCTTCGTTGAGAAAAGGAGACACTGTCTTCCAGGCGATGGTGAAACTCAAGTTGCACTGCATTATTTCTGCCTCATGCACCAATTCATGTTACAAGCCTCTAATTATAACAATGCTATGCGTATCGGAACACTTTCTTATACTCCTTCATTGCGGCTGCAGTGCTGGTTGTAGCACGAGTGGATCATCAAAGTGTTGACCATGCTGAATAACAACTTAAACATGAACTCGCTCAATAAAAACAACAGCTCTTTGCTGTATTTGTTGAGTCTCTCTATAGTCATGGTTTTACATGTTTTGTAATCTCACAGTATCAACTTTGCTGTGCTTTCGAGGATTCATTTTAGTCTTTGGCTCGAGGAAACTGTGCAGATCTGATTGGCCGGCAGGCGGCCTATAGGTGCACTTGATTTGCTCTCTTGGCATGCGGGGTACGCAGATTTCTACCTTCCGATACATGAAATGGTTCAAAATGTGAACACTCTTCCTGGCGCTAGGGCTGCTGAATCAAGTGCACCTGCCGGCCAATCAGATCTGCACAGTTTCTGCCAACAGAATAAAAACCATAGGAACGCAACATTTTATAGTTGGGTTTTTATAGAAATTATCAAATAGGAATGCCTTGGAAATCGACTAGGAATGCCTTGGAGATCGACTAGGAATGCCTTGGAGATCGATTAGTAATGCCTTGGGGATCGACTAGGAATAACTTGGAGATTGACTAGGAATGCCTTGGAGATCGACTAGGAATGCCTTGGAGATCGACTAGGAATGCCTTGGAGATCGACTAGGAATGCCTTGGAGATTGACTAGGAATGCCTTGGAGATCGACTAGGAATGCCTTGGAGATCGATTAGAAATGCCTTGGAGATCGACTAGGAATGCCTTGGAGATTGACTAGGAATGCCTTGGAGATTGACTAGGAATGCCTTGGAGATTGACTAGAAATGCCTTGGAGATCGACTAGAAATCCCTTGGAGATCGACTAGGAATGCCTTGGAGATTGACTAGGAATGCCTTGGAGATCGACTAGGAATGCCTTGGAGATTGACTAGGAATGCCTTGGAGATCGACTAGGAATGCCTTGGAGATCGACTAGGAATGCCTTGGAGATCGACTAGGAATGCCTTGGAGATCGACTAGGAATGCCTTGGAGATCGACTAGGAATGCCTTGGAGATTGACTAGGAATGCCTTGGAGATTGACTAGGAATGCCTTGGAGATCGACTAGGAATGCCTTGGAGATCGATTAGAAATGCCTTGGAGATCGACTAGGAATGCCTTGGAGATTGACTAGGAATGCCTTGGAGATTGACTAGGAATGCCTTGGAGATTGACTAGAAATGCCTTGGAGATCGACTAGAAATCCCTTGGAGATCGACTAGGAATGCCTTGGAGATTGACTAGGAATGCCTTGGAGATCGACTAGGAATGCCTTGGAGATCGACTAGGAATGCCTTGGAGATCGACTAGGAATGCCTTGGAGATCGACTAGGAATGCCTTGGAGATCGACTAGGAATGCCTTGGAGATCGACTAGGAATGCCTTGGAGATCGACTAGGAATGCCTTGGAGATCGACTAGGAATGCCTTGGAGATCGACTAGGAATGCCTTGGAGATCGACTAGGAATGGTGACCACTACTATACAGGCATCCTTCTTTTCACTCTGTCATTTAGGCTAGTATTGCATTGGAAAAACTCCCTGGTCTTTATGGTTGAATCTTGAAATTCACTGCTCGGCTGTGGGACCTTAAAACTAGACGTTCCGCTAGCGGAACGCCTCGCCAAATATCCAATGGAAGAACGTGGCGTGAAATACAAATACCTCAAAAATGCAATAATTTCAATTTTTCAACCATATGACTATTTTACACCATTTGAAAGATAAGACTCTCGTTAATCCAACCACATTGTCCGATTTCAAAAAGGATTTACAGCGAAAGCAAAACATTAGATTATGTTAGGAGAGTACACAGCCAAAAATAATCACACAGCCATTTTCAAAGCAAGCATATATGTCACAAAAACCCAAAACACAGCTAAATGCAGCACTAACCTTTGATGATCTTCATCAGATGACACTCCTAGGACATTATGTTATACAATACATGCATGTTTTGTTCAATCAAGTTCATATTTATATCAAAAAACAGCTTTTTACATTAGCATGTGATGTTCAGAACTAGCATTCCCACCCAAAACTTCCGGTGAATTTACTAAATTACTCATCATAAACATTGACAAAATACATAACAATTATTTTAAGAATTATAGATACAGAACTCCTTTATGCAATCGCTATGTCAGATTTTAAAATAGCTTTTCGGCGAAAGCACATTTTGCAATATTCTGAGTACATAGCTCAGCCATCACAGGCTAGCTATTCAGACACCCGCCAACTTCGGGGCTCACTAAACTCAGAATTACTATTAGAAAAATGGTATTACCATTGCTGTTCTTTGTCAGAATGCACTCCCAGGACTGCTACTTCCACAACAAATGTTGTTTTTGTTCCAAATAATCCATAGTTATGTCCAAATACCCCCGTTTTGTTCGTGCGTTCAGGTCACTATCCAAAGGGTAACGCGCAAGCGCGTTTCCAGACCAAAAATGTTGAAATGTTCCATTACTGTACTTCGAAGCATGTCAAACGCTGTTTAAAATCAATTTTTATGCTATTTCTCTCATAAAATAGCGATAATATTCCAACCGGACAATGCTGTATTCATTCAAAAAGGAAGAGAAAAAATGGCGAGGTCTCGTGAACGCGCATCTCCAATCTCTCTGTCACCAGGCAGTCCACTGACAAACTGTGCTCCTGTTATCTGCCCAGAGACAGGAGACGCCTCAATCCGGTTTCTGAAGGCTTTAGAGAGCCAATGGAAGCCTTAAAGTGTCACATAACAGCTCAGATACTGTAGTTTCGATAGAGAAGCAACAGAAGGACTACAAATTCGCAGACAGGCCACTTCCTGCTTGGAATCTTCTCAGGTTTTTGCCTGCCATATGAGTTCTGTTATACTCAGACACCATTCAAACAGTTTTAGAAACTTTAGAGTGTTTTCTATCCAAATCTACTAATAATATGCATATTCTCGTTTCTGGGCCAGAGTAGTAACCTGTTTATATCGGGTACGTTTTTATCCGGCCGTGAAAATACTGCCCCCTATCCCAGACATGTTAAAGATTATGTTTTTTAAAATATTTGTTATTTATTTACCCTTTATTTAACTAGACAAGTCAGTTAAAAACAAATTCTTATTTACAATGACGGCCTACCAAAAGGCAAAAGGCCTCCTGCGGGGACGGGGAATAAATAAAATGTAATAATAATAAAAATATAGGACAAAACACACATAACGACCAGAGAGACACCACAACACTACACAAAGAGAGACCCAAGACCACAACATAGCATGGCAGAAACACATGACAACACAGCATGATAGCATCACAACATGGTAGCAGCACAAAACATGATACAAACATTATTGGGCTCAGAAAACAGCACAAAGGGCAAGAAGGAAGAGACAACAATACATCACACGAAGCAGCCACAACTGTCAGTGTCCATGATTGAGTCTTTGAATTAAGAGATTGAGATAAAACTGTGAAGTTTGAGTGTTTGTTGCAGCTCGTTCCAGTCGCTAGCTGCAGCAAACTGAAAAGAGGAGCGACCCAGGGATGTGTGTGCTTTGGAGACCTTTAACAGAATGTGACTGGCAGAATGGGTGTTGTATGTGGAGGATGAGGGCTGCAATAGATATCTCAGATAGGGGGGAGTGAACGGGTGTTGTATGTGGAGGATGAGGGCTGCAGTAGATATCTCAGATAATGGGGGAGTGAGGCCTAAGAGGGTTTTATCAATAAGCATCAACCAGTGGGTCTTGCAACGGGTATACAGAGATGACAAGTTTACAGAGGAGTATAGAGTGAAGTGATGTGTCCTATAAGGAGCACTGGTGGCAAATCTGATGTCGAATGGTAACGAACATCTAGCCTCTCGAGAGCACCCTTACCTACCAGAGTACATATGAGAATGTGTGATAACTCCTCTGAATGTGTGATAACTCCTCTGAATGTGTGATAACTCCTCTGAATGTGTGATAACTCCTCTGAATGTGTGATAACTCCTCTGAATGAGTGTGATAACTCCTCTGAATGAGTGTGATAACTCCTCTGAATGAGTGTGATAACTCCTCTGAATGAGTGTGATAACTCCTCTGAATGAGTGTGATAACTCCTCTGAATGAGTGTGATAACTCCTCTGAATGAGTGTGATAACTCCTCTGCATGAGTGTGATAACTCCTCTGAATGTGTGTGATAACTCCTCTGAATGTGTGTGATAACTCCTCTGAATGTGTGTGATAACTCCTCTGAATGTGTGTGATAACTCCTCTGAATGTGTGTGATAACTCCTCTGAATGTGTGTGATAACTCCTCTGAATGTGTGTGATAACTCCTCTGAATGTGTGTGATAACTCCTCTGAATGTGTGTGATAACTCCTTTGAATGTGTGTGATAACTCCTCTGAATGCCTGATAACTCCTCTTAATGAGTGTGATAACTCCTCTGATTGCTTGTGAAACTCCTCTGATTGCCTGTGATAACTCCTCTGAATGTGTGATAACTCCTCTGAATGAGTGTGATAACTCCTCTGCATGTGTGATAACTCCCCTGAATGTGTGATAACTCCCCTGAATGTGTGATAACTCCTCTGAATGTGTGATAACTCCTCTTAATATGTATTATAACTGCAGTGCTTTAGAATCAAAGAACACGTCAGCAGAAAATAGTTGAAATTAGTCATGTAGTCTGACCTTTAGAGATGAAGTCGAACCATGGCAGCGCTAAGTAATAAATAGTATTATGCATGGCGTTCTGACATTTATAGGCGTTTCACCTTATCAGAACTCTAATTTGCCTGCGTCCCAAATGGCACCCTATTCCAGACTACTTCTGAACAGGACCCATAGGGATCGCGGTGGTGCCGTTTAGTGTAATTCTATCACCATTCTTGTTACCTTGGTGTCATTTATTTCTCTTCTTCTTGAGTCTCAAACCTTAAGAATAAATTATTTGACACAGCAGCACAGTTCTGTTGTAGATGAAACACAGAAAATAAAGTCTCTAGACATTGAACAGGGCGTGACTCACGCTGAACACACAGTAAATTAACGACGTCGTCGCCAGTCAGTAGTCGTCAATATCTCACATTGGCCTCTGAAAAAAAGGAGATGTTTACCTCTTGGTGGGGAGAAAGGGCTTACGCTGCATTTGTACTAACGTGTGGAGACAGCCAATAACTGCTACCCTCAGACAAACAGGATCATTAGCCTAAGGCCTGGTGACTATAGGATCTGGATGTGAGTCTTTAGTGCTACTATTTGCTCTGAAACAGACCACTGCCTCCAGGGAAGACCCAGGAAGAACTTGTGAAAGGAGAGGTGATACCTAGTCAGCCACAACTGAATGTCTTCAACTGAAATGTGAGTTCTGCATTCAACCCCTCTGAATCAGAGAGGTACGGAGCGATGCCTTCATCATCATCATCGGAGGCCGAGGATTAGTCGTTGTTTGGGAGTTAGCTGCCTTACTCAAGGGTAGAACAGCAGATTTTTCCACTTTGCTAGCTCGGGGATTCAAACCATAAACATTTTGGTTACTGGCCAAATGGACTTAACTGCTAGGCTACCTGGCGCTTGAACGTGTCCGCTAGAGAAAGAGACGAAAGAGCCGTAGAGTCTAACACAAGGTTTTGACGGTGAAGCTGTTTGAAAAAGGGTCGATCTGAGGCTTGTATGTGATTGTTTGAGTGTCTACAAAGCCGAGCTTTGTTTGGAAATGCTAAACCGAGATTAGCTGTGAAAGGGGTGCAGGCTACATGGAGCCTCAGAAGAGCAACTCTCAGACATACCGAGTCCCTCTGACGGAAAGCCCTGACACTGAACCACCCACAACATGCCGACACAATACAAAGACCAAAGAAAACCTTTAAAGACAAACACCAATGGGCATCTGAATTAACTGCCCAATTGGGACGTACAAAAGACAGAATTAAATAGATCTGGTGCCAGTTCTCCAATACAGGACAAGACAGGATAAAGACAGGACATGACAAGGACAAGACAACACAGTACAAGACACTCCCTGACTAAAGCTAGGATTAAATAGATCTGGTGCCAGTCTTCCAAGACAGGACAAGACAGGATAAGACAGGACAGGACAAGAACAAGGACAAGGACAAGACAGGACAAGACAACACAGTACAAGACAATCCCTGACTAAAGCCAGGATTAAATAGATATGGTGCCAGTTCTCCAACACAACTCAACACAGGACAACACAAGACAACACAAGACAAGACAGGACAAGACAGGACAACACAAGACAGGACAATACAGGACAGCACAGGACAAGACAGGACAGGACTAGACAGGACAAGACAGGACAACACAACACAGGACAGGACTGGATAAGACAGGACAACACAGGACAAGACAGGACAACACAAGACAACACAAGACAGGACATGACAACACAAGACAAGACAACACAGGACAGGACAACACAACACAGGACAGGACTGGATAAGACAGGACAACACAACACAGGACAGGACTGGATAAGACAGGACAACACAAGACAGGACAGGACAAGACAACACAAGACAGGACAACACAGGACAGGACAACACAGGACAAGCCACTGGATGGATGTAGTGGTGATCCAGTGTTATATTCCTATTTGGAAATGGCTGCCACAAAATGGCCGCTGCCACAAAATGGCCGCTGTCGTAACGGCCGCTGTCGTAACGGCCGCTGTCGTAACGGCCGCTGTCGTAACGGCCGCTGTCGTAACGGCCGCTGTCTTAATGGCCGCTGTCGTAATGGCTAGCTCATCAAAGCCCCTCTTTAAAAGCAACTGTATCTCTCTGTAGGCGGTTGTTTATGAATTGTATGGTTTGGATTTCCTCTCTTGGTCTGATACTTTAGATACTCTGTTCTGGGCCTGATACTTTAGATACTCTGTTCTGGGCCTGATACTTTAGATACTCTGTTCTGGGCCTGATACTTTATATCTCAACATGACCCTCAGTTCAACATCAAAGTCCTCTAACAGATGTTGAAGAGTTTGACCTGTGTTTTATCACACCATGTAATCCCATAGATATCAAGTTTTATTTTAAGGTCTCATTTCAGTTAGATTATCTAGTGAAGTGAAATCCAATGAACCAGTGGTTATCTATACATTATCACAATCTGACTCTACTTATGCAGATATGCATTAATCAATGTTTTAGTGTGTCTGCTATCAAATTCCTTCTTGTCAACCGGAGTTTCTCAATGTCTCTTAATGGGTGACTTCCATCTTGTCCACCAGAGTCTCTCAGTGTCTTAAAGGGTGACTTTGTTCTTGTCCACCAGTCTCTCAATGTCTCCTAATGGGTGACTTTGTTCTTGTCCACCAGAGTCTCTCAGTGTCTCCTAATGGGTGACTTCCATCTTGTCCACCAGAGTCTCTCAATGTCTCCTAAAGGGTGACTTCCATCTTATCCACCAGAGTCTCTCAATGTCTCCTAAAGGGTGACTTCCATCTTATCCACCAGAGTTTCTCAGTGTCTCCTAAAGGGTGACTTCCATCTTGTCCACCAGAGTCTCTCAGTGTTGCCTAATGTGTCAATAAAAGCTGCCTGAACAGCCTGATAATATTTTCATGTGCAACAAACATTCAAACGTCAGAGCGACTTCATTATGAGAGACCATCTTATTTGCAGTGAGAGAGGGCTCTGCTCTGCTCTAGATCTCTGCATGCTTCTAGCTGTGTAATGTTTGTGGAATGAGATCAGACGGTGCTTTCGTAATTTCTTCCAAGTCTGAGAATTTGCTTTGTTTGGGAATCTTGTCCATCTTTACTCCCCGCAATCCAGCTATGTTCCAGATGCTTGATGTCCAGCTATGTTCCAGATCTTTGATGTCCAGCTATGTTCCAGATCTTTGATGTCCAGCTATGTTCCAGATGCTTGATGTCCAGCTATGTTCCAGATCTTTGATGTCCAGCTATGTTCCAGATCTTTGATGTCCAGCTATGTTCCAGATCTTTGATGTCCAGCTATGTTCCAGATGCTTGATGTCCAGCTATGTTCCAGATCTTTGATGTCCAGCTATGTTCCAGATCTTTGATGTCCAGCTATGTTCCAGATGCTTGATGTCCAGCTATGTTCCAGATGCTTGATGTCCAGCTATGTTCCAGATGCTTGATGTCCAGCTATGTTCCAGATGCTTGATGTCCAGCTATGTTCCAGATGCTTGATGTCCAGCTATGTTCCAGATGCTTGATGTCCAGCTATGTTCCAGATGCTTGATGTCCAGCTATGTTCCAGATGCTTGATGTCCAGCTATGTTCCAGATGCTTGATGTCCAGCTATGTTCCAGAAGCTTGATGTCCAGCTATGTTCCAGATGCTTGATGTCCAGCTATGTTCCAGATGCTTGATGTCCAGCTATGTTCCAGATGCTTGATGTCCAGCTATGTTCCAGATGCTTGATCTCCAGCTATGTTCCAGATGCTTGATGTCCAGCTATGTTCCAGAAGCTTGATGTCCAGCTATGTTCCAGATGCTTGATGTCCAGCTATGTTCCAGATCTTTGATGTCCAGCTATGTTCCAGATCTTTGATGTCCAGCTATGTTCCAGATGCTTGATGTCCAGCTATGTTCCAGATGCTTGATGTCCAGCTATGTTCCAGATGCTTGATGTCCAGCTATGATGCTTGATGTCCAGCTATGAGTCTGAATCTTGCCTATGTGTTTATTCAAACTGCTAAGAAAACACAAAATAATCAATTTAGTAAAACACTGCTCTTCTCGAAGAGTTGTTGTTGTTTTTGGTGTAATATAACAATGCCTCGTCATCTGAGCAAAGTAAATGCCTCCAGTATTTACAAACATAACAGTCAAACCAAACAATAAACGATGACTGTGTTTGTCTGTCCCCATTTTCTCTGATTCTGTTAACTGCCTCAGTTGAGCAGCTCCAGAATCTGTCTAATTTTATAGTCTGCTAGTCTAATGGCTAACCTTATAGTATGTTTGCGTCCCAAAAGGAACCATATTCCCTACATATAATAGTCACTACTTTTGACCAGAGCGCTATGAGTCCTGGTCAAAAGTAGCGCACTACATAGGGAATAAGGTGCAATTTGGGACGTAGCCTATGTCCTCTTTCTTTGGTTGCAAGTCAACTTTTCACCAATGGGTAGGCTACTATATTACTTTATACAGTTGAAGTTAGAAGTTTATACACCAAATACATTTAAAACTCAGTTTTACACAATTCCTGACATTTAATCCTATTAAAAATCCCCTATCTTAGGTCAGTTAGGATCACCACTTTATTTTAAGAATGTGAAATGTCAGAATAATAGTAGAGAGAATGATTTATTTCAGGTTTTATTTATTTTATCACATTCCCAGTGGGTCAGAAGTTTAGATACACTCAATTAGTATTTGGTAGCCTTGCCTTTAAATTGTTTAACTTGTGTCAAACATTTCGGGTAGCCTTCCACAAGCTTCCCACAATAAGTTGGGTGAATTTTGACCCATTCCTCCTGACAGAGCTGGTGTAACTGAGTCAGGTTTGTAGGCCTCCTTGCTCGCACACGCTTTTTCAGTTCTGCCAACAAAGGAAATATTACTCTTTATACTACTACATTCTACTATAGGCTACTATATTATACTGCTATATTACTATATTACACTACTATACTAATATATTATACTATTATAGTCTACTTTATTATACTACTACTACTGTAGGCTACTATATTGTTCTACTGTATTACTATATTATACAACTATATTAATGTATTATACTACTATATTATACTACTATAGGCTATTATATTACATTACTATAGGTTATTATATTATACTACTATATTACTGTATTACACTACTATATTACACTATAGGATACTATATTACACTATATTATAGGCTACTTTATTGTACTACAATATTACTATATTATACTACTACAGGCTACTATGTAATATTACTACATAACTACATTCTACTACTGTATTACTATATTATACTACTGTATTACTACATTATACTACTGTATTACTACATTCTACTACTGTATTACTACATTATACTACTGTATTACTATATTATACTACTGTATTACTATATTATACTTCTATATGCTACTAAATTATGCTACTATAGGCTACTATAGTATACTACTAAAGGATACTATATTATACTACCATAGGCTACTATATTATACTACTATATTACTACATTATACTACTATATTAATATATTATACTATTATAGTCTACTTTATTATACTACTATAGGCTACCACAGTATACTACTATATTATACTACTATTGGATACTATATTATACAACTATAGGCTACTTTATTATACTACCATATTACTATATCATACTACTGTAGGAAACTATATTATACTACTATATTAATATATTTTACTACTATAGGCTACTCTATTATAGCACTCTAGGCTACTCTACTATTATATTATGTTACTATACTCTATTATATTATGCTAATATATTACTATATTATACTACTATAGGCTACTCCATTATACTACTATAGTATACTATCTTACACCACTATATTACTGTATTACACCACTATAGGCTACTATAATTATACTACTAAAATATTCCTCTATGGGCTACTTTATTCTACTACTATAGAATACTATATTATACTACTATAGAATGCTATATTATACTACTATAGAATACTATATTATACTACTATAGAATACTATATTACACCACTATATTACTGTATTATACTTCTATTGGCTACTATAATTATACTACTAAAATATTCCTCTATAGGCTACTTTATTATACTACTATAGGATACTATATTCTACTACTATAGAATACTATATTATACTACTATAGGCTACTATATTATACTACTATAGAATACTATATTATACTACTATAGAATACTATTTTACACCACTATATTACTGTATTATACTTCTATAGGCTACTATAATTATACTACTAAAATATTCCTCTATGGGCTACTTTATTCTACTACTATAGGCTACTATAGTATACTACTATAGAATACTATATTATACTACTATATTAATATATTTTACTACTATAGGCTACTCTATTATAGCACTCTAGGCTACTCTATTATACTACTATAGTATACTATATTACACCAGTAATATTACACCATTATACTACTAATATATTCTGCTATGGGCTACTATATTATACTATTATTCCAATCGGATTCCACGCTTCAAGATTGCTTCGATTATGTGGACTGGGATATGTTCCGAGTAGTCTCAGACAATAACATTTATGCATATGCTGACTCGGTGAGCGAGTTTGTAAGGAAGTGTTTAGGAGATGTTGTACCCACTGTGACCTATTAAAACCTTCCCTAAACCCTAAACCGTAGATAGAATGCAACATTTGCGCAAAACTAAAAGCACGAACCACCGCATTTAATCATGGCAAGGCGACTGGAAACATGACAGAATACAAACAGTGTAGTTATTCTCTCAGTAAGGCAATCAAACAAGCTAAGCGTCAGTATAGAGACAAAGTGGAGTCGCAATTCAACGGCTCAAACATGAGACGTATGTGGCAGGGTCTACAGTCAATCACGGATTACAAAAAGAAAACCAGCCCTGTTGCGGACATCGACGTCTTACTTCCAGAGAAACTAAACACCTTCTTTGCTCGCTTTGAGGACAATACAGTGCCACTGACAGGGCCCTCTACCAAAGACTGTGGGCTCTCCTTCTCTGTAGCCAACGTGAGTAAAACATTTAAACGTGTTAACCCTCGCAAGGCTGCAGGCCCAGACGGCATCCCTAGCCGCGTCCTCAGAGCATGCGCAGACCAGCTGGCTGGTGTGTTTACGGACATATTCAATCAATCCCTATCCCAGTCTGCTGTTCCCACATGCTTCAAGATGGCCACGATTGTTCCTGTACCCAAGAAAGCTAAGGTAACTGAACTAAATGACTATCGCCCCGTAGCACTCACTTCTGTCATCATGAAGTGCTTTGAGAGACTTGTCAAGGATCATATCACCTTCACCCTACCTGACACCCTAGACCCACTCCAATTTGCTTACTGCTCCAATAGGTCCACAGACGACGCAATCGCCATCACACTGCACACTGCCCTATCCCATCTGGACAAGAGGAATACCTATGTAAGAATGCTGTTCATTGACTACAGCTCAGCATTCAACACCATACTACCCTCCAAACTCAACATTAAGTTTGAGACCCTGGGTCTCGACCCCGCCCTGTGCAACTGGGTTCTGGACTTCCTGATGGGCCGCCCCCCTGGTGGTGAAGGTAGGAAACAACATCTCTACTTCGCTGATCCTCAACACTGGGGCCCCACAAGGGTGCGTTCTCAGCCCTCTCCTGTACTCCCTGTTCACCCATGACTGAGTGGCCATGCACGCCTCCAACTCAATCATCAAGTTTGCAGACGTCACAACAGTAGTAGGTCTGATTACCAATAACAACGAGACAGCCTACAGGGAGGAGGTGAGGGCCCTCGGAGTGTGGTGTCAGGAAAATAGCCTCTCACTCAATGTCAGCAAAACAAAAGAGATGATCGTGGACTTCAGGAAACAGCAAAGGAAGCACCCCCCTTTCCACATCGACGCGACAGCAGTGGATGAGGTGGAAAGTTTTAAGTTCCTCGGTGTACACATCACGGACAAACTGAAATGGTCCACGCACACAGACAGCGTGGTGAAGAAGGCGCAGCAGCGCCTCTACAACCTCAGGAGGCTGAAAAAAATTGGGCTTGTCACCTAAAACATTACATTACATTTACATTTAAGTCATTTAGCAGACGCTCTTATCCAGAGCGACTTACAAAATGGTGCATTCACCTTATGATATCCAGTGGAACAACCACTTTACAATAGTGCATCTAAATCTTTTAAGGGGGGGGGTTAGAAGGATTACTTTATCCTATCCTAGGTATTCCTTAAAGAGGTGGGGTTTCAGGTGTCTCCGGAAGGTGGTGATTGACTCCGCTGTCCTGGCGTCGTGAGGGAGCTTGTTCCACCATTGGGGTGCCAGAGCAGCGAACAGTTTTGACTGGGCTGAGCGGGAACTGTGCTTCCTCAGAGGTAGGGGGGCCAGCAGGCCAGTGGTGGATGAACGCAGTGCCCTTGTTTGGGTGTAGGGCCTGATCAGAGCCTGAAGGTATGGAGGTGCCGTTCCCTTCACAGCTCCGTAGGCAATCACCATGGTCTTGTAGCGGATGCGAGCTTCAACTGGAAGCCAGTGGAGAGAGCGGAGGAGCGGGGTGACGTGAGAGAACTTGGGAAGGTTGAACACCAGACGGGCTGCGGCGTTCTGGATGAGTTGTAGGGGTTTAATGGCACAGGCAGGGAGCCCAGCCAACAGCGAGTTGCAGTAATCCAGGCAGGAGATGACAAGTGCCTGGATTAGGACCTGCGCCGCTTCCTGTGTGAGGCAGGGTCGTACTCTGCGAATGTTGTAGAGCATGAACCTACAGGATCGGGTCACCGCCTTGATGTTAGTGGAGAACGACAGGGTGTTGTCCAGGATCACGCCAAGGTTCTTAGCACTCTGGGAGGAGGACACAAGGGAGTTGTCAACCGTGATGGCGAGATCATGGAACGGGCAGTCCTTCCCCGGGAGGAAGAGCAGCTCCGTCTTGCCGAGGTTCAGCTTGAGCTGGTGATCCGTCATCCACACTGATATGTCTGACAGACATGCAGAGATGCGATTCGCCGCCTGGTTATCAGAAGGGGGAAAGGAGAAGATTAATTGTGTGTCGTCTGCATAGCAATGATAGGAGAGACCATGTGAGGATATGACAGAGCCAAGTGACTTGGTGTATAGCGAGAATAGGAGAGGGCCTAGAACAGAGCCCTGGGGGACACCAGTGGTGAGAGCGCATGGTGCGGAGACAGATTCTCGCCACGCCACCTGGTAGGAGCGACCTGTCAGGTAGGACGCAATCCAAGCGTGGGCCGCGCGGGAGGTGCCCAACTCGGAGAGGGTGGAGAGGAGGATCTGATGGTTCACAGTATCAAAGGCAGCAGATAGGTCTAGAAGGATGAGAGCAGAGGAGAGAGAGTTAGCTTTAGCAGTGCGGAGAGCCTCCGTGACACAGAGAAGAGCAGTCTCAGTTGAATGCCCAGTCTTGAAACCTGACTGATTAGGATCAAGAAGGTCATTCTGAGAGAGATAGCAGGAGAGCTGGCCAAGGACGGCACGTTCAAGAGTTTTGGAGAGAAAAGAAAGAAGGGATACTGGTCTGTAGTTGTTGACATCGGAGGGATCGAGTGTAGGTTTTTTCAGAAGGGGTGCAACTCTCGCTCTCTTGAAGACGGAAGGGACGTAGCCAGCGGTCAAGGATGAGTTGATGAGCGAGGTGAGGAAGGGGAGAAGGTCTCCGGAAATAGTCTGGAGAAGAGAGGAGGGGATAGGGTCAAGTGGGCAGGTTGTTGGGCGGCCGGCCGTCACAAGACGCGAGATTTCATCTGGAGAGAGAGGGGAGAAAGAGGTCAAAGCACAGGGTAGGGCAGTGTGAGCAGGACCAGCGGTGTCGTTTGACTTAGCAAACGAGGATCGGATATCGTCAACCTTCTTTTCAAAATGGTTGACGAAGTCATCCGCAGAGAGGGAGGAGGGGGGGGGGGGGAGGGGGAGGAGGATTCAGGAGGGAGGAGAAGGTAGCAAAGAGCTTCCTAGGGTTAGAGGCAGATGCTTGGAATTTAGAGTGGTAGAAAGTGGCTTTAGCAGCAGAGACAGAAGAGGAGAATGTAGAGAGGAGTGAGTGAAAGGATGCCAGGTCCGCAGGGAGGCGAGTTTTCCTCCATTTCCGCTCGGCTGCCCGGAGCCTTGTTCTGTGAGCTCGTAGTGAGTCGTCGAGCCACGGAGCAGGAGGGGAGGACCGAGCCGGCCTGGAGGATAGGGGACAGAGAAAATCAAAGGATGCAGAAAGGGAGGAGAGGAGGGTTGAGGAGGCAGAATCAGGAGATAGGTTGGAGAAGGTTTGAGCAGAGGGAAGAGATGATAGGATGGAAGAGGAGAGAGTAGCGGGAGAGAGAGAGCGAAGGTTGGGACGGCGCAATACCATCCGAGTAGGGGCAGAGTGAGAAGTGTTGGATGAGAGCAAGAGGGAAAAGGATACAAGGTAGTGTTCGGAGATTTGGAGGGGAGTTGCAATGAGATTAGTGGAAGAACAGCATCTAGTAAAGATGAGGTCAAGCGTATTGCCTGCCTTGTGAGTAGGGGGGGAAGGTGAGAGGGTGAGGTCAAAAGAGGAGAGGAGTGGAAAGAAGGAGGCAGAGAGGAATGAGTCAAAGGTAGACGTGGGGAGGTTAAAGTCACCCAGAACTGTGAGAGGTGAGCCATCCTCAGGAAAGGAACTTATCAAGGCGTCAAGCTCATTGATGAACTCTCCAAGGGAACCTGGAGGGCGATAAATGATAAGGATGTTAAGCTTGAAAGGCTGGTAACTGTGACAGCATGGAATTCAAATGAGGAGATAGACAGATGGGTCAGGGGAGAAAGAGAGAATGTCCACTTGGGAGAGATGAGGATTCCAGTGCCACCACCCCGCTGGCTCGATGCTCTAGGGGTATGCAAGAACACGTGGGCAGACGAAGAGAGAGCAGTAGGAGTAGCAGTGTTATCTGTGGTAATCCATGTTTCCGTCAGCGCCAGGAAGTCTAGGGACTGGAGGGTAGCATAGGCTGAGATGAACTCAGCCTTGTTGGCTGCAGATCGGCAGTTCCAGAGGCTGCCGGAGACCCTCAAAACCCTCACTAACTTTTACAGATGCACAATTGAGAGCATCCTGTCGGGCTGTATCACCGCCTGGTACGGCAACAGCACCCTTCGCAACCGTAAGGCTCTCCAGAGGGTGGTGAGGTCTGCACAACGCATCACCGGGGGAAAACTACCTGCCCTCCAGGACACCTACAACACCCAATGTCACAGGAAGGCCAAAAAGATCATCAAGGACAACAACCACCCAAGCCACTGCCTGTTCACACCGCTAACATCCAGAAGGCGAGGTCAGTACAGGTGCATCAAAGCTGGGACAGAGAGATTGAAAAACAGCTTCTCTCTCAAGGCCATCAGATTGGTAAACAGCCACCACTAGCACAGAGAGGCTGCTGCCTACCTACAGACTTGATATCATTGGCCACTTTAATAAATGGAACACTAGTCACTTTAATAATGCCACTTTAAGAATGTTTACATATCTTGCGTTACTCATCTCATAAGTATATATTGTATACTGTATCCTTCACTATCTATTCTTTACTATTTACTACAGCCTTCCCTGTAGCTCAGTTGGTAGAGCATGGTGTTTGCAACACCAGGGTTGTGGGTTCGATTCCCACGGGGGGCCAGCACAGAAAAAAATGTATGAAATTGTATGAAATGTATGCATTCACTACTGTAAGTCGCTCTGGATAAGAGCATCTGCTAAATGACTAAAATGTAAAATGTAAAATGTATCTACACTACCATTCAAAAGTTTAGGGTCACTTGGAAATGTCCTTGTTTTCTAAAGAAAAGCATGTTTTTTTGTCCATTAAAATAACATCAAATTGATCAGAAATACAATGTAGACATGGTTAATGTTCTAAATGACTAATCGAGCTGGAAACGGCAGATTTTGTATGGAATATCGAAATAGGCATACAGAGGCCCATTATCAGCAATCATCACTCCTGTGTTCCAATGGCATGTTGTGTTAGTGTATAGTTTTAATTAGAAAATCTTTCTTGCAATTATGTTAGCAGAGCTGAAAACTGTTGTTCTGATTAAAGAAGCAATACAGGCCTTCTTTAGACTAGTTGAATATCTGGAGCATCGGTGCACGGTGCACAACTGAGCAAGAGGACAAGTACATTAGAGTGTCTAGATTGAGAAATAGACGCCTCACAAGTCCTCAACAGGCAGCTTCATTAAATAGTACCCACAAAACACCAGTCTCAACATCTCTACGTCAACCAGTGAAGAGGCAACTCTGGGATGCTGGCCTTCAAGGCAGAGTTGCAAAGAAAAAGCCATATCTCAGACTGGCCAATAAAAATAAAAGATTAAGATGGGCAAAAGAACACCGACACTGGACAGAGGAACTCTTTTCCAGTTCTGCCCACAAATTGTCTACAGGATTGAGGTCAGGGCTTTGTGATGGCCACTCCAATACCTTGATTTTGTTGTCCTTAAGCCATTTTGCCACAACTTTGGAAGTATGCTTGGGGTCATTGTCCATTTGGAAGACCCATTTGCGACCAAGCTTTAACTTTCTAACTGATGTCTTGAGATGTTGCTTCAATATAGATCCACATAATTTTCCTACCTCATGATGCCATCTATTTTGTGACGTGCACCAGTCCCTCCTGCAGCAAAGCAACCCCACAACATGATGCTGCCACCCCTGTGCTTCACGGTTGGGATGGTGTCCTTCTGCTTGCAAGCCTCCCCCTTTTTCCTCCAAACATAATGATGGTTATTATGGCCAAACAGTTCTATTTTTGTTTCATAAGACCAGAGGACATTTCTCCAAAAAGTATGATCTTTGTCCCAATGTGCAGTTGCAAACCGTAGTCTGGCTTTTTTATGGTGGTTTTGGAGCAGTGGCTTCTTCCTTGTTGAGCGGCCTTTCAGGTTATGTCGATATAGGACTCGTTTTACTGTGGCTATAGATACTTTTGTACCTGTTTCCTCCAGCATCTTCACAAGGTCCTTTGCTGTTGTTCTGGGATTGATTTGTACTTTTCCCACCAAAGTACGTTCATCTCTAGGAGACAGAATGCTTCTGCTTCCTGAGCGGTATGACGGCTGCATGGTCCCATGGTGTTTAAACTTGCGTACTATTGTTTGTACAGATGAGCGTGGTACCTTCAGGCATTTGGAAATTGCTTCCAAGGATGATTTTCTGAGGTCTTGGCTGATTTATTTTGTTTTTCCTATGATGTCAAGCAAATAGTCACTGAGCTTGAAGGTAGGCCTTGAAATACATCCACAGGTACACCTTCAATTGACTCAAATGATGTCAATCAGCCTGTCAGAAGCTTCTAAAGCCATGACATTATTTTTCTGGTTTATTCCAAGCTGTTTTGTCACGGGTGCTTAGGGCAAGAGGAAGGAGCAGAGTCAAATGCAGGAGATATTGTCTAGTAGCTCGAAGTTTATTCATACCCAAACACTAGGTGATCAAAAAGGCACAGGGAGTGCACAATACCCAAAAGGGAAACAGGTAATCCACAAAGGGAAAATCACGCACGGGGCGCAGCCCGGCGAGAAAATAAATCCTCCAATAAAAAACGATAGAGAAGACACGGCCACAGCGTAAACCCGCTGACAAACCAACAATCCCGCACAACACACAACCCCAAAGGAACAAACTAAATACCCCCCCACTAATGACAGAAACGAAAACAGGTGCGGACCTAGACAGACAAAACACAATGAACACAGAAACACAGACCGGCGACGACGACCGCCGAGCGCCGCCCGGCCGAGGAGGGGGACCATTTTCTGTGGATACTGTGACATGTTTAAAGGCACAGTCAACTTAGTGTAAACTTCTGACCCACTAGAATTGTGATACAGTGAAGTATAAGTGAAATACTCTGTAAACAATTGCTGGAAAAATCACTTGTGTCATGCACAAATTAGATGTCCTAACCGACTTGCCAAAACTATAGTTTGTTAACAAGAAATGTGTGGAGTGGTTGAAAAAACAAGTTTTAATGACTCCAACCTAAGTGTATGTAAACTTCCAACTTCAACTGTATATAGCCTACTATGTTACTATATATACAGGCTACTATATTACTATACATACAGGCAACTATATTATACTACTATAAGCTACTATATATAGACTGCTGTATTACTATTATACCACTGTATTATACTATGGTTACTACATTATACTACTTTGTTACTATAATATACTACTATAGGCTACTATATTACTATATTATACTACTATAGGCTACTATATTACTATATTATACCACTATATTATTATATTATTCTACTATAGTACTTTTTTATACTACTATATTATACTACTATATTATACTACTATGTTATTATATTATACTACTATGTTATTATATTATACTACTATATTACTATATTATACTACTATATTATTATATTATACTACTATGTTATTATATTATACTACTATATTACTATATTACACTACTATGTTATTATATTATACTACTATGTTATTATATTATACTACTATGTTGGAACAGTCAGATACTATTAGATCTACTCTGGGGTCAATGGGTCAGACATAAACTACACTATGAAACAAAGATAAATTATATAAAAGAATGATAGTAAAAAGCTTTGGAGCACCTTAAATGAAAGTTTGGGATAAAAAGCCAACTCGGCTCCTTCATTCATTGAATCAGATGCTCATTCATCACAAAGCCCACTGATATTACCAACTACTTTAATGACTTTTTCATTGGCAAGATAAGCAAACTTAGGGATGACATGCCAGCAACCAACGCTAACACTACACATCCAAGTATATCTAGACCTAATTATGAAAGACAAGAATTGTACTTTTGAATTCCGAAATGTCAGTGTGGAAGAGGTGAAAAAATGAAAATTCACCCCTCAAAGTCAATACTTTGTTAGAGCCACCTTTTGCAGGAATTGCAGCTGCAAGTCTCTTGGGGTATATCTCTATAAGCTTGGCACATCTGGCCACTTGGATTTTTGCCCATTCTTCAAGGCAAAACTGCTCCAGCTCCTTCAAGTTGGATGGGTTCCGCTGGTGTACAGCAATCTTTAAGTCATACCACAGATTCTCAATTGGATTGAGGTCTGGGCTTTGACTAGGCCATTCCAAGACATTGAAATGTTTCCCCTTAAACCACTCGAGTGTTGCTTTAGCAGTATGCTTAGGGTCATTGTCCTGCTGGAAGGTGAACCTCTTCCCCAGTCTCAAATCTCAAAGCGCCATCCATCATTCAATTCTGACCAGTTTCCCAGTCCCTGCCGATGAAAAACATCCCCACAGCATGATACAGCCACCACCATGCTTCACTGTGAGGATGGTGTTCTTGGGGTGTTGGGTTTGCGCCAGACATAGCGTTTTCCTTGATAGCCAAAATGCTCAATTTTAGTCTCATCTGACCAGAGTACCTTCTTCCATATGTTTGGGGAGTCTCCCACATGCCTTTTGGCAAACACCTAATGTGTTTGCTTATTTTTTTCTTTAAGCAATGGCTTTTTCTGGCCACCCTTCCGTAAAGCCCAGCTCGGCGGAGTGTACGGCTTAAAGTGGTCCTATGGACAGATACTCCAATCTCCGCTGTGGAGCTTTGCAGCTCCTTCAGGGTTATCTTTGGTCTCTTTGTTGCCTCTCTGATTAATGCCCTCCTTGCTGGTCTGTGAGTTTTGGTGGGGGGCCCTCTCTTGGCAGGTTTGTTGAGGTGCAATATTCTTTCCATTTTTTAATAATGGATTTAATGGTGCTCTGTGGGATGTTCAAAGTTTCTGATATTTTCTTATAACCCAACCCTGATCTGTACTTCTCCACAACTTTGTCCCTGACCTGTTTGGAGAGCTCCTTGGTCTTCATAGTGCCGCTTGCTTGGTGATGCCCCTTGCTTAGTGGTGTCGCAGACTCTGGGGCCTTTCAGAACAGGTGTATACATACTGAGATCATGTGACAGATCATGTGACAATTAGATTGCACACAGGTGGACTTTATTTAACTAATTATGTGACTTCTGAAGGTAATTGGTTGCACCAGATCTTATTTAGGGGCTTCATGGCAAAGGGGGTGAATACATATGCACTCACCACTTTTCAGTTGTACATTTTGTTGCATTTAAAAAAAATTATATTTTTTTAAAATTTCACTTCACCAATTTGGACTATTTTGTGTATGTCCATTACATGAAATCCAAATAAAAATCTATTTACAATTTACATTACAGGTTGTAATGCAACAAAATAGGAAAAATGCCAAGGGGAGTGAACACTTTTGCAAGGCACAGTATGTATTGACTACGGCTGATAAATTGCTGCTTCACATTAATTATGAAAAAAAGTTCACGTGTGTTGTAATTTCAGAGACAGTCATGTCCAATCACCTGTCTGTCCTGTCCACCCAGTCCGTCTTTTAAAAACGCCTCCCAGACACACTGAGAAATCTGACTGCCTGATAGGTACTTAGCACCTCTGCCCAGTGTCGGCAGCTCACGTTTTTGTTGTTCACATAGAACATGTTTATATCCAATTTGCTTCGTTTAAATACTCCAGGCCACAAGGTGGCAGTGTTGCTTTTGCCTGCTGTAGCCAGTGTAAGCTAACTAGTAAACTGCGCTGTTGTTGCTAGCTAGCTAGAATTTGAAACAGGACATCACTAAATAACTACTGCTAGCAACATTTATAATTCATTCACAATGGATTTGTTTTTGAATGAAGCAGCTGCGTGCTAGCTCACTCTGTCCTGCTAAAGGCCGATGCTAACCGTTTAGCTAACATTAGCTAGCAAGCGAACTGGCACTGGCAGTACGGGACAATCGAAAGTGAAATAAATGATCGAGAGCTAGCTTGGTAAAGCATTCCGTGTTGTGTGCATTGTGGTGCACTTACCACCCCATTTGTTTCATATGAAGTGTGTTACTGCCTGGCTCAGTTAGCGAGCTAATGTTAGCTAGCTAGATAACTAATGAGCAGGTTCACTATCAAACTGAACCTCACAAAAAAATCCTTTAAGCACAAAACTCCTTAGCTAGATATTGAAATACTTGCTCTAGGAAAAAAACAAGATGTAATCTTGCAGCTGAACAATTGTGATGAAAGGGGTGGATTATACACGGAGAAGTCTTTTATCCTTTTCTTGTCACTTCTGTCGGTTCCTCACGTTGAGATTTGTGCTTTTCTGATAAGGCTCAAAGTCTAGTTCTCAGCCACTGAGGAGCATTGTGATTCTACAAGTATAAATGGCAGGTTTGTCAGTACCAGGTTGGTACACAGCAGGTACAGTACAGTACGTCTTTGTTCTAGCAAGAGAAGGAACGGCCTCCTACTGTGACGAATACCTCTTGGCAGGCAGATTTCTTGGTGTGTATGTACCATTAGGTTTTCCAAAGAAGGTCTACCTTGAAGTTATAGGCCTGCTTGGTCTGGTGAAAGGTTATCGGGCTGCTGCTGTACAGAGCTGAAGACATACTGTATTGAACCATTACATTGCTCTGGGAGAGACAGTGACAAACAGTGAACGGTCAATGCTTTAAGCAGACAACTTGTTGACGACTGTCCTTATTGACAAACGAGTGGATTGATTGGGTGTCATTGTTGTGTTGTCTAATTGTACTACCAGGTGTTATTGGTCGTCTGCAGGGGATTGGGAGTCTGAGTACACGTGACCTAGCCAGTCTGGAACCTTTATTTAAGAGAATGAACACAGGAACGGAGACAGACACACGCACGGACACACAAACAGGATACCAGAGTTTGTGTTAGATTTTTTTGTAAAGGAAGGCTTAGCCAATAAGCCTATTTATTGGTTCACAATAAGGAACCACCCCTACCTTCAGGATATTACCAGACATTGGATCAGAACACCATGTAAATGTAACTCAGAGGCTTTGGGCTGGGCTGGGTCCATTGTGACGATATACTGCCTTAAAATTATAAACCAATGTGACTCTTTGCTTTATAATCCATAAATTGTCTAATGATTACCTTCTCAAATCTACAAAAAGTGTCATCAACAATATCTAATTACGTTTTAACAGATGTGGATTTTTTATTTATTTTTACGAATAGCTTTTTATTCTATTGAGTCTTTCACTGCTTGATAGAGGTTAATAGTATCATTACACAAGGCGAGACCTAGATGCAGACACAGGAGGCAGATGGTTGGAGTCTTAGATGTTTAATAAGAGTAGGCAAGAGAACGGTGGTGGACAGACAAAAGGGACAGACAAAACCAGATCAGAGTCCAGGAGGTACAGAGTAGCAGACAGGCTCGTGGTCAAGGCAGGCAGAAAGGTCAGGCAGGCGGGTACAGAGTCCAGAACAGGCAAGGGTCAAAACCAAAACTAGAAAAAGGACAATAGCAAAGGCAGGGTGTACGGGGGAAAAAAACGCTGGTTTACTAGGAACATACAAGACGAACTGGCAGAGAGACAGGAAACACAGGGATAAATACACTGGCACAGAGAGACAGGAAACACAGGGATAAATACACTGGCACAGAGAGACAGGAAACACAGGGATAAATACACTGGGGCAGAGAGACAGGAAACACAGGGATAAATACACTGGCACAGAGAGACAGGAAACACAGGGATAAATACACTGGCACAGAGAGACAGGAAACACAGGGATAAATACACTGGCACAGAGAGACAGGTAACACAGGGATAAATACACTGGCACAGAGAGACAGGAAACACAGGGATAAATACACTGGGGCAGAGAGACAGGAAACACAGGGATAATACACTGGCACAGAGAGACAGGAAACACAGGGATAAATACACTGGCACAGAGAGACAGGAAACACAGGGATAAATACACTGGCACAGAGAGACAGGAAACAGGGATAAATACACTGGGGCAGAGAGACAGGAAACACAGGGATAAATGCACTGGCACAGAGAGACAGGAAACACAGGGATAAATACACTGGCACAGAGAGACAGGAAACACAGGGATAAATACACTGGCACAGAGAGACTGGAAACACAGGGATAAATAGACTGGGGCAGAGAGACAGGAAACACAGGGATAAATACACTGGCACAGAGAGACAGGAAACACAGGGATAAATACACTGGGGCAGAGAGACAGGAAACACAGGGATAAATACACTGGCACAGAGAGACAGGAAACACAGGGATAAATACACTGGGCAGAGAGACAGGAAACACAGGGATAAATACACTGGCACTGAGAGACAGGAAACACAGGGATAAATACACTGGCACAGAGAGACAGGTAACACAGGAATAAATACACTGGCACAGAGAGACAGGAAACACAGGGATAAATACACTGGCACAGAGAGACAGTAACACAGGAATAAATACACTGGCACAGAGAGACAGGAAACACAGGGATAAATACACTGGAGCAGAGAGACAGGAAACACAGGGATAAATACACTGGCACATAGAGACAGGAAACACAGGGATAAATACACTGGCACAGAGAGACAGGAAAAACAGGGAAAATACACTGGGGCAGAGAGACAGGAAACACAGGGATAAATACACTGGCACAGAGAGACAGGAAACACAGGGATAAATACACTGGGGCAGAGAGACAGGAAACACAGGGATAAATACACTGGCACTGAGAGACAGGAAACACAGGGATAAATACACTGGCACAGAGAGACAGGTAACACAGGAATAAATACACTGGCACAGAGAGACAGGAAACACAGGGATAAATACACTGGAGCAGAGAGACAGGAAACACAGGGATAAATACACTGGGCACATAGAGACCAGGAAACACAGGGAGAGAATACACTGGGCACAGAGAGACAGGAAAAACACGGGGAAAATACACTGGGGCAGCACGAGACAGGGCAAACGACAGGGATAAATACACTGGGGAAAACACCTGGAGGTGTTGGCGAGCATCCACTGGGCTTTACTGGAGGCTTCACTACACTGGGCTTTACTGGAGGCTTCACTACACTGGGCTTTACTGGAGGCTTCACTACACTGGGCTTTACTGGAGGCTTCACTACACTGGGCTTTACTGGAGGCTTCACTACACTGGGCTTTACTGGAGGCTTCACTACACTGGGCTTTACTGGAGGCTTCACTACACTGGGCTTTACTGAAGGCTTCACTACACTGGGGCTTATACTGGAGGCTTCACTCCACTGGGCTTTACTGGAGGCTTCACTACACTGGGCTTTACTGTAGGCTTCACTCCACTGGGCTTTACTGGAGGCTTCACTCCACTGGGCTTTACTGGAGGCTTCACTACACTGGGCTTTACTGGAGGCTTCACTCCACTGGGCTTTACTGGAGGCTTAATTACACTGGGCTTTACTGGAGGCTTCACTTCACTGGGCTTTACTGAAGGCTTCACTACACTGGGCTTTACTGGAGGCTTCACTACACTGGGCTTTACTGAAGGCTTCACTACACTGGGCTTTACTGGAGGCTTCACTACACTGGGCGTTACTGGAGGCTTCACTACACTGGGCTTTACTGGAGGCTTCACTACACTGGGCTTTACTGAAGGCTTCATTACACTGGGCTTTACTGGAGGCTTCATTACACTGGGCTTTACTGAAGGCTTCACTACACTGGGCTTTACTGAAGGCTTCACTACACTGGGCTGTACTGAAGGCTTCACTACACTAGGCTTTACTGAAGGCTTCACTACACTGGGCTTTACTGAAGGCTTCACTACACTGGGCTTTACTGGAGGCTTCACTACACTGGGCTGTACTGAAGGCTTCACTACACTGGGCTTTACTGGAGGCTTCACTACACTGGGCTTTACTGGAGGCTTCACTCCACTGGGCTTTACTGAAGGCTTCACTACACTGGGCTTTACTGAAGGCTTCACTACACTCAATCAAATCAATCAATCAAATGTATTTTTATATAGCCCTTCGTACATCAGCTGATATCTCAAAGTGCTGTACAGAAACCCAGTCTAAAACCCCAAACAGCAAGCAAAGCATGTGAAAGAAGCACGGTGGCTAGGAAAAACTCCCTAGGAAAAACTCCCTAGAAAGGCCAAAAACCTAGGAAGAAACCTAGAGAGGAACCAGGCTATGAGGGGTGGCCAGTCCTCTTCTGGCTGTGCAGGGTGGATATTATAACAGAACATGGTCAAGATGTTAAAATGTTAAAATGTTCATAAATGACCAGCATGGTCAATTAATAATAATCATAGTAGTTGTCGAGGGTGCAACAAGCACGTCCGGTGAACAGGTCAGGGTTCCATAGCCGCAGGCAGAACAGTTGAAACTGGAGCAGCAGCACGGCCAGGTGGACTGGGGACAGCAAGGAGTCATCATACCAGGTAGTCCTGAGGCATGGTCCTAGGGCTCAGGTCCTCCGAGAGAAAGACAGAAAGAGAGAAAGAGAGAATTAGAGAGAGCATATTTAAATTCACACAGGACACCGGATAAGACAAGAGAAATACTCCAGATGTAACAGACTGACCCTAGCCCCCCGACACATAAACTACTGCAGCATAAATACTGGAGGCTGAGACAGGAGGGATCAGAAGACACTGTGGCCCCATCCGATGATACCCCCGGACAGGGCCAAACAGGCAGGATATAACCCCACCCACTTTGCCAAAGCACAGCCCCCACACCACTATGTCTCCAACCACCAACTTACCGTCCTAAGACAAGGCCGAGTATAGCCCACAACGATCTCCGCCATGGCACAACCCAAGGGGGGGCACCAACCCAGACAGGAAGACCACGTCAGTGACTCAACCCACTCAAGTGACGCACCCCTCCCATGGACGGCATGGAAGAACACCAGTAAGCCAGTGACTCAGCCCCTGTAAAAGGGTTAGAGGCAGAGAATCCCAGTGGAAAGAGGGGAACCAGCAAGGCAGAGACAGCAAGGGCGGTTCGTTGCTCCAGCCTTTCCGTTCACCTTCACACTCCTTGGCCAGACTATACTTAATCATAGGACCTACTGAAGAGATAAGTCTTCAGTAAAGACTTAAAGGTTGAGACTGAGTCTGCGTCTCTCACATTGGTAGGCAGACCATTCCATAAAAATGGAGCTCTATAGGAGAAAGCCCTACCTCCAGCCGTTTGCTTAGAAATTCTAGGGACAATTAGGAGGCCTGCGTCTTGTGACCGTAGCGTACGTGTAGGTATGTACGGCAGGACCAAATCGGAAAGATAGGTAGGAGCAAGCCCATGTAATGCTTTGTAGGTTAGCAGTAAAACCTTGAAATCAGCCCTTGCCTTAACAGGAAGCCAGTGTAGGGAGGCTAGCACTGGAGTAATATGATCAAATGTTTTGGTTCTAGTCAGGATTCTAGCAGCCGTATTTAGCACTAACTGAAGTTAATTTAGTGCTTTATCCGGGTAGCCGGAAAGTAGAGCATTGCAGTAGTCCAGCCTAGAAGTAACAAAAGCATGGATTAATTTTTCTGCGTCACTTTTGGACAGAAAGTTTCTGATTTTTGCAATGTTACGTAGATGGAAAAAAGCTGTCCTTGAAACAGTCTTGATATGTTCTTCAAAAGAGAGATCAGGGTCCAGAGTAACACCGAGGTCCTTCACAGTTTTATTTGAGACGACGGTACAACCATCCAGATTAATTGTCAGATTCAACAGAAGATCTCTTTGTTTCTTGGACCTAGAACAAGCATCTCTGTTTTGTCCGAGTTTAAAAGTAGAAAGTTTGCAGCCATCCACTTCTTTATGTCTGAAACACAGGCTTCTAGCGAGGGCAATTTTGGGGCTTCACCATGTTTCATTGAAATGTACAGCTGTGTGTCGTCCGCATAGCAGTGAAATTTAACATTATGTTTTCGAATGACATCCCCAAGAGGTAAAATATATAGTGAAAACAATAGTGGTCCTAAAACGGAACCTTGAGGAACACCGAAATTTACAATTGATTTGTCAGAGGACAAACCATTCACAGAGACAAACTGATATCTTTCCGACAGATAAGATCTAAACCAGGCCAGAACTTGTCCATGTAGACCAATTTGGGCTTTACTGTACTGGGCTTTACTGAAGGCTTCAGTACACTGGGCTTTACTGGAGTCTTCATTCCACTGGGCTTTACTGTAGGTTTCACTCCACTGGGCTTTACTGGAGGCTTCACTCCACTGGGCTTTACTGTAGGTTTCACTACACTGGGTACACACACATAGAGAGTGGAAGTGTCCAGTACACTGGGTTTAACTGTAATACAGCCAATGAAGCTGTTAAAGGCTAGGAGAAGAACTGGTGCTCCCCAGCCTTCACACACACACACACACACACACACACACACACACACACACACACACACACACACACACACACACACACACACACACACACACACACACACACACACACACACACACACACACACACACACACACACACACACACACACACACTACTGTGCCTGATGAAGCTCTCCTTTACCACAGACTAAGTAACAAAGTGCTCCACATGGTTAAATAATACAATAACAAAGGAAGGAGAAATGAAAATCTAAATAAAACTAATTAAATTCTGACATTAAAAACATATTTTAAAAGCATCTTGGTTGAAGGCTGAAATACACTTAAATAATTCAAAATGTAAAAGATGGTATTCAGTAGTTCTGTACATTAGATAGTTCTGATAATCTTCCCTGAAGTCAACATGGACGTCTGCAGGCCTCTTATCATCATGTCAAAGACTATATGAAATGCAATGTTTTCATATTGAACTAAAATTGTAGATTATTTTGAATACAAAATAGTTTACTTGGAAATGTATCAAAAAACTTGTTGCCAAGTAATCCATGCCCTCAGTCTGTGTAGACATTTAACACTGTATTCCATGTAGTCAGTCTGGGTAGACATGTAACACTGTAATCTATGCAGTCTGTAATCCATGTAGTCTGTAATCCATGTAGTCTGTAATCCATGTAGTCTGTAATCCATGTAGTCAGTCTGGGTAGACATGTAGCGTCCGTGCTGCAATCCATGTAGTCTGCAATCCATGTAGTCTGCAATCCATGCAGTCTGTAATCCATGCAGTCTGTAATCCATGCAGTCTGCAATCCATGTAGTCTGTAATCCATGTAGTCTGCAATCCATGTAGTCTGCAATCCATGTAGTCTGCAATCCATGTAGTCTGCAATCCATGCAGTCTGTAATCCATGCAGTCTGTAATCCATGCAGTCAATAGTATCCTTGTCCAAAACAATCTGCTCAGCAATAAACAATGCTGCGATGCAGTGACTGCAATCTTGAACTCGTTATTGATGGTAGTCACCCATACAGCAGGTCACGTTTAATTACTTCAAATCTCCATATGGTGAAATGCATTTTTAGAGTAAACAAACGCTTTCATCATTTTACCAATTACCTACCAATTACCTATATAATGCAACAATGTTTTTTTTTACAATGTAGTTCACTATATTGGGAATAGGATGTCAGTTGGGACGCAGAATATGTATATACTTGTGTAGTTAGACAGTGGTTTGGATGTTGAGTATAATTGTGTTTACCGTCATAAGAGTCTTTTACTTACTATAACATGTGAAATCCAGGTACCATAAGTACCAGTTTAAAACGGGCTTTAAAATAAAGCTTTACCGAAATCGCTGCGCCAACATTACCTGTCTTCAGAGAGCCAGACCTGTTACCAACCAGATGGCTTTATTTGTGTTAGCGTGTCTTCCTGTATCACAAAAGTTAGGCTGTTTCACTCACGCCTTCATTTGCATAACGAATGTAAGCAAAAGTTCCCTGCTGAGATTTCTCATTAAGGAGAATGGATTCACGTATATGTCTTAAAAGACAAATGATGTTGTTTAAATTAGCTCCCCGTGAGGTCTGGGTTTTCTCGTTCTTTTTTTTCTTCTTTTTTACAGACCAAAACAAAGACAGCGACGACGGAAAAATACATAACGTGGTTAATTGAAATAGCCAAGGAAACATAAATGTAGGCATAAAAATGTCAATAAAACCCCCAGATAAACCTGAAATGCTGAATGTTCCACAATATATCCTGCCTGTTTGGCCCTGTCCGGGGGCATCATCAGATGGGGCCACAGTGTCTTCTGATCCCTCCTGTCTCAGCCTCCAGTATTTATGCTGCAGTAGTTTATGTGTCGGGGGGCTAGGGTCAGTCTGTTACATCTGGAGTATTTCTCTTGTCTTATCCGGTGTCCTGTGTGAATTTAAATATGCTCTCTCTAATTCTCTCTTTCTTTCTGTCTTTCTCTCGGAGGACCTGAGCCCTAGGACCATGCCTCAGGACTACCTGGTATGATGACTCCTTGCTGTCCCCAGTCCACCTGGCCGTGCTGCTGCTCCAGTTTCAACTGTTCTGCCTGCGGCTATGGAACCCTGACCTGTTCACCGGACGTGCTTGTTGCACCCTCGACAACTACTATGATTATTATTGTCTGACCATGCTGGTCATTTATGAACATTTTAACATCTTGACCATGTTCTGTTATAATATCCACCCTGCACAGCCAGAAGAGGACTGGCCACCCCTCATAGCCTGGTTCCTCTCTAGGTTTCTTCCTAGGTTTTTGGCCTTTCTAGGGAGTTTTTCCTAGGGAGTTTTTCCTAGCCACCGTGCTTCTTTCACATGCTTTGCTTGCTGTTTGGGGTTTTAGGCTGGGTTTCTGTACAGCACTTTGAGATATCAGCTGATGTACGAAGGGCTATATAAATACATTTGATTTGATTTGAATACCAGTGGTGGTATTAAGATACCTTAATAGAAAATGACTCCAGTAAAAGTGAGTCAACCTTTAAAATACTACTTTTTTTTATATATTTATTTTATTTCAGCTTTATTTAACCAGGTAGGCTAGTTGAGAACAAGTTCTCATTTACAATTGCGACCTGGCCAAGATAAAGCAAAGCAGTTTGACACATACAACAATACAGAGTTACACATGGAGTAAAACAAACATACAGTCAATAATACAGTAGAAAAATAAGTCTATATACAATGTGAGCAAATGAGGTGAGATAAGGGAGGTAAAGGCAATAAATAGGCCATGGTGGCGAAGTAAATACAATATAGCAAGTAAAACACTGGAATGGTAGATTTGTAGTGGAAGAAAGTGCAAAGTAGAAATAGAAATAATGGGGTGCAAAGGAGCAAAATAAATAAATACAGTAGGGGAAGAGGTAGTTGTTTGGGCTAAATTATAGATGGGCTATGTACAGGTGCAGTGATCTGTGAGCTGCTCTGACAGCTGGTGCTTAAAGCTAGTGAGGGAGATAAGTGTTTCCAGTTTCAGAGATTTTTGTAGTTCATTCCAGTCATTGGCAGCAGAGAACTGGAAGGAGAGACGCCCAAAGGAGGAATTGGCTTTGGGGGTGACCAGAGAGATATACCTGCTGGAGCGCGTGCTACAGGTGGGTGCTGCTATGGTGACCAGCGAGCTGAGATAAGGGGGGACTTTACCTAGCAGGGTCTTGTAGATGACCTGGAGCCAGTGGGTTTGGCGACGAGTATGAAGCGAGGGCCAGCCAACGAGAGCGTACAGGTCGCAATGGTGGGTAGTGAATGGGGCTTTGGTGACTTGAGTAAAAGTCTAAAAGTATTTGGTTTTAAACATATTTACAATCAAAAGTAAATGTAATTGCTAAAATATACTTAAGTATCAAAAGTAAAAGTATAAATCATTTCAAATTACTTATATTAAACAAACCAGATGGCAACTTTTTTTTATTTTTAGATAGCCAGGTGCACGCTCCAACTCTCAGACTTTATTACAAACAAAGCATTTGGGTTTAGTGAGTCCGCCAGATCATAAGTGCATGAATTGAACCATTTTCCTGTCCTGCTAAGCTTTAAAAATGTGACCGACCTCCTCGATTCGTTCTTATGTAGAACTTTTGAAAAGGTGTTGTTTACATTGGATAGAAGTAGAGACTAGAAAATGGTATATCATACACTGCAGTTGAGGAACAATGGGAAAGTAATTGTGCTTTGAAAGTTGACAAACTTGTAACCCCACTTTTGAGAAAATAACCCTTGAATGTTTTGGTAAACCTACTGGAGAGCTCTTCTTTGTCTACACCCATTCAGCATCATTCACACCCTCTTAAACCTGAGCCCCACCAATCTCTTTAAGAATTCACATGAGAGGCCATGTGCTAAACAGAGTGAGTAAGGTAGTGTAATAACCAACCAAAGATTTCAGGACTAAAAGTGGTGAAAGTAGTAGCCTACAATAAGGAAAAACTCCAGGTAAAAATACACTTTATCCTTCGCCTGGATCCTAATCTGACTTTGGTACAGGTCATGTTGTTCTTCACATTACCGTCTCTGGTAAACACACATTATATCAAATTAAATCAATATATAGAATGTGTAAACGATACAGTGAAATGGTTACTTGCATACGAACAATATCAACAACAGAAAGTGTCCAGATAAAAAATATATTATAGATTTTAAAAATTATTAGATGACTTTTACCCGACACACTGTTGTCTAAATTGATGGGTCATGTGAAGGAAATGCTGTAATCACCCTACAGCCCCATCTAGCTAAGTGGATGGGTCTATTATCTAGACATGTTGGTGTAATACTATAGATGGCTGTAATCACATCTAGCTAAGTGGATGGGTCTATTATCTAGACATGTTGGTGTAATACTATAGATGGCTGTAATCACATCTAGCTAAGTGGATGGGTCTATTATCTAGACATGTTGGTGTAATACTATAGATGGCTGTAATCACATCTAGCTAAGTGGATGGGTCTATTATCTAGACATGTTGGTGTAATACTATAGATGGCTGTAATCACATCTAGCTAAGTGGATGGGTCTATTATCTAGACATGTCCATTGTTTTATTTTGAGTCTTTTGTTTAGACATGTAGCTAGCTAGCTAGTGAACCAGTCAGCTAACTTCTGCTAGCTAGCTAACAGTACACTTTAACTTGCAATGAAAGAGACTTTCTGACAAAATTAGAAAGTTATAATATCTGAAAATGTAGCTAGACTCTTACCTGTAGACATGGATGATCACTTCACAGCAGACTGGAACCATTTATAACTCTGTTTTGTTTGTAGCTGCATCTTGTTTGGCCAGCGTTGTGTCAAGTCACTCCGATTCACACTGACCGTGGCGTGTGTAGAAAATAGCCCATCACTTCCTCCTACTGATCTGTCGATAGCCTCTGCTACATTCAGGTCATCAATGTCGTTAAGAAAAGTAGCAAAACTTTTGTAGTTATTGATGGCTAACGTTTTATCTTTCAAAAACGCAGCGGTAGAAAGGATTATCTACACATACCGAACAGCTGATGTTATAGACAGACACATGCTATATGGCAGACCAATCCAAATGTATCTCCATTATCTCAGCCAATCAATGACTAGCGGGAAGATTCCTGTCTTTTTCTGTGGCTAAACCAACCAGGCACTTAATTTAAGAGTTTTATTCGTATTTACGCATCAAATACAAATGTATTATTTAAAACACATGAAAGTTCACATGTTCCAGAAAGCATTTTGATAAAGAAATACGCGTTTAAGTTGAAATGTCTCTCCTGTGAAATAGTGATGTGCTACATACGCCCAGTTTCCTGAAACCAGTCACAAATATAACTTTTGGGTGTCAGGGAAAATGTATGGAGTAAAAAATTACATTATTTTCTTTAGGAATGTAGTGAAGTAAAAAGTAAAAGTGGTCAAAAATATTAAAAGTAAAATACAGATACAAAACAAACTACTTAATTAGTACTTTAAAGTATTTTTTTACTGAAGTACTTTATACCACTGCACAATACAACCTTAGCATTGCAAATGCACAATGTACTATATGGATGGCACTGTCTGTGCTTTGTTTATGGATAAAGGCATTTCAAAATAAGGGATGCTGTCCACATACTGCAACAACAACAAAAAAGATATTTGGAAATGCACAACTCAAAGAAAGGAATACAAATGAAATAATGAAAAATAAGTTTCCCACTGTGATGAACATGGTTGCTTAAAACAACATTCTGACACCTCAATGCCCAACAACATCATCCATCTACACCCAGACATCAAAGGCCCAGACCAGAGACAATCATCTCCTGGAATCACATGTCCTGGATCCTCCCAAGCCTCTATGATACCACTCCTCTAATCCTGGTTCCTCTATGATACCACCCCTCTAATCCTGGTTCCTCTATGATACCAGTCATCTAATCCTGGTTCCTCTATGATACTACTCCTCTAATCCTGGTTCCTCTATGATACCACTCCTCTAATCCTGGATCCTCTATGATACCACTCCTCTAATCCTGGTTCCTCTATGATACCAGTCATCTAATCCTGGTTCCTCTATGATACCACTCCTCTCATCCTGGTTCCTCTATGATACTACTCCTCTAATCCTGGTTCCTCTATGATACCACTCCTCTAATCCTGGATCCTCTATGATACCACTCCTCTAATCCTGGTTCCTCTATGATACCAGTCATCTAATCCTGGTTCCTCTATGATACCACTCCTCTCATCCTGGTTCCTCTATGATACTACTCCTCTAATCCTGGTTCCTCTATGATACCACTCCTCTAATCCTGGATCCTCTATGATACCACTCCTCTAATCCTGGTTCCTCTATGATACCAGTCATCTAATCCTGGTTCCTCTATGATACCACTCCTCTCATCCTGGTTCCTCTATGATACCGTCCCTCTAATCCTGGTTCCTCTATGATACCACTCCTCTAATCCTGGATCCTCTATGATACCACTCCTCTAATCCTGGATCCTCTATGATACCACTCCTCTAATCCTGGTTCCTCTATGATACCAGTCATCTAATCCTGGTTCCTCTATGATACCACTCTAATCCTGGTTCCTATATGATACCACTCCTCTAATCCTGGATCCTCTATGATACCACCCCTCTAATCCTGGATCCTCTATGATACCACCCCTCTAATCCTGGATCCTCTATGATACCACTCCTCTAATCCTGGATCCTCTATGATACCACCCCTCTAATCCTGGTTCCTCTATGATACCACTCTAATCCTGGATCCTCTATGATACCACCCCTCTAATTCCTGGATCCTCTATGATACCACTCCTCTAATCCTGGATCCTCTATGATACCACTCCGCTAATCCTGGTTCCTCTATGATACCACTCCTCTAATCCTGGTTCCTCTATGATACCACTCCTCTAATCCTGGATTCTCTCTATGATACCACTTTTTCAGAGGGGGGGGGGGGAGGGGGGGTTACAGGTCCACAACCACTCAAGTAAATGCATACAAAGATAGTCCCAATCCACCCACCCGCATCCTCCATCCCCCCCCCCCCCCCCCCCCCCCCACCCAGAAACCATGATAACAAAGTTCCACCAACACGGCCTGCTACCAAGGACTGTGGGATCTCTTTCTCCATGCCCAACGTCAGTAAGACATTTATGCTTGTTAACCCTCGCAAGGCTGCCGGCCCAGATGGCATCCCTAGTCGTGTCCTCAGAGCACGCGCAGACCAGCTGGCTGGTGTGTTTACGGACATATTAAATCTCTCTCTATCCCAGTCTGTTGTCCCCACTTGTTTCAAGATGTCCACCATTGTTCCTGCACCCAAGAAAGCAAAAGGTAAACAAACTAAATGACTATCGCACGGTAGCACTCACCTCTGTCATCATGAAGTGCTTTGAGAGGCTAGTTAAGGATCATATCATGACATGACATATCATATCATGACACCCTAGACCCACTCCAACTTTCATACCGCCCCAGTAGATCCACAGACAATGCAATCACCATCCTGGACATCCTGACGGGCCGCCCCCCCAGGTGGTGAAGGTAGGAAACCACATCTCTTCTTCGTTGATCCTCAACACAGGGTCCCCACAAGGGTGCGTGCCCCCTCATGTACTCCCTGTTCACTCATGACTGCGTGGCAATGCAGGCCTCCAACTCAATCATCAAGTTTGCAGATGACACAACATTAGTACGCCTGATTACCAACAATGACGAGACAGCCAACAGGGAGGAGGTGAGGCCCCTGGCGGAGTGGTGCCAGGAAAATAATCTCTCACTCAATGTCAACAAAACAAAGGAGCAGATCGTGGACTTCAGGAAACAGCAGAGGGAGCAGCCCCCTATCCACATCCGCAGTGGAGAAAGTGGAAAGCTTCAAGTTCCTCGGCGTACACATCACTGACAATCTGAAATGGTCCACCCATACAGACAGTGCCGTGGGGCTCAGTTGGTAGAGCATGGTGTTTGCAACGCCAGGGTTGTGGGTTTGATTCCCACGGGGGACCAGTATGGGAAAAAATTTATGAAATGTATGAGTCGCTCTGGATAAGAGTGTCTGCTAAATGACTAAAATGTAAATGTGTGGTGAAGAAGGCGCAACAGCTCCTCTTCAACCTCAGGAGGCTGAAGAAATTTGGCTTGACCCTTAAAACCCTCACATATTTTTACAGATGCACAATTGAGAGCATCCTGTCGGGGCTGTATCACCGCCTGGTACGGCAACTGCACCGCCCTCAACCGCAGGGCTCTCCAGAGGGTAGTGAGGTCTGCCCAACGCATCACCGGGGCAAAACTACCTGCCCTCCAGGACACCTACAGCACCCGATGTCACAGGAAGGCCAAAAAGATCATCAAGGACAGCAACCCCCCGAGCCACTGCCTGTTCACCCCGCTATCATCCAGAAGGCGAGGTCAGTACAGGTGCATCAAAGCTGGGACCGAGAGACTGAAAACAGCTTCTATCTCAAGGCCATCAGACTATTAAATAGCCATCAGTAGGAGGCTTCCACCCAGTTACGTAACCCTGCACCTTAGAGGCTGCTGCCCCATATACATAGACTTGGAATCACTGGTCACTTTAATAATGTTTAAATAATGTTTACATACTGTTTTACTCATCTCATATATATCTCATATATATACACTGAGGGAAAAAAAGTATTTGATCCCCTGCTGATTTTGTACGTTTGCCCACTGATAAAGAAATTATCAGTCTATATTGTTAATGGTAGGTTTATTTGAACAATGCGACACAGAATAACAACAAAAAAATCCAGAAAAACGCATGTCAAAAATGTTATAAATTGATTTGCATTTTAATGAGGGAAATAATTTCCCCCTAACTGTATACACTGGATTCGATTCTACTGTATTTGAGTTAATACCACTCCGAGATTGCTCGATTAAATATTTATATATTTCTTAATTCCATTTTTGTAACTTTTAGATTTGTGTGTATTGTTGTGAATTTTTAGATACTACTGCACTGTAGGAGATAAGAACACAAGCATTTCGCAACACCAGCAATAACATCTACTAAATATGTGTATGTGACCAATAAAATTGGATTTGATATGATTTAAAAAGGGAGAGCTGTAAAGAAAATACATTTCTCTGAGCAACATTCGTCCTCGATCAAGCTCCATGTCTGCGTCTCTTGTGGCGTCGTCTGATGGTACACTTTCTGAACTAGTCTGGCTGAGCCAGGTTACACTCCGTCTTTCTAATGAATAATTAATAATGGAACAGCTGGGGCTCTCATGCATGCTTTAGTGTTGCTTGCCTCGAAGTGAACATAAAAGGCATTTAGCCTGTCTGGTAGGCTCGCGTCACTGGGCAGCTCGCGGCTGGGCTTCCCTTTGTAGTCCGTACATCCAACGAGCGTTAGAGCATTAGAGTGTAGTAGGCGTCCGGATTAGTAGTTATAAGCGTAGTTATAAGGTGTAGTTATAAGCATCCGGATTAGTGTCCTGCTCTCAGAAAGCCGTGGATGTTGCCTGTAATCCACGGCTTCTGGTTTGGATATGTACGTACGGTCATTGGGGATGACGTCGTCGATGCACTTATTGATAAAGCCGGTGACTGCGGTGTTGTACTCCTCAATGCCATTGGATGAATCCCGAAACATATTCCAGTCTGTGCAGCAAAACAGTCCTGGATCGTAGCATCCGCGTCATCTGACCACTTCCGTATTTAGCGAGTCACTGGTACTTCCTGGTTTCATTTTAGCTTGTAAGCAGGAATCAGGAGGATAGAGTTGTGGTCGGATTTACCAAATGGTGGGCGAGGCATAGCTTTGTATGCGTCTCTGTGTGTGGAGTAAAAGTGATCTCGATTTCTCCCCCTCTGGTTGCACATGTGACATGCTGGTAGAAATGAGGTAAAACGAATTTAAGTTTCCCTGCATTAAATTCCTCCGGCCACTAGGAGCGCCGCCTCTGGATTAGCATTTTCTTGCTTGCTAACAGCCTTATACAGGTCGCTGACTGCGGTGTTAGCGCCAGCATCGGTTTGTGGTGGTAAATAGACGGCTATGAAAAATACAGATGAGAACTCTCTTGGTAGAGAGCATATGTTTAAAGTACTTAAGTAAAAATACTTTAAAGTACTACTTAAGTAGTTTTTGGGGGTCATGTCTGTACTTTACTTTACTGTTTCTATTTTTGACAACTTTTACTTCACTCCATTCCTAAAGAAAATACATTTTCACTGACAATCAAAAGTACTCGTTACATTTTGATTGCTTAGCAGAACAGGAAAATGGTCCAATTCACAGATGTATCATTCTAAATAAGAATTTGTTCTTAACTGACTTGCCTAGTTAAATAAAGGTTAAAAAATATTTTATAAAAAGAACATCCCTGGTCATCCCTACTGCCTCTGATCTGGCGGACTCCCTAAACACAAATGCTTCATTTGTAAAATATGTCTGAGTGTTGGAGTGTACCCCTGGCTATCTGTAAATTATGTCTGAGTGTTGGAGTGTACCCCTGGCTATCTGTAAACTATGTCTGAGTGTTGGAGTGTTCCCCTGGCTACCTGTAAAGTATGGCTGAGTGTTGGAGTGTACCCCTGGCTATCTGTAAACTATGTCTGAGTGTTGGAGTGCTCCCCTGGGTATCTCTAAACTATGTCTGAGTGTTGGAGTATTCCCCTGGCTACCTGTAAAGTATGGCTGAGTGTTGGAGTGTACCCCTGGCTATCTGTAAACTATGTCTGAGTGTTGGAGTGCTCCCCTGGCTATCTGTAAACTATGTCTGAGTGGTTCCCTGGCTATCTGCAAGTCATGTCTGAGTGTTGGAGTGTTCCCCTGGCTATCTGTAAATTATGTCTGAGTGTTGGAGCATTCACCTGGCTATCTGTAAATGATGTCTGAGTGTTGGAGTATTCACCTGCCTATCTGTAAACTATGTCTGAGTGTTGGAGTGTACCCCTGGCTATCTGTAAATGATGTCTGAGTGTTGGAGTGTGCCCCTGGCTATCTGTAAATGATGTCTGAGTGTTGGAGTGTTCCCCTGGTTATCTGTAAATGATGTCTGAGTGTTGGAGTGTACCCCTGGCTATCTGTAAATGATGTCTGAGTGTTGGAGTGTGCCCCTGGCTATCTGTAAATGATGTCTGAGTGTTGGAGTGTTCCCCTGGCTATCTGTAAATGATGTCTGAGTGTTGGAGTGTTCCCCTGGCTATCTGTAAATGATGTCTGAGTGTTGGAGTGTTCCCCTGGCTATCTGTAAATGATGTCTGAGTGTTGGAGTGTACCCCTGGCTATCTGTAAATCATGTCTGAGTGTTGGAGTATTCCCCTGGCTATCTGTAAATCATGTCTGAGTGTTGGAGTGTTCTGCAGGCTGTCTGTAAATGATGTCTGAGTGTTGGAGTATTCCTCTGGCGATCTGTAAATGATGTCTGAGTGTTGGAGTGTACCCCTGGCTATCTGTAAACTATGTCTGAGTGTGCCCCTGGCTATCTGCAAGTCATGTCTGAGTGTTGGAGTGTTCCCCTGGCTATCTGTAAACTATGTCTGAGTGTTGGAGTGTTCCCCTGGCTACCTGTAAAGTATGTCTGAGTGTTGAAGTGTGCCCCTGGCTATCTGTAAACTATGTCTGAGTGTTGGAGTGTTCCCCTGGCTATCTGTAAATGATGTCTGAGTGTTGGAGTGTTCCCCTGGCTATCTGTAAATCATGTCTGAGTGTCAGAGTGTAGCCCTGGCTACCTGTAAATCATGTCTGAGTATTGGAGTGTACCCCTGGCTATCTGTAAATCATGTCTGAGTGTTGGAGTGTACCCCTGGCTGTCTGAAAGTCATGTCTGAGTGTTGGACTCTACCTCAGGCGAGCAATATCTCAAGACTTCCTTAATATTAGACATGGACACAAACCACCAGCCCTCGTCTTACCCGATGTAGCTGTTCTGTCCTGCCAATGCACAGCCACGACCCGGTGAAACAGAAAATATTACAGTTTTTAACCTGTTAGGGCTAGGGGGCAGCATTGACACGGCTGGATAAAAAACATACCCGATTTAATCTGGTTACCACTCCTACTCAGTAACTAGAATATGCATATACTTATTACATATGGATAGAAAACACCCTAAATTTTCTAAAACTGTTTGAATGGTGTCTGTGAGTATAACAGAACTCAAATGGCAGGTCAAAACCTGAGAGATTCCTTTACAGGAAGTGGCCTGTCTGACCATTTCTGGAACTTCTTTGCCATCTCTATCATTTACTAAGGATCTCTGCTCTAACGTGACACTTCCCACGTCGTCCATAGGCTCTCAGAGCCCGGGAAAAAAGAGAATGTCGTCATTCCAGCCCCAGGCTGAAACACATTATCGCCTTTCTCAAGTGGCCCATCAAGAGACACTAGCTTATGCGCGTGACCCCGACCGCCCCCGCCTTTGGGATTTTTTCCTCTGTTTGCCGAAAAGGAGATTCCCTGTCGGAATATTATCGCTTTTCTACGAGAAAAATTGATTTTAAACAGCGGTTGACATGCTTCGACGTACGGCAATGGAATACTTTGAATTTTATTGTCAGGAATTGCGCCAAGCGCGCGACACTTCTTTACTATTTCGGATAGTGTCTGGAACGCACGAACAAAACGCCGCTATTCGGATATAACGATGGATTATTTTGGACCAAACCAACATTTGTTATTGAAGTAGACGTCCTGGGTGTGCATTCTGACGAAGACAACAAAAGGTAATGACATTTTTATAATAGTAAATATGATTATGGTGAGTGCTAAACTTGCCGGGTGTCTAAATAGCGAGCCCGTGATGCCTGGGCTATGTACTTAGAATATTGCAAAATGTGCTTTCACCAAAAAGCTATTTTAAAATCGGACATATCGAGTGCATAGAGGAGGTCTGTATCTATAATTCTTAAAATAATTGTTATGCTTTTTGTGAACGTTTATCGTGAGTAATTTAGTAAAATGTTAGCGAATTCCCCGTAAGTTTGCGGGGGGTATGCTAGTTCTGAACGTCACATGCTAATGTAAAAAGCTGGTTTTTGATATAAATATGAACTTGATTGAACAAAACATGCATGTATTGTATAACATAATGTCCTAGGGTTGTCATCTGATGAAGATCATCAAAGGTGAGTGCTGCATTTAGCTGTCTTCTGGGTTTTGGTGACATTATATGCTGGCTTGAAAAATGGGTGTCTGATTATTTCTGGCTTGGTACTCTGCTGACATAATCTAATGTTTTGCTTTCGTTGTAAAGCCTTTTTGAAATCGGACAGTGTGGTTAGATTAACGAGAGTCTTATCTTTAAATGGCTGTAAAATAGTCATATGTTTGAGAAATTGAAGTAATAGGATTTTGAAGATTTTGAAAATCGCGCCACAGGCTGGCAGTGGCTGTTACGTAGGTGGGACGAATTCGTCCCGCCGGTCCCATAGAGGTTAATGTCCCGTTGGTAGGATAGCCTCGACTGGAGATCATCCAGTTTATTCTCCAGTGATTGCACATTAGCTAATAGAGCAGATGGTAAAGGCAGGTTACTCACTCGCGGACAAATTCTCACAAGGCATCCTGATCTCTGCCCCCTGTATTTCCGTCTTTTTTTCACGCAAATGATGGGGATTTGGGCCTGGTGTCGGAGAAGCAGCATATCCTTCGCATCGGACTCATTAAAGAAAAAAACCTTCATCCAGTTCGAGGTGAGTAATCGCTGTTTTGATTTCCAGAAGCTCTTTTCGGTCATAAGAGACGGTAGCAGCGACATTATGTACAAAATGAGTTACAAACAATGAAAAAAAACACACAAAAAAGCACAGTTGGATAGGAGCCCATAAAACGTCAGCCGCACACTCCTGCGCCATTATTAATCATGGACCTACTGAGAACGGTCAGGACTGACTACATATCTCCCTTCAGCAGGATATATCATCAGGGAACACTGAGAACGGTCAGGAGGACTGACTACATATCTCCCTTCAGCAGGATATATCATCAGGAAACACTGAGAACGGTCAGGACTGACTACATATCTCCCTTCAGCAGGATATATCATCAGGAAACACTGAGAACGGTCAGGACTGACTACATATCTCCCTTCAGCAGGATATATCATCAGGGAACACTGAGAACGGTCAGGAGGACTGACTACATATCTCCCTTCAGCAGGATATATCATCAGGAAACACTGAGAACGGTCAGGAGGACTGACTACATATCTCCCTTCAGCAGGATATATCATCAGGGAACACTGAGAACGGTCAGGAGGACTGACTACATATCTCCCTTCAGCAGGATATATCATCAGGGAACACTGAGAACGGTCAGGACTGACTACATATCTCCCTTCAGCAGGATATATCATCAGGGAACACTGAGAACGGTCAGGAGGACTGACTACATATCTCCCTTCAGCAGGATATATCATCAGGGAACACTGAGAACGGTCAGGACTGACTACATATCTCCCTTCAGCAGGATATACATGTATCACCCTAGCGTTGCATCAATCATCAGTGAACACATGAATGTCAGGATATCAGCCTTGACATGATTGGATTGGCACAAAGACATTGGGAACTGTAACGCCCTGGCCATAGAGAGGGGTTTTTGTTCTTTATTTTGGTTAGGCCAGGGTGTTACATTGGGTGGGTGTTCTATGTTCCTTTTTCTATGTTTTTGTATTTCTTTGTTTTGGGCCGTGTGTGGCTCCCAATCAGGCACAGCTGAAGCTCGTTGTTGCTGATTGGGAGTCACACATAAGGAGCATGTTTTTCCTTTGGGTTTTGTGGGTAATTGTTTCTGTTCAGTGTGTTTCCTGTCAGTACTGTTTGGCTGTCGGTTTTCCTGTTTTTTTGTATAGTGTTCTCTTTGTTTGAGTTAAATGTCAAGATGAACACTAACTCCGCTTCTTCCGACGACAGCCCTTACAGGAACATGAAATTCATTTCACTAGAGGGGGAAAAGGGACAACCCCTCAGACAATACATGTGCAGTATATACTTGTAGAGATTATAGTAAAGACAGACCACAATCAGTTAAAAAATAAACATCCCATTTATTTGTACTGACACCATGAGACTCCACAGAGTCGTCAAGTCTTTGTCTAGAGATGTGTTTGGGCACTACAGGTGAGTCCAGGTGGATATACCTGTCTGTCCAACAGATTTACCAAGCGTTGCTCTTCGCTGTCTGAAAAACACAAACTTTGACCTAGCTGAAACACACACCACTCAATTTTTTTCTTTGTGTTTCTAAAGGTAAAACAATGTACAAAAAAAGCAAGTCTGGAAATACTATAAAAACATGTTTTACTTTTCCTCTCATTGTTCACGCTCCGTTCTCTCTCTGAAGAAAACTATGCACTGATCTCTACTGAGCTGATGCTTGTTAGGCAGCCAACGACTACATGGATGCAGATAACTAATGGAACGCGAGACTGAGGCCAGGCTGATTCAAGCTGATTCCAGTATTAATGCAGCCAGACAGACAGATAGCCAGACAGCCAGACAGCCAGACAGAGACAGCCAGACAGAGAGCCAGCCAGACAGCCAGACAGACAGAGACAGCCAGACAGCCAGCCAGACAGACAGACAGAGACAGCCAGACAGAGACAGCCAGCCAGACAGACAGCCAGCCAGCCAGACAGAGACAGACAGACAGCCAGCCAGCCAGCCAGACAGACAGACAGACAGACAGACAGACAGACAGACAGACAGACAGACAGACAGCCAGCCAGCCAGACAGAGACAGCCAGACAGACAGACAGCCAGACAGCCAGACAGACAGACAGACAGACAGACAGACAGACAGACAGTCAGCTAGCCATCCAAAACACCTCAACAGCAGCTTTCAGGGAATTGTTCACACTCTGTAGAGCCTCAGAGCCGTTGGGGGCACTGCCTGGAAGCAGTTTAGATGCCAGTCACCAGGCAATGACAAGAAAACAACAGCCCATAAAGTTAAAGTAATCTACGTCCCAAATGGCACCCTATTCCCTACATAGTGCGCTAATTTTGACCGGGCCCATAAGGCACTATATAGGGAATAGGGTACCATTTGGGATGCACACTAAATGATTAAACTCGAGTGCACAGTTACAGTACAACACTACAAGTGATGCTTGGAAAGAACTGCCAAAACATACTAAATAAAGTTTAGTTCCGCTCCCAGAAAATAATTGTTGTTTTTTAACCATCCTTCATCTGTAAACAATCTGTTGCTTTGTTGGTATAAGGAGTGGATTTCCTTGGCAGGCCCTGGGCCTGATTGGCTGATGGATATGGTTTGTTGGTATCAGGAGTGGATCCCCTTGGCAGGCCCTGGTCCCGATTGGCTGATGGGTATGGTTTGTTGGTATCAGGAGTGGATTTCCTTGGCAGGCCCTGGGCCTGATTGGCTGATGCGTAAGGCCAGAGCAAGCAGACAGTCTGAGGAAGGGAGGGATGGAAGGAACGAGGGATGAGGAAAGGAGGAGAGGTCCAGTCCCTCCGAGTAAAGGAGGATGGAGGGATGGAGGAGGCGGAGGCCTCACCAAGAAGCTGAAGGCACCAGAGGAACAGAGAGGAGCAGCGCAATAGTCCATGGCCATGTCAGACCCCATGGTAGCAGGCTGTGAACCGAACGCTGACCACTCTTCACCCGGACACCTAGAGATGGAAGGATGGAGGGAGACAGGGGGAATGGAGGGATGGAAGGATGGAGGGAGACAGGGGGAATGGAGGGATGGAGGGAGACAGGGAACAAAGGGATGGATGGGGAGAAAGGGAATGGAGGGATGGAAGGATGGAGGGAGACAGGGGGAATGGAGGGATGGAGGGAGACAGGGAATGGAGGGATGGAGGGAGACAGGGGGAATGGAGGGATGGAGGGAGACAGGGAACAAAGGGATGGATGGGGAGACAGGGAATGGAGGGATGGAGGGAGACAGGGGGAAAGGAGGGATGGAGGGAGACAGGGGGAAAGGAGGGATGGAGGGATGGAGGGAGACAGAGAGAACAACAACTTTAGTGACTAGAGAGCAGAGAGCAGAGGACTAAAGGCAGCCTGGAGTCCAAACTGAAACTCCATTTCATTATTGTTTGACATCACTGAGAAAACACTAGTGAAACAGAACGACATTCAGTTTGGATTCTGGGTTAGACAACAAACTCCTTAAATAGTCAGCATTTAAAGGAAAAATAACAAGTTAAGACAGGCAGGCTTGTGCTATAAGAAAGCCAAACATTTCCAATCAACAGAACCACATTTTTATAGGGACTGTTTTCTTCCCAGACACAAATTAAGCTAAAATAATTCACAAGCACACACAGCACACACAGCAGTCTGAAGTGTGCTAATCTTTGACATGAATTGTTAGCAGCTTTGAAAATGCAGAAATGAATCTTTCCTCTGGCAGAGAAAGAGAAAACAACACATTTATATGTCTGATCAGAACAACTGTAGAAAATTGTCAACTTTACATTTGTCTTGTTTGATAGTTAAATGGCTGTGCAGTGGCGTAGGTGGGTGTGTGTTCAGTGGTGTATGTGTTTGTGAGTGAGTGTGTGCAGTGGTGTGTGTGTGTGTGTGTGTGTGGAGGTGGTTAAAACAGTATTAGCCAAGGGAAACTTGGCTGAGGCAACAGCTGTGGCTGTGGTGACTCAATGAAGCACTTTAAAAGCCCAGTGCAGTCAAAAACGTGATATTCCTGTGTTTTATATATATATATATATATATATTTCCACACTATGAGGTTGGAAAAATGCTGTGAAATTGTTAAAATGATGATAATGTATTTTTATTGTACGAGGGGATTGAAAAGACAGCCCTGTTTTGGTGGGATGTAGTTTTGGCTTGCCTGGTGACGTCACCAAATTAGTGTATAGACCAATAAGAAAGAGAATTCCAAAGCTCTCTGCCAATAACAGATCGTTTTCAGTTTTCCCCTCCCCAATCAGACCACTCCCAGACAGCCATGGCAAAATTCTTGCTTGGGAAATCGCCCTTTGCTAAGAAACCAATTTTTGTTTCTTTTCAACATTTTTTAAATAAAATAATTCACAGTAAGGTACGTAATTGTTACCTAGAAATGATTTGATATTGCAATAAAAACGACTGCATTAGACTTTTAACTGTCACGTCCTGACCAGTATAAGGGGTTATTTGTTATTGTAGTTTGGTCAGGACGTGGCAGGGGGGTGTGTTTGTTTCGAGTGTTTCGGGGTTTGTTGGGTTATGTTCTTTGTTAGTTTAGTTCTATGTTAGTTCTAGTATGTCTATTTCTATGTGGTGTTTATTGGGTTGACCTTCAATTGGAAGCAGCTGTTCCTAGTCCTATTTAAGAGGGGGTGTTTTTTTTCTATGGGATTTTGTGGGTAGTTGTTCCTTGTTTAGTGTTTGTTGCACCCGACAGGACTGTTTTTATTTTTATTAATTTTTTTATACGTATTTAGTTGTTTCTCCTTCTTCAAAATAAAAAGAAGATGAGTATACACGTTCCCGCTGCGTTTTGGTCCGATCCTTACGACAACCGTGACATTAACAGAATATCGGTAGAAATAAAAGGCGGATTTTGGTGTATTTGATTAGTCCATTAACTCCTATTCTAGTAAATGGAAAAACAAGGTAGTATATAAGCGAAATACCACAATGTGTGTTGGGTTGAGTGTGTTACCAGAGTCTTGTCTTACCTGAAGAGGTGAGTACTCTGACCTGGGAGCTGGTAGCTCCCTCTCCACCCTCACTCACAGCCCGCACCTCAATGATGTAGGAGCCCCCCTCCGGGAGAGAGAGGACGGCTGACGGGGTGATGGTCCTCACCACCTGATTGTGGACACGCCCCTCCTGACTCAACAACACCTGTGGTTGGACCCAGAACCAATCAATCAGACAGCGTCACTCAATCATCAGCCATTCAGTCACTAGATCACCAGTCAGTCAATCAATCAAATTTTAGGACCCACAAAACAACACCACCCCCTTCTCCACACACACAGATGACGCTGCTGATGTAATACACGTAGAGAAATAGTGTTGGTCTTCTTTTTCCTTCATGACTGACTGCTCCTGGTCTACAGCCTCTCAGGTTGACTGCTCCTGGTCTACAGCACCTCAGGACTGACTGCTCCTGGTCTACAGCACATCAGGTTGACTGCTCCTGGTCTACAGCACCTCAGGTTGACTGCTCCTGGTCTACAGCACCTCAGGTTGACTGCTCCTGGTCTACAGCACCTCAGGTTGACTGCTCCTGGTCTACAGCACCTCAGGACTGACTGCTCCTGGTCTACAGCACCTCAGGACTGACTGTTCCTGGTCTACAACACCTCAGGTTGACTGCTCCTGGTCTACAGCCTCTCAGGTTGACTGCTCCTGGTCTACAGCACCTCAGGACTGACTGCTCCTGGTCTACAGCACCTCAGGTTGACTGCTCCTGCTCTACAGCACCTCAGGACTGACTGCTCCTGGTCTACAGCACCTCAGGTTGACTGCTCCTGGTCTACAGCACCTTAGGATTGACCTATCCTGACCTACAGCACCTTAGGATTGACCTATCCTGACCTACAGCACCTTAGGATCGACCTATCCTGACCTACAGCACCCAAACAGATGCTTCATTGGGTTATGAATATAACCTTGGTTCCCTGCAGGAGAAGACATTACACAATATAACAATGAAAGAAAATCAAGCAGATACTGTTTCTATAGACAGTGTCTTATTCCTGCAGCCATTTTATACAATGCTTCAGTTGCAATAGCCTTCCTCCGGTCAACATGCCACAGTAGACATTGTTTCATACCTGTAGGCTATGTTTATTCAGATGGGTCACTGCCGGAGCTACTAAGACCTAAACAGATGCTGGCCCTGTGGTTACTGGCCCCAGCCGTCTTCTGTAGAGTACTAATGATGTTGGCTATAGGCAGTTTGTATCTGGCTGTTTAATTAGTTTTTTTACAACCTTTATTAGAGGATGACTGAGAAGACATTGTCATTTACACCAACTGACCTGAGGAAGGGTAGCAGGGAAGGTGAGTTAGCTGGGGGATCATTAAGATACTATATACAGTATGATATTATGGGAACCAGGACACCGGTACCAATATTGAATGACCAGAAGTTGAGAGGAATGAGTATTAGTTGAGAGGAATGAGTATTAGCTGAGATGAATGAGTATTAGCTGAGATGAATGAGTATTAGCTGAGATGAATGAGTATTAGCTGAGAGGAATGAGTATTAGCTGAGGTGAATGAGTATTAGCTGAGAGGAATGCTGAGAGGAATGAGTATTAGCTGAGAAGAATGAGTATTAGCTGAGAGGAATGAGTATTAGTTGAGAAGAATGAGTATTAGCTAAGGTGAATGAGTATTAGCTGAGAGGAATGAGTATTAGCTGAGGTGAATGAGTATTAGCTGAGGTGAATGAGTATTAGCTGAGAGGAATGCTGAGAGGAATGAGTATTAGCTGAGAGGAATGAGTATTAGCTGAGAGGAATGAGTATTAGTTGAGAGGAATGAGTATTAGCTGAGGTGAATGAGTATTAGCTGAGAGGAATGAGTATTAGCTGAGGTGAATGAGTATTAGCTGAGGTGAATGAGTATTAGCTGAGAGGAATGCTGAGAGGAATGAGTATTAGCTGAGAGGAATGAGTATTAGTTGAGAGGAATGAGTATTAGCTGAGGTGAATGAGTATTAGCTGAGAGGAATGAGTATTAGCTGAGAGGAATGAATATTAGCTGAGAGGAATGAGTATTAGCCGAGAGGAATGAGTATTAGCCGAGAGGAATGAGTATTAGTTGAGATGAATGAGTATTAGTTGAGATGAATGAGTATTAGTTGAGAGGAATGAGTATTAGCTGAGGTGAATGAGTATTAGTTGAGAGGAATGAGTATTAGCTGAGGGGAATGAGTATTAGCTGAGAGGTATGAGTATTAGCTGAGGGGAATGAGTATTAGTTGAGGTGAATGAGTATTAGCTGAGAGGAATGAGTATTAGCTGAGGGGAATGAGTATTAGTTGAGAGGAATGAGTATTAGCTGAGAGGAATGAGTATTAGTTGAGAGGAATGAGTATTAGCTGAGGTGAATGAGTATTAGCTGAGAGGAATGAGTATTAGCTGAGAGGAATGAATATTAGCTGAGAGGAATGAGTATTAGCCGAGAGGAATGAGTATTAGCCGAGAAGAATGAGTATTAGTTGAGATGAATGAGTATTAGCTGAGATGAATGAGTATTAGCTGAGATGAATGAGTATTAGCTGATGTGAATGAGTATTAGCTGAGAGGAATGAGTATTAGCTGAGGTGAATGAGTATTAGCTGAGAGGAATGCTGAGAGGAATGAGTATTAGCTGAGAAGAATGAGTATTAGCTGAGAGGAATGAGTATTAGTTGAGAGGAATGAGTATTAGCTGAGAGGAATGAGTATTAGCTGAGGTGAATGAGTATTAGCTGAGAGGAATGCTGAGAGGAATGAATATTAGCTGAGAGGAATGAGTATTAGCTGAGAGGAATGAGTATTAGTTGAGAGGAATGAGTATTAGCCGAGAGGAATGAGTATTAGCCGAGAGGAATGAGTATTAGCCGAGAGGAATGAGTATTAGTTGAGATGAATGAGTATTAGCTGAGAGGAATGAGTATTAGCTGAGAGGAATGAGTATTAGCTGATAGGAATGAGTATTAGTTGAGAGGAATGAGTATTAGCTGAGGTGAATGAGTATTAGTTGAGAGGTATGAGTATTAGCTGAGGGGAATGAGTATTAGTTGAGGTGAATGAGTATTAGCTGAGAGGAATGAGTATTAGCTGAGGGGAATGAGTATTAGTTGAGAGGAATGAGTATTAGCTGAGAGGAATGAGTATTAGCTGAGAGGAATGAGTATTTGCTGAGAGGAATGAGTATTAGCTGAGAGGAATGAGTATTATCTGAGAGGAATGAGAATTAGCTGAGAGGAATGAGTATTAGTTGAGAGGAATGAGTATTAGCTGGGAGGAATGAGTATTAGTTGAGATGAATGAGTATTAGCTAAGGTGAATGAGTATTAGCTGAGAGGAATGAGTTAGTTGAGAGGAATGAGTATTAGCTGAGGGGAATGAGACCTGGCCAGTAGAGTAAAGAGACCTGGCCAGTAGGGTAAAGAGACCTGGCCAGTAGAGTAAAGAGACCTGGCCAGTAGAGTAAAGAGACCTGGCCAGTAGAGTAAAGAGACCTGGCCAGTAGAGTAAAGAGACCTGGCCAGTAGAGTAAAGAGACCTGGCCAGTACAGTAAAGAGACCTGGCCAGTAGGGTAAAGAGACCTGGCCAGTAGAGTAAAGAGACCTGGCCAGTAGAGTAAAGAGACCTGGCCAGTAGAGTAAAGAGACCTGGCCAGTAGAGTAAAGCGACCTGTCCAGTACAGTAAAGAGACCTGGCCAGTAGGGTAAAGAGACCTGGCCAGTAGAGTAAAGAGACCTGGCCAGTAGAGTAAAGAGACCTGGCCAGTACAGTAAAGAGACCTGGCCAGTAGAGTTAGGAGACCTGGCCAGTCGAGTAAAGAGACCTGGCCAGTATAGTAAAGAGACCTGGCCAGTAGAGTAAAGAGACCTGGCCAGTAGAGTAAAGAGACCTGGCCAGTACAGTAAAGAGACCTGGCCAGTAGGGTAAAGAGACCTGGCCACTAGAGTAAAGAGACCTGGCCAGTAGAGTAAAGAGACCTGGCCAGTAGAGTAAAGAGACCTGGCCAGTAGAGTAAAGCGACCTGTCCAGTACAGTAAAGAGACCTGGCCAGTAGAGTAAAGAGACCTGGCCAGTAGAGTAAAGAGACCTGGCCAGTACAGTAAAGAGACCTGGCCAGTAGAGTAAAGAGACCTGGCCAGTAGAGTAAAGAGACCTGGCCAGTATAGTAAAGAGACCTGGCCAGTACAGTAAAGAGACCTGGCCAGTACAGTAAAGAGACCTGGCCAGTAGAGTAAAGAGATCTGGCCAGTAGAGTAAAGAGACCTGGCCAGTAGAGTTAGGAGACCTGGCCAGTACAGTAAAGAGACCTGGCCAGTAGAGTAAAGAGACCTGGCCAGTAGAGTAAAGAGACCTGGCCAGTAGAGTAAGGAGACCTGGCCAGTAGAGTAAAGAGACCTGGCCAGTAGAGTAAAGAGACCTGGCCAGTAGAGTAAAGAGACCTGGCCAGTAGAGTAAAGAGACCTGGCCAGTACAGTAAAGAGACCTGGCCAGTAGAGTAAAGAGACCTGGCCAGTACAGTAAAGAGACCTGGCCAGTAGAGTAAAGAGACCTGGCCAGTAGAGTAAAGAGACCTGGCCAGTAGAGTAAAGAGACCTGGCCAGTAGAGTAAAGAGACCTGGCCAGTACAGTAAAGAGACCTGGCCAGTAGAGTAAAGAGACCTGGCCAGTAGGGTAAAGAGACCTGGCCAGTAGAGTTAGGAGACCTGGCCAGTACAGTAAAGAGACCTGGCCAGTAGAGTTAGGAGACCTGGCCAGTACAGTAAAGAGCCCTGGCCAGTAGAGTAAAGAGACCTGGCCAGTAGAGTAAAGAGACCTGGCCAGTAGAGTAAGGAGACCTGGCCAGTAGAGTAAAGAGACCTGGCCAGTAGAGTAAAGAGACCTGGCCAGTAGAGTAAAGAGACCTGGCCAGTAGAGTAAAGAGACCTGGCCAGTACAGTAAGGAGACCTGGCCAGTATAGTAAAGAGACCTGGCCAGTACAGTAAAGAGACCTGGCCAGTACAGTAAAGAGACCTGGCCAGTAGAGTAAAGAGACCTGGCCAGTAGAGTAAAGAGACCTGGCCAGTACAGTAAGGAGACCTGGCCAGTATAGTAAAGAGACCTGGCCAGTACAGTAAAGAGACCTGGCCAGTACAGTAAAGAGACCTGGCCAGTAGAGTAAAGAGACCTGGCCAGTAGAGTAAAGAGACCTGGCCAGTAGAGTTAGGAGACCTGGCCAGTACAGTAAAGAGACCTGGCCAGTAGAGTAAAGAGACCTGGCCAGTAGAGTAAAGAGACCTGGCCAGTATAGTAAAGAGACCTGGCCAGTAGGGTAAAGAGACCTGGCCAGTAGAGTAAAGAGACCTGGCCAGTAGGGTAAAGAGACCTGGCCAGTAGGGTAAAGAGACCTGGCCAGTAGAGTAAAGAGACCTGGCCAGTAGGGTAAAGAGACCTGGCCAGTAGAGTAAAGAGACCTGGCCAGTAGAGTAAAGAGACCTGGCCAGTAGAGTAAAGAGACCTGGCCAGTAGGGTAAAGAGACCTGGCCAGTAGGGTAAAGAGACCTGGCCAGTAGAGTAAAGAGACCTGGCCAGTAGAGTAAAGAGACCTGGCCAGTAGAGTAAAGAGACCTGGCCAGTAGAGTAAAGAGACCTGGCCAGTATAGTAAAGAGACCTGGCCAGTAGGGTAAAGAGACCTGGCCAGTAGAGTAAAGAGACCTGGCCAGTAGAGTAAAGAGACCTGGCCAGTAGAGTAAAGAGACCTGGCCAGTAGAGTAAAGAGACCTGGCCAGTAGAGTAAAGAGACCTGGCCAGTACAGTAAAGAGACCTGGCCAGTAGAGTTAGGAGACCTGGCCTGTAGAGTAAAGAGACCTGGCCAGTAGAGTTAGGAGACCTGGCCTGTAGAGTAAAGAGACCTGGCCAGTAGAGTTAGGAGACCTGGCCTGTAGAGTAAAGAGACCTGGCCAGTAGAGTAAAGAGACCTGGCCAGTAGAGTAAAGAGACCTGGCCAGTACAGTAAAGAGACCTGGCCAGTACAGTAAGGAGACCTGGCCAGTAGAGTAAAGAGACCTGGCCAGTAGAGTAAAGAGACCTGGCCAGTAGAGTAAAGAGACCTGGCCAGTAGAGTAAAGAGACCTGGCCAGTATAGTAAAGAGACCTGGCCAGTACAGTAAAGAGACCTGGCCAGTAGAGTAAAGAGACCTGGCCAGTAGAGTAAAGAGACCTGGCCAGTGGAGTAAAGAGACCTGGCCAGTAGAGTAAAGAGACCTGGCCAGTAGAGTAAAGAGACCTGGCCAGTAGAGTAAAGAGACCTGGCCAGTAGAGTAAAGAGACCTGGCCAGTAGAGTAAAGAGACCTGGCCAGTAGGGTAAAGAGACCTGGCCAGTAGAGTAAAGAGACCTGGCCAGTAGAGTAAAGAGACCTGGCCAGTACAGTAAAGAGACCTGGCCAGTAGAGTAAAGAGACCTGGCCAGTATAGTAAAGAGACCTGGCCAGTAGAGTAAAGAGACCTGGCCAGTAGAGTAAAGAGACCTGGCCAGTAGAGTAAAGAGACCTGGCCAGTAGAGTAAAGAGACCTGGCCAGTACAGTAAGGAGACCTGGCCAGTAGAGTAAAGAGACCTGGCCAGTACAGTAAGGAGACCTGGCCAGTAGAGTAAAGAGACCTGGCCAGTACAGTAAGGAGACCTGGCCAGTAGAGTAAAGAGACCTGGCCAGTACAGTAAGGAGACCTGGCCAGTAGAGTAAAGAGACCTGGCCAGTACAGTAAGGAGACCTGGCCAGTAGAGTAAAGAGACCTGGCCAGTAGAGTAAGGGGGGCGCACCTTGTATCCTATGACATCTGACTCGTTGTCTTTAGACTTAACCGGGTCCCAGTTTAATGACACGTTAGTTCCTTCCTGAATCCACACAAGGTTGGCTGGAGGCTGGACTGGAGCTGAGGAGAAAGCACAGGGATCAATCTTAACTTATCTCTTTCATCCATACATTTCATTGTCATCCATAGCAGAGTGTAGTTCAGTAAATAAGGTAAATTATAGTACTATTTCTTGCATGCAGAATAGCAAGCTGTCCATCTTAATACTACATGTGAAACGGTCTTTCAGAGTCATGTACCGGATATTATAAAACTGGTTGTTTGGATCCTGGACGCTGATTGGACGAGCAGCATTCTAAGCCGTGCTGTATTGGCTGTCCTATGCCTGCTAACTGCTCCTAATAAGAATATAATGTCTCTGTCTGAATCATCTCTTGTGTTTATCTCTACTAGAATATAATGTCTCTGTCTGAATCATCTCTTGTGTTTATCTCTACTAGAATATAATGTCTCTGTCTGAATCATCTCTTGTATTTATCTCTACTAGAATATAATGTCTCTGTCTGAATCATCTCTTGTATTTATCTCTACTAGAATATAATGTCTCTGTCTGAATCATCTCTTGTGTTTATCTCTACTAGAATATAATGTCTCTGTCTGAATCATCTCTTGTGTTTATCTCTACTAGAATATAATGTCTCTGTCTGAATCATCTCTTGTATTTATCTCTACTAGAATATCATGTTGCTGTCTGAATCATCTCCTGTTTTTATCTCATTATTTCCCCTTGCTTCCAGTCTAGTATTTAAACTCAGCAAAAAAAGAAACGTCCTCTCACTGTCAACTGCGTTTATTTTCAGCAAACGTAACATGTGTAAACATTTGTATGAACTTAACAAGATTCAACAACTAAAGACATAAACTGAACAAGTTCCACAGACATGTGACTAACAGGAATGGAATAATGTGTCCCTGAACAAAGGTGTGGTCAAAATCAAAAGTAACAGTCAGTATCTGGTGTGGCCACCAGCTGCATTAAGTACTGCAGTGCATCTGCTCCTCATGAACTGCACCAGATTTGCCAGTTCTTGCTGTGAGATGTTACCCCACTCTTCCACCAAGGCACCTGCAAGTTCCCGGACATTTCTGGGGGGAATGGCCCTAGCCCTCACCCTCTGATCCAACCGGTCCCAGACGTGCTCAATCGGATTGAGATCCGGGCTCTTCGCTGGCCATGGCAGAACACTGACATTCCTGTCTTGCAAGTAATCACACACCGAAGAATGAGCAGTATGGCTGGTGGCATTTTCATGCTGGAGGGTCATGTCAGGATGAGCCTGCAGAAAGGGTACCACATGAGGGAGGAGAATGTCTTCCCTGTAACGCACAGCGTTGAGATTGCCTGCAATGACAACAAGCTCAGTCCGATGATGCTGTGACACACCGCCCCAAACCATGACGGACCCTCCACCTCCAAATCGATCCCACTCCAGAGTACAGGCCTCGGTGTAACGCTCATTACTTTGACGATAAATGCGAATCCGACCATCACTCCTGGTGAGACAAAACAAAGACTCATCAGTGAAGAGCACTTTTTGCCAGTCCTGTCTGGTCAAGCGACGGTGAGTGTGCGCCCATAGGCGACGTTGTTGCTGGTGATGTCTGGTGAGGACCTGCCTTACAACAGGCCTACAAGCCCTCAGTCCAGCCTCTCTCAGCCTATTGCGGACAGTCTGAGCACTGATGGAGGGATTGTGCATTCCTGGTGTAACTCGGGCAGTTGTTCTTGCCATCCTGTACCTGTCCCGCAGGTGTGATGTTCGGATGTACCGATCCTGTGCAGGTGTTGTCACATTTTTTATTTTTTAATTGTATTTTTTCACCTTTATTTAACCAGGTAGGCTAGTTGAGAACAAGTTCGCATTTACAACTGTGACCTGGCCAAGATAAAGCAAAGCAGTGGGACACATATAACAACACATGGAATAAACAAAACATACAGTCAATAATACAGTAGAACAAAAGAAAACAAAAAGTCTATATACAGTGAGTGCAAATGAGGTAAGATAAGGGAGTTAAGGCAATAAATAGGCCATGGTGGCGAAGTAATTACAATACAGCAATTAAACACTGGAATGGCAGATGTGCAGAAGATGAATGTGCAAGTAGGGATACTGGGGTGCAAAGGAGCAAGATAAATAAATACAGTATGGGGATGAGGTAGGTAGGTAGATGGGCTGTTTACAGATGGGCTATGTACAGGTGCAGTGATCTGTGAGCTGCTCTGACAGCTGGTGCTTAAAGCTAGTGAGGGAGATATGAGTCTCCAGCTTCAGTGATTTTTGTAATTCGTTCCAGTCATTGGCAGCAGAGAACTGGAAGGAGAGACGGCCAAAGGAGGAATTGGCTTTGGGGGATGACCAGTGAGATATACCTGCTGGAGCGCGTGCTACGAGTGGGTGCTGCTATGGTGACCAGTGAGCTGAGATAAGGCGGGGCTTTACCTAGCAGAGACTTGTAGATAACCTGTAGCCAGTGGGTTTGGCAATGAGTATGAAGCGAGGGCCGACCAACGGGAGCGCACAGGTCGCAACGGTAGGTAGTGTATGGGGCTTTGGTGGCAAAACGGATGGCACTGTGATAGACTGCATCCAATTTGTTGAGTAGAGTGTTTGAGGCTATTTTATAGATGACTTCACCGAAGTTGAGGATCGGTAGGATGGTCAGTTTTACGAGGGTATGTTTGGCAGCGTGAGTGAAGGATGCATTGTTGTGATATAGGAAGCTGATTCTAGATTTAATTTTGGATTGGAGATGCTTAATGTGAGTCAGGAAGGAGAGTTTACAGTCTAACCAGACACCCAGTATTTGTAGTTGTCCACATATTCTAAGTCAGAGCCGTCCAGAGTAGTGATGCTGGACAGGCAAGCAGGTGCGGGCAGTGATCGATTGAATAGCATGCATTTAGTTTTACTTGCGTTTAAGAGCAGTTGGAGGCCACGGAAGGAGAGTTGTATGGCATTGAAGCTCATCTGGAGGTTAGTTAACACAGTCTCCAAAGAGAGGCCAGAAGTATACAGAAATGTGTCGTCTGCGTAGAGGTGGATCAGAGAATCACCAGCAGCAAGAGCAACATCACTGATGTATCCAGAGAAGACAGTCGGCCTGAGAATTGAACCCTGTGGCACCCCCATAGAGACTGCCAGAGGTCCGGACAACAGGCCCTCCGATTTGACACACTGAACTCTATCAGAGAGGTAGTTGGTAAACCAGGCGAGGCAATCATTTGAGAAACCAAGGCTGTCGAGTCTGCCAATAAGAATGTGGTGATTGACAGAGTCGAAAGCCTTGGCCAGGTCGATGAATACGGCTGCACAGTAATGTCTCTTATCGATGGCGGTTATGATGTCGTTTAGGACCTTGAACGTGGCTGAGGTGCACCCATGACCAGCTCTGAAACCAGATTGCATAGCGGAGAAGGTACGGTGGGATTCAAAATGGTCGGTAATCTGTTTGTTCACTTGGCTTTTGAAGACCTTAGAAAGACAGGGTAGGATAGATATAGGTCTGTAGCAGTTTGGGTCTAGAGTGTCACCCCCTTTGAAGAGGGGGATGACCGCAGCTGCTTTCCAATCTTTAGGAATCTCAGACGATACGAAAGAGAGGTTGAACAGGCTAGTAATAGGGGTTGCAACAATTTCGGCAGATAATTTTAGAAAGAGAGGGTCCAGATTGTCTAGCCCAGCTGATTTGTAGGGGTCCAGATTTTGCAGCTCTTTCAGAACATCAGCTATCTGGATTTGGGTGAAGTAGAAATGGTGTGGGCTTTGGCGGGTTGCTGTGGAGGGTGCCGGGCAGTTGACCGGTTGACCGGGGTAGGGGTAGCCAGGTGGAAAGCATGGCCAGCTGTAGAGAAATCCTTATTGAAATTCTCAATTATAGTGGATTTATCGGTGGTAACAGTGTTTCCTAGCCTCAGAGCAGTGGGCAGCTGGGAGGAGGTGCTCTTATTCTCCATGGACTTTACAGTGCCCCAGAACTTTTTTGAGTTAGTGCTACAGGATGGAAATTTCTGTTTGAAAAAGCTAACATGTGGTCTGCCACTGCGAGGACGATCAGCTGTACGTCCTGTCTCCCTGTAGCGCTGCCTTAGACGTCTCACAGTACGGACATCGCAATTTATTGCCCTGGCCACATCTGCAGTCCTCATGCCTCCTTGCAGCATGGCTAAGGCACGTTCACGAAGATGTTCAGGGACCCTGAACATTTTCACGGATAGACTACATATTTGTATCTCCCTATATAAACAGGTGTATTCAGACAACCGAGCTGCTCCCCATACTAATTTCATACTAATTTCTGACCATGGAGCTGTCCTGTATAGTATGTAACATGACAGCTACAAACAGAAAGGTGCCAGAAGATTGAGCTTTAACACGACTTTGCTGCAGAATAAGGCTTTTTGAGGGAAAACTGTACCTCGTTTGCCTCACATCTTAATTGAACTCGCAGTAAAAAAAAAAAAGTAGTAGATCTGGAAAAAAAAGATTTCTCTGGTTGAAAATGAGCAACAAAACAAAAATGTACAGGGGAAGATGTTAACAGCATTAAAACACGAGTATAACACTTTACTGCAATCTAAGCAGAATGTCACGTCCTGACCAATATTTAGGTATTAGTTGTATTATATTTGGTCAGGACGTGGCAGAGGTATATTTGTTTTGTATTATGGGGTTTTGTGTGTGGTGTAGTGGGGTGTGTTAGTGGTTGGTATAGGCTCTAGGGTTGGTTTTCTATGTAGAGTTAATTGGGGTTGGACTCCCAATTGAAGGCAGGTGTGTTGAGTTGCCTTTGATTGGGAGTCTAAGCAGAATTTATAATGCATCGCACAAGAGTAACATTCCATTCTGAGAGGGAGAAAGCTAGTAGACTTTTGTATCAAGACAATTTAAACACCATCTAGTAAGATATCACATGACCCGGCAGAAACGAATGATACGTTTAGGCAGTTTTATTCCAAATTATATACCTCAGAGGCTAGCTAGTGAAGTTAGTACATTTAACAAATTCAACATTAACGCTGGATTTGCAAGTGAACTGTTAACGCTAGCTAACTTGGCTTCTGTCAGTATAGCTAGCTAGCTAACTAACGTCAGGTAGCTAACCGCTAATGATAGCTAGCTAATGTAGTTCACGAACGACCCTGATCATAATAAGATCACACACTTCTTATCATCATTGCTCTGTCGAGTTTGGGAAGGTCCAATCTGGATTCCTTGACTCCCCACTTCCTCTTGAAGAACTCAGGAGTGCATTAACATCTATGAAAAGAGGCGAATCACGAGGACTTGATGGTTTTCCCTCCTTAGCTGTTTCTTGAAATATGGGATATTGTCGGGCCACTAATTGGTTCTATCAATCGTGCATTAAACCTTGGAGAATTCCATAGAGACCAAAACACCTCACTGATTATAGTTTTGTTAAAAAAGGGCAAATCTCCCCTAGACTGTAAAAGTTATAGGCCCTTAAGCCTTATTATACCAGAGCTCAAGCTGTTTGCAAAGGTACTTGCCATCAGATTGGAACAGCTTGTAGGAAATCTAATCAGCGATGATCAAACTGGGTTTATAAAGGGTCGTTTAGCCTCAGACAATATTAGACGTCTATTCATAAATGTGTTTGAAAACAACCCAGTCCCTGCTGCACTTTAGTTTAGTTGCAGAAAAAGCCTTTGATAGGCTAGAACTATTTATGGTGTGTTTTGGAGGCCTCTGGTTTTGGTAAAGGATTTATCTCCATGTTAAAAACATTGTATTCTGCATCCCAAGCAGTTGTGCAGACGGGAAATATTCTATCCAAGACTTTCTGTTTAAAACGTCCCACAAAACAAGGATGTTCATTATCACCAATGCTCTTTGCCCTGTCTTTGGAGCCCCTTGCTTCAGAGATTAGATTGGACCCACCTATTTCATCCATCAATATTAAAAAAGGTTAGCAGCACAACGTGTCATTCTATGAAACCTTATTGTATTTCTCAGACATCTCAATTTCCCTTCCACAGATTTTGAAATTGTTTACTCTTTTCGGTTCATTCTTTAAAATAAACTGTGAAAAATCTATACTCAATAGCCATGCAAAATTGCTTACTTTGCCTGCTGCATCTCCAGTGCAGTGGCATGAGGCAGACTTTATTTATTTGGGCATACCCACCAAATTTTCCCAAGGTTGCAGAAGGAACTATGTCAAACTAAATGAGGAGATCACCTCTGATTTGCAGAGATGGTCCTTTCTTAAAATCTCATTACAAAGCAGGATTTCTATAGTAAAAAGGAACATACTCGACCAAGGAACAAACATACTTGTATTTTCTCTACGCTACCTATACCTCATCCGCCAAAGTAGGAATTAATGTCAATGACCTCAAAGTGTATTTGGAATGATAAAAAGCCACGCATTCGATATGATACACTTACACAGTTAAAGAGAACAGGAGGTTTGTCTCATCCCATTTACAAATTATGTTACTGATCTTTCAAAATAAAATCCTAGCGAGTAAAGTCCCATAATTGGAGAGGCATCGAGGAAGCACTTGTTGCACCGCAGAGACTTACAGATCTAGTTTTTTTCTGATATCAAGGTAAAAACAGCATTCGAAAGATGTGGATAAATTATTTCCAACTTACTACAAGTACGGTAATACACTGAGAAACATATAGGCAACACTAAGAAGTTCTATGAATCTTCTCCTCTATGGCACAATCATAACCTGCTGACAATCAATAAGCCTTTTGTGTACCCATTGTGGGCGGAAAAGGGTGAGCATCACTTCCAGGCATTTCATGGTTCCTTTATCTACAGTTAAGATCTTTCTTAAAAGCTTATGGTGTACCATGGGATGCCCTGTTAACATCCCACATAATGCTTACATGGATAGACCCTTCATTAACTTCTAAAATAGTCTCTGCCACTTATGATTGGCTGCTGTCTGTTAAATGCTCTACATTGGTTGTCACTCTAGTATGGAACCGTGAAATGCAGGGATTGGGGCAAGACCTGAACTGGGATACCATTTGGGAAAATATATTTGTTACCTCTAGAAACCCAGCACACCAGCTTATACATTATAAGCTTATACATAGAGGTTACGAAACTCCATTTAGATGTTTTAAGATGAAGTTGATTCCTACTCCAATATTTGATAGATGCCGTATGAATGCTGTTGGAACACTATTGCACATGTTTTAGAAATATCCTGTGGTGTCCCAGTTCTGGTCACATGTTTTGGGACTGTCCAGTGGTGTCCCAGTTCTGGTCACATGTTTTGGGACTGCCCAGTGGTGTCCCAGTTCTGGTCACATGTTTTGGGAATGTCCTGTGGTGTCCCAGTTCTGGTCACATGTTTTGGGACTGTCCTGTGGTGTCCCAGTTCTGGTCACATGTTTTGGGACTGCCCAGTGGCGTCCCAGTTCTGGTCACATGTTTTGGGACTGCCCAGTGGCGTCCCAGTTCTGGTCACATGTTTTGGGACTGTCCAGTGGCGTCCCAGTTCTGGTCACATGTTTTGGGACTGTCCAGTGGCGTCCCAGTTCTGGTCACATGTTTTGGGACTGCCCAGTGGCGTCCCAGTTCTGGTCACATGTTTTGGGAATGTCCTGAGGTGTCCCAGTTCTGGTCACATGTTTTGGGAATGTCCTGAGGTGTCCCAGTTCTGGTCACATGTTTTGGGACTGCCCAGTGGCGTCCCAGTTCTGGTCACATGTTTTGGGAATGTCCTGAGGTGTCCCAGTTCTGGTCATTCCAGGATTTTTCTTTATTTTTACTATTTTCTACATTGTAGAATAATTGTGAAGACATTAAAACTATAAAATAACACATATGGATTCATGAGGTATTCACATGGACTGCATTATTTGTGGAATTTCTTTCCTTCTTAATGCGTTCGAGCCAATCATTTGTGTTGTGACAAGGTAGGGGTGGTATACAGAAGATAGCCCTATTTGGTAAAATACCAAGTCCATATTATGGCAAGAACAGCTCAAATAAGCAAAGAGAAATGACAGTCCATCATTACTTTAAGACTTGAAGGTCAGTCAATACGGAACATTTCAAGAACTTTGAAAGTTTCTTCAAGTGCAGTTGCAAAAACCATTAAGCGCAATGATGAAACTGGCTCTCATGAGGACCAGCACAGGAAAGGAAGACCCAGAGTTACCTCTGCTGCAGAGGATACGTTCATTAGAGCTACCAGCCTCAGAAATTGCAGCCCAAATAAATGCTTCACAGAGTTCAAGTAACCGACACATCTCAACATCAACTGTTCAGAGGAGACTGCGTGAATCAGGTCTTCATGGTCAAATTGCTGCAAAGAAACCACTACTAAAGGACACCAATAAGAAGAAGAGACTTGCTTGGGCCAAGAAACACGAACAATGGACATTAGACCGGTGGAAATCTGTCCTTTGGTCTGATGTTCCAACCGCTGTGTCTTTGTGAGACGCAGAGTAGGTGAACGGATGATCTCCGCATATGTGGTTCCCACCATGAAGCATGGAGGAGGAGGTGTGATGGTGTAGGGGTGCTTTGCTGGTGACACTGTCAGTGATTTATTTAGAATTCAAGGCACACTTAACCAGCATGGCTACAACAGCATTCTGCAGCGATATGCCAATCTGTCTGGTTTGCGCTTAGTGGGATTATCATTTGTTTATCAACAGGACAATGACCCAACACACTTCCAGGCTGTGGAAGGGCCATTTGACAAAGAAGGAGAGTGATGGAGTGCTGCATCAGATGACCTGGCCTCCACAATCACCCGACCTCAAACCAATTGAGATGGTTTGGGATGCGTTGGACCGCAGAGTGAAGGAAAAACAGCCAACAAGTACTCAGCATGTGTGGGAACTCCTTCAAGACTGTTGGAAAAGCATTCCAGGTGAAGCTGGTTGAGAGAATGCCAAGAGTGTGCAAAGCTGTCATCAAGGCAAAGAGTGGCTACTTTGAAGAATATCAAATATAAAATATATGTTGATTTGTTTAACACTTTTTTTGGTTACTACATGATTCCATATATGTTATTTCATAGTTTTGATGTCTTCACAATTATTCTACAGTGTAGAAAGTAGTAAAAATGAAGTAAAACCTTAGTATGAGTAGGTGTCTAGTTGTGGCCGCAACTGGTCTAGATTGTGAACGACTCTTGGCAGAATCCATTACTTGACTGTGGGTGATAAGCACAATAAAGTTTCAACTGCAACACACCAAACTATATGTTCTCAAATTCTAGTTTCTTGAACAATGGGGAGACTGTGTATGTTTTGGGTCAACAAAGCTGTGTCCATCATAACATTCAATAAATAATCACCATGCGATCAATTGTCAGATGTAAACATGTCTTTTTCCCCCATCTGCCTGCAGCAAGATATATTTCCCTTGCTCACATGATGGACAGTTGCTGGTTGCTGAGACAGTATTAAACCTGCTGTAGAATTCCTTCGAAAAATACAAATCATGACCCTCAAGTCAGTAAAGAGAATGAATCATGTGCGAACTGCACATTCCTACTCTGTAACATCACAGAGAGTGAACGGTGCTTAGACAAGACGAGACCATTTTTACAGAGCCAGTTGAAACGTTATTATCACGGACATATCCAAGCAAATAACAATAGAAAAAAGGCTCAAACAAAGGAAAATGCAGCTAGCGAACTGTCAGTCCAGGTTCAATGTTTGACATGACTGAGTTAGCTAGCAAGTGACAAGAACGTTATCCAGCCTGAATAGCAACCATTTTGTTTAGAACGGACGACCAGGCCTTTTGCATAGCAACTATTTTAACATGATGAATGACTGGCAGGCGTCTGTAGCAACATGACCAAAATAACGAACAACCAGTGTTTTGTCTCCGGACTATATCTTCTGGTGGAAGAATTACATTGTATGAATTCATTTATCAAAATAACGTTTTAATGAAAATATGTAACAGTTTTATAAAAGCAATAAGGCATTCGAGGCAGTTTTTTTGTCATGAATACAGTCACAGGTAAGAGGCAGTGCTGAATCATGAATACAGTCACAGGTAAGAGGCAGTGCTGTATCGTGAATACAGTCACAGGTAAGAGGCAGTGCTGTATCGTGAATACAGTCACAGGTAAGAGGCAGTGCTGAATCATGAATACAGTCACAGGTAAATGGGCTATTGTGTCGTGCCAAACAACACCATTTACCTGTGACTGTATTCATGCTGCAGCACTGCCTCTTACCTGTGACTGTATTAATGATTCAGCACTGCCTCTTACCTGTGACTGTATTCATGATTCAGCACTGCCTCTTACCTGTGACTGTATTCACGATTCAGCACTGCCTCTTACCTGTGACTGTATTCACGATTCAGCACTGCCTCTTACCTGTGACTGTATTCACGATACAGCACTGCCTCTTACCTGTGACTGTATTCACGATACAGCACTGCCTCTTACCTGTGACTGCATTCTTGTGCCTTACTGCTTAATTACATGCATACAGTATCCCCCCTCTATACAGCTCAGCTTCGTATGAGCGGCGTTCTCACTGTCTTTCCTGGTCTTTGCAGAGCTAGGTGTGCCGGCTGGTAGTGTGTGAGTTGGAAGTGTGTGAGTTACCGTACTCACGGTCTTTCCTGGTCTTGGCGGCGCTAGCTGTTGATGCAGGGCCCTGGCCGATACTGTTGAAGCCTCTGACTGTGATGAGGTACACGCGGTTCCCCTCCAGGCCTGTCAGCGCCATAGATGTCTCGTTCCCTGCTGTCTTCTTCCTCTTCCCTGACTCCTCCTGCTCGCTGTCCTTCCAGTAGCTCACCTGACAAAAGAAGACGTACGGTGCGTCTCTTTTTAAACTTGTCTTTTTATTGTAGTATTTACATTTTATTTGTTTTATTTAGATTTATCTGATGAAAAATGTAATGTATAATGCACACACACACACACACACACACACACACACACACACACACACACACACACACACACACACACACACACACACACACACCTCGTATCCCCGTGGTCTCCCAGGGCCAGGGTTGGGTGGTCTCCAAGTTACTTTAATTTCCGAAGAGGAAATGCTGGAAGCTTTCACCTCAGATGGGGCCTCTCTGGGCTCTGTAGAGGATAACACACACACACACACACACACACACACACACACACACACACACCACACACAACCACACACAACCACACACACACACACACACACACACACACACACACAACCACACACACACCACACACACACACACACACACACACACACACACACACACACACACACACACACACACACACACACACACACACACAACCACACACACACAACCACACACACACACACACCCACACACACAACCACACACACACACACACACACACACACACACACACACACACACACACACACACACACACACACACACACACACAACCACACACACACACACACACACACAACCACACACACACACACAACCACACACACACAACCACACACACAACCACACACACAACCACACACACACACACACACAGACACACTGTAACGGCTGCTTGTTGTCTCCTGTGTGCCTTGTAGAAAACGCCGCATAATGACGTGTCGATTGCAGAGTGAGTAATATACTTGAGATATTTACGCTACATACAGTGGGGGGGGACATTAGTAACGCTACAGACATTAGTAACGCTGCTGACACGTCTCATAATAACCAGGGGATTTTAAAATAAATACTACGATTCAGTACAATCAGTACATATTGATAACAGTAAATCAGTACATATTGATAACAGTAAATCAGTACATATTGATAACAGTAAATCAGTACATATTGATAACAGTAAATCAGTACATATTGATAACAGTAAATCAGTACATATTGATAACAGTAAATCAGTACATATTGATAACAGTAAATCAGTACATATTGATAACAGTAAATCAGTACATATTGATAACAGTAAATCAGTACATATTGATAACAGTAAATCAGTACATATTGATAACAGTAAATCAGTACATATTGATAACAGTAAATCAGTACATATTGATAATAGTAAATCAGTACATATTGATTACAGTAAATCAGTACATATTGATAACAGTAAATCAGTACATATTGATAATAGTAAATCAGTACATATTGATAACAGTAAATCAGTACATATTGATAATAGTAAATCAGTACATATTGATTACAGTAAATCTCTACAGTAAATCAGTATTACTATTATGTTTCATCAAATCAAATCAAAATCAAATGTATTTATATAGCCCTTCTTACATCAGCTGATATCACAAAGTGCTGTACAGAAACCCAGCCTAAAAACACCCAAACAGCAAGCAATGCAGGTGTAGAAGCACCTGCATCAAGTCAAGTGATATGTTTCATGATTACTTTCATAGCATATCAGCCATACAGTACAGTGAATAGTATCTGAATCCCAGGGGAGATCAGAGGATGAATAAATTACATAAAGTGACAGATTGTCAGTGTATAGAGGGTAATTCTTCTTGACTAACATTTCAAACATCAACAAATTAACCTCTAGACCAGGGCTGTCAAACATCTGGTGGTTTGAGTAAAACAGTTTCCAGCTCGCTAATAATCACATCAATGAAAGCTAGACAGTCAGGGATTAGAAACATTCCCAAAATGATAACTAGAGGAACATTTTTGACAGATTTAGACAGCGAAGGAGGACATTTTCAGTGCGGATCTCCGGACCTCGTTCAACACCGAATGCAGTCCCCGGGACGAAATGAGTTGTAAACTCGGTCCTGGGGCAGTTTATGACCCAGCACTACACAGCTGATTCAAATAACAAACTCATCATCAAGCTTAGATTATTTGAATCAGCTGTGTAGTGCAAGGGCAAAAAACAAAACCTGTACCCAGGGGGCACCTGGACCGAGAAAACTAAGATGTGATGATTTGCCTTTGGTTTTTACTTGTGAGAACCAGTAGAACTGAGGAAGTGACAGTAGAAGTGACAGTAGAACTGAGAACGTGACAATAGAACTGACAGTAGAACTGAGGACGTGACAGTAGAACTGACAGTAGAACTGAGGACGTGACAGTAGAACTGAGGAAGTGACAGTAGAACTGACAGTAGAACTGAGAATGTGACAGTAGAACTGACAGTAGAACTGAGGACGTGACAGTAGAACTGACAGTAGAACTGAGGACGTGACAGTAGAACTGAGGAAGTGACAGTAGAACTGACAGTAGAACTGAGGACGTGACAGTAGAACTGACAGTAGAACTGAGGACGTGACAGTAGAACTGAGGATGTGACAGTAGAACTGACAGTAGAACTGAGGACGTGACAGTAGAACTGAGGATGTGACAGTAGAACTGACAGTAGAACTGAGGAAATGACAGTAGAACTGAGAGTGGAACTGAGGAAGTGAGAGTAGAACTGATAGTAGAACTGAGGAAGTGACAGTAGAACTGACAGTAGAACTGAGGAAGTGACAGTAGAACTGACAGTAGAACTGAGGAAATGACAGTAGAACTGAGAGTGGAACTGAGGAAGTGACAGTAGAACTGACAGTAGAACTGAGGACGTGACAGTAGAACTGAGGATGTGACAGTAGAACTGAGGAAGTGACAGTAGAACTGACAGTGGAACTGAGGAAGTGACAGTAGAACTGACAGTGGAACTGAGGAAGTGACAGTAGAACTGACAGTAGAACTGAGGAAGTGACAGTAGAACTGAGGAAGTGACAGTAGAACTGAGAGTGGAACTGAGGAAGTGACAGTAGAACTGACAGTAGAACTGAGGAAGTGACAGTAGAACTGACAGTAGAACTGAGGAAGTGACAGTAGAAGTGACAGTAGAACTGAGGAAGTGACAGTAGAACTGAGGAAATGACAGTAGAACTGAGAGTGGAACTGAGGAAGTGACAGTAGAACTGACAGTGGAACTGAGGAAGTGACAGTAGAACTGACAGTAGAACTGAGGAAGTGACAGTAGAACTGAGGAAATGACAGTAGAACTGAGAGTGGAACTGAGGAAGTGACAGTAGAACTGACAGTAGAACTGAGGAAGTGACAGTAGAACTGACAGTAGAACTGAGGAAGTGACAGTAGAACTGACAGTAGAACTGAGGAAATGACAGTAGAACTGAGAGTGGAACTGAGGAAGTGACAGTAGAACTGACAGTAGAACTGAGGAAATGACAGTAGAACTGAGAGTGGAACTGAGGAAGTGACAGTAGAACTGACAGTAGAACTGAGGAAGTGACAGTAGAACTGACAGTAGAACTGAGGATGTGACAGTAGAACTGAGGATGTGACAGTAGAACTGAGGAAGTGACAGTAGAACTGACAGTGGAACTGAGGAAGTGACAGTAGAACTGACAGTGGAACTGAGGAAGTGACAGTAGAACTGACAGTAGAACTGAGGAAGTGACAGTAGAACTGAGGAAGTGACAGTAGAACTGACAGTAGAACTGAGGATGTGACAGTAGAACTGACAGTAGAACTGAGGACGTGACAGTAGAACTGAGGATGTGACAGTAGAACTGACAGTAGAACTGAGGAAGTGACAGTAGAACTGACAGTGGAACTGAGGAAGTGACAGTAGAACTGAGGAAGTGACAGTAGAACTGACAGTAGAACTGAGGAAGTGACAGAAGAACTGACAGTAGAACTGAGGAAGTGACAGTATAACTGACAGTATAACTGAGGATGTGACAGTAGAACTGACAGTAGAACTGAGGAAGTGACAGTAGAACTGACAGTAGAACTGAGGACGTGACAGTAGAACTGACAGTAGAACTGAGGACGTGACAGTAGAACTGAGGACGTGACAGTAGAACTGACAGTAGAACTGAGGACGTGACAGTAGAACTGAGGACGTGACAGTAGAACTGACAGTAGAACTGAGGACGTGACGGTAGAACTGACAGTAGAACTGAAGACGTGACAGTAGAACTGACAGTAGAAATGAGGACGTGACAGTAGAACTGAAGACGTGACAGTAGAACTGACAGTAGAAATGAGGACGTGACAGTAGAACTGAAGACGTGACAGTAGAACTGACAGTAGAACTGAGGACGTGACAGTAAAACTGAGGACGTGACAGTAGAACTGAGGACGTGACAGTAGAATTGACGACGTGACCGTAGAACTGAGGAGGTGATAGTAGAACTGAGGACGTGACAATAGAACTGACAGTAGAACTGAGGATGTGACAGTAGAACTGAGAGTAGAACTGAGGACGTGACAGTGGAACTGACAGTAGAACTGAGGACGTGACAGTAGAACTGACAGTAGAACTGAAGACGTGACAGTAGAACTGAGAGTAGAACTGAGGACGTGACAGTAGAACTGACAGTAGAACTGAAGACGTGACAGTAGAACTGACAATAGAACTGAGGACGCTTCCGGTTTGGAGCGAGAAGTCGCACTACGCTTCACTCCACAGGTAATATTACACTTCATTACATTACAACGGTTTGATTTGTTTGATCTGAGCAATTTTTCTTAGCTAGCTACATAGCCGTCTTTGTATCAAAGATAATTGTGTAGTTTAGAGTAACTAGAGTAATTATCGAGTAATTATCGAGGTTAGCTATCTTCGTCCTCCTAACGTAGTCATCACTGCTAGCTAGCTAGTCAACACTGCTAGCTAGCCAACCAGCCAACTTCTACCGACTAGCAGCACTGTAGAAACTATTACATTACAACGGAACGACTTGATTAGTGTAGTGTTAGTGTTAGTTAGCCAGCTACTTAGTTGTCTTTGCTGTCTTTGCATCTAAGATAATTGTGTACTCTAGAGTAATTATCGAGGCTAGCTAGCCAGCCGCGACGCGACGCCAGACTTAGTCAACACACCTAGTCATCATTAACCCACTGCTAGCTAGCCAACCGTTACCGACTAGCAGCGCTGTAGATACTAATACTTTACAACGGAACGATTTGACTAGTGCAGTGTGAGCTAGCTAGCTACATAGTTGTCTTTGTCATAGCTTGATAATTGTGTAGTTTAGTAATTATCGAGGTTAGCTAGCCAGCTATTTCCGTCCCCCGCGACGCCATTTTTCCAAACCCAGCCAACTATTACCGACGAGCAGCATTGTAGAAACTAAATACATTACAAAGGAACGTCTTGATTAGTGTTATGTTCGCTAGCTACAAAGTTGCTTTTGTATCATGACAAGGTGTAGTACTGAAACTATCGAGGTTACCTAGCCAGCTACACGTTCAAAGTCAACAACGCAGCCACTGCTAGCTAGCCTACTCCACCAGCCAGCAGTACTGTATCATTTTCGTCATTTTAGCCAATAAGATTTTTGCAACGTAAGCTTAACTTTCTGAACATTCGAGACGTGTAGTCCACTTGTCATTCCAATCTCCTTTGCATTAGCGTAGCCTCTTCTGTAGCTTGTCAACTATGTGTCTGTCTATCCCTGTTCTCTCCCCTCTGCACAGGCCATACAAACGCTCCACACCGCGTGGCCGCTGCCACTCTAACCTGGTGGTCCCAGCGCGCACGACCCACGTGGAGTTCCAGATCTCCGGCAGCCTCTGGAACTGCCGGTCTGCGGCCAACAAGGCTGAGTTCATCTCAGCCTATGCTACCCTCCAGTCCCTAGACTTCCTGGCGCTGATGGAAACATGGATTACCACAGATAACACTGCTACTCCTACTGCTCTCTCCTCGTCTGCCCACGTGTTCTCGCATACCCCTAGAGCATCGAGCCAGCGGGGTGGTGGCACTGGAATCCTCATCTCTCCCAAGTGGACATTCTCTCTTTCTCCCCTCACCCATCTGTCTATCTCCTCATTTGAATTCCATGCTGTCACAGTTACCAGCCCTTTCAAGCTTAACATCCTTATCATTTATCGCCCTCCAGGTTCCCTTGGAGAGTTCATCAATGAGCTTGACGCCTTGATAAGTTCCTTTCCTGAGGATGGCTCACCTCTCACAGTTCTGGGTGACTTTAACCTGTTAGGGCTAGGGGGCAGTATTGACACGGCTGGATAAAAAACATACCCGATTTAATCTGGTTACCACTCCTACTCAGTAACTAGAATATGCATATACTTATTACATATGGATAGAAAACACCCTAAATTTTCTAAAACTGTTTGAATGGTGTCTGTGAGTATAACAGAACTCAAATGGCAGGTCAAAACCTGAGAGATTCCTTTACAGGAAGTGGCCTGTCTGACCATTTGTTGAACTTGTTTTCCATCTCTATCATTTACTAAGGATCTCTGCTCTAACGTGACACTTCCCATGTCTTCCATAGGCTCTCAGAGCCCGGGAAAAAACAGAATGTCGTCATTCCAGCCCCAGGCTGAAACACATTATCGCCTTTCTCAAGTGGCCCATCAAGAGACACTAGCTTATGCGCGTGACCCCGACCGCCCCCGCCTTTGGGATTTTTTCCTCTGTTTGCCGAAAAGGAGATTCCCTGTCGGAATATTATCGCTTTTCTACGAGAAAAATGACGTAAAAATTGATTTTAAACAGCGGTTGACATGCTTCGACGTACGGTAATGGAATACTTTGAATTTTATTGTCAGGAATTGCGCCAAGCGCGCGACACTTCTTTACTATTTCGGATAGTGTCTGGAACGCACGAACAAAACGCCGCTATTCGGATATAACGATGGATTATTTTGGACCAAACCAACATTTGTTATTGAAGTAGCTGTCCTGGGTGTGTATTCTGACGAAGACAACAAAAGGTAATGACATTTTTATAATAGTAAATATGATTATGGTGAGTGCTAAACTTGCCGGGTGTCTAAATAGCGAGCCCGTGATGCCTGGGCTATGTACTTAGAATATTGCAAAATGTGCTTTCACCAAAAAGCTATTTTAAAATCGGACATATCGAGTGCATAGAGGAGGTCTGTATCTATAATTCTTAAAATAATTGTTATGCTTTTTGTGAACGTTTATCGTGAGTAATTTAGTAAAATGTTAGCGAATTCCCCGGGGGGTATGCTAGTTCTGAACGTCACATGCTAATGTAAAAAGCTGGTTTTTGATATAAATATGAACTTGATTGAACAAAACATGCATGTATTGTATAACATAATGTCCTAGGGTTGTCATCTGATGAAGATCATCAAAGGTGAGTGCTGCATTTAGCTGTCTTCTGGGTTTTGGTGACATTATATGCTGGCTTGAAAAATGGGTGTCTGATTATTTCTGGCTTGGTACTCTGCTGACATAATCTAATGTTTTGCTTTCGTTGTAAAGCCTTTTTGAAATCGGACAGTGTGGTTAGATTAACGAGAGTCTTATCTTTAAACGGCTGTAAAATAGTCATATGTTTGAGAAATTGAAGTAATAGGATTTTTAAGGTTTTGAAAATCGCGCCACAGGCTGGCAGTGGCTGTTACGTAGGTGGGACGAATTCGTCCCGCCGGTCCCATAGAGGTTAACCTCCCCACGTCTACCTTTGACTCATTCCTCTCTGCCTCCTTCTTTCCACTCCTGTCCTCTTTTGAACTCACCCTCTCACCTTCCCCCCCTACTCACAAGGCAGGCAATACGCTTGACCTCATCTTTACTAGATGCTGTTCTTCCACTAATCTCATTGCAACTCCCCTCCAAGTCTCTGACCACTACCCTGTATCCTTTTCCCTCTCGCTCTCATCCAACACTTCTCACTCTGCCCCTACTCGGATGGTATTGTGCCGTCCCAACCTTCGCTCTCTCTCTCCCGCTACTCTCTCCTCTTCCATCCTATCATCTCTTCCCTCTGCTCAAACCTTCTCCAACCTATCTCCTGATTCTGCCTCCTCAACCCTCCTCTCCTCCCTCTCTGCATCCTTTGATTTTCTCTGTCCGCTATCCTCCAGGCCGGCTTGGTCCTCCCCTCCTGCTCCGTGGCTCGACGACTCACTGCGAGCTCACAGAACAGGGCTCCGGGCAGCCGAGCGGAAATGGAGGAAAACTCGCCTCTATGCGGACCTGGCATCCTTTCACTCCCTCCTCTCTACATTTTCCTCTTCTGTCTCTGCTGTTAAAGCCACTTTCTACCACTCTAAATTCCAAGCATCTGCCTCTAACCCTAGGAAGCTCTTTGCTACCTTCTCCTCCCTCCTGAATCCTCCTCCCCCTCACCCCTCCTCCCTCTCTGCGGATGACTTCGTCAACCATTTTGAAAAGAAGGTTGACGACATCCGATCCTCGTTTGCTAAGTCAAACGACACCGCTGGTCCTGCTCACACTGCCCTACCCTGTGCTTTGACCTCTTTCTCCCCTCTCTCCAGATGAAATCTCGCGTCTTGTGACGGCCGGCCGCCCAACAACCTGCCCACTTGACCCTATCCCCTCCTCTCTTCTCCAGACCATTTCCGGAGACCTTCTCCCCTACCTCACCTCGCTCATCAACTCATCCTTGACCGCTGGCTACGTCCCTTCCGTCTTCAAGAGAGCGAGAGTTGCACCCCTTCTGAAAAAACCTACACTCGATCCCTCCGATGTCAACAACTACAGACCAGTATCCCTTCTTTCTTTTCTCTCCAAAACTCTTGAATGTGCCGTCCTTGGCCAGCTCTCTTGCTATCTCTCTCAGAATGACCTTCTTGATCCTAATCAGTCAGGTTTCAAGACTGGGCATTCAACTGAGACTGCTCTTCTCTGTGTCACGGAGGCTCTCCGCACTGCTAAAGCTAACTCTCTCTCCTCTGCTCTCATCCTTCTAGACCTATCTGCTGCCTTTGATACTGTGAACCATCAGATGCTCCTCTCCACCCTCTCCGAGCTGGGCATCTCCGGCGCGGCCCACGTTTGGATTGCGTCCTACCTGACAGGTCGCTCCTACCAGGTGGCGTGGCGAGAATCTGTCTCCGCACCACGTGCTCTCACCACTGATGTCCCCCAGGGCTCTGTTCTAGGCCCTCTCCTATTCTCGCTATACACCAAGTCTCTTGGCTCTGTCATATTCTCACATGGTCTCTCCTTTCATTGCTATGCAGACGACACACAATTAATCTTCTCCTTTCCCCCTTCTGACAACCAGGTGGCGAATCGCATCTCTGCATGTCTGGCAGACATATCAGTGTGGATGACGGATCACCACCTGAAACTGAACCTCGGCAAGATGGAGCTGCTCTTCCTCCCGGGGAAGGACTGCCCGTTCCATGATCTCGCCATCACGGTTGACAACTCCCTTGTGTCCTCCTCCCAGAGTGCTAAGAGCCTTGGCGTGACCCTGGACAACACCCTGTCGTTCTCCACTAACATCAAGGCGGTGACCCGATCCTGTAGGTTCATGCTCTACAACATTCGCAGAGTACGACCCTGCCTCACACAGGAAGCGGCGCAGGTCCTAATCCAGGCACTTGTCATCTCCTGCCTGGATTACTGCAACTCGCTGTTGGCTGGGCTCCCTGCCTGTGCCACTAAACCCCTACAACTCATCCAGAACGCCGCAGCCCGTCTGGTGTTCAACCTTCCCAAGTTCTCTCACGTCACCCCGCTCCTCCGCTCTCTCCACTGGCTTCCAGTTGAAGCTCGCATCCGCTACAAGACCATGGTGCTTGCCTACGGAGCTGTGAGGGGAACGGCACCTCCGTACCTTCAGGCTCTGATCAGGCCCTACACCCAAACAAGGGCACTGCGTTCATCCACCTCTGGCCTGCTCGCCTCCCTACCTCTGAGGAAGCACAGTTCCCGCTCAGCCCAGTCAAAACTGTTCGCTGCTCTGGCACCCCAATGGTGGAACAAGCTCCCTCACGACGCCAGGACAGCGGAGTCAATCACCACCTTCCGGAGACACCTGAAACCCCACCTCTTTAAGGAATACCTGGGATAGGATAAAGTAATCCTTCTAACCCCCGTTTAAAGATTTAGATGCACTATTGTAAAGTGGTTGTTCCTCTGGATATTATAAGGTGAATGCACCAATTTGTAAGTCGCTCTGGATAAGAGCGTCTGCTAAATGTCTTAAATGTAATGTAAATGTAAACTGAGGATGTGACAGTAGAACTGACAGTGGAACTGAGGACGTGACAGTAGAACTGAGGACGTGACAGTAGAACTGACAGTAGAACTGAAGACTTGACAGTAGAACTGACAGTAGAACTGAGGACGTGACAGTAGAACTGAGGAAGTGACAGTAGAACTGACAGTAGAACTGAGGACGTGACAGTAGAACTGACAGTAGAACTGAGGACGTGACAGTAGAACTGAGGATGTGACAGTTGAACTGACAGTAGAACTGAGGAAGTGACAGTAGAACTGACAGTGGAACTGAGGAAGTGACAGTAGAACTGACAGTGGAACTGAGGACGTGACAGTAGAAGTGACAGTAGAATTGAGGAAGTGACAGTAGAACTGACAGTGGAACTGAGGAAGTGACAGTAGAACTGACAGTGGAACTGAGGAAGTGACAGTAGAAGTGACAGTAGAACTGAGGACGTGACAGTAGAAGTGACAGTAGAACTGAGGACGTGACAGTAGAACTGAGGAAGTGACAGTAGAACTGACAGTAGAACTGAGGACGTGACAGTAGAACTGACAGTAGAACTGAGGACGTGACAGTAGAACTGAGGAAGTGACAGTAGAACTGACAGTAGAACTGAGGACGTGACAGTAGAACTGACAGTAGAACTGAGGACGTGACAGTAGAACTGAGGATGTGACAGTTGAACTGACAGTAGAACTGAGGAAGTGACAGTAGAACTGACAGTGGAACTGAGGAAGTGACAGTAGAACTGACAGTGGAACTGAGGACGTGACAGTAGAAGTGACAGTAGAATTGAGGAAGTGACAGTAGAACTGACAGTGGAACTGAGGAAGTGACAGTAGAACTGACAGTGGAACTGAGGAAGTGACAGTAGAACTGACAGTAGAACTGAGGACGTGACAGTAGAAGTGACAGTAGAACTGAGGACGTGACAGTAGAACTGAGGAAGTGACAGTAGAACTGACAGTAGAACTGAGGACGTGACAGTAGAACTGACAGTAGAACTGAGGACGTGACAGTAGAACTGAGGAAGTGACAGTAGAACTGACAGTAGAACTGAGGACGTGACAGTAGAACTGACAGTAGAACTGAGGACGTGACAGTAGAACTGAGGATGTGACAGTAGAACTGACAGTAGAACTGAGGAAGTGACAGTAGAACTGACAGTGGAACTGAGGAAGTGACAGTAGAACTGACAGTGGAACTGAGGAAGTGACAGTAGAACTGAAAGTAGAACTGAGGACGTGACAGTAGAAGTGACAGTAGAACTGAGGACGTGACAGTAGAACTGAGGAAGTGACAGTAGAACTGACAGTAGAACTGAGGACGTGACAGTAGAACTGACAGTGGAACTGAGGACGTGACAGTAGAACTGAGGACGTGACAGTAGAACTGACAGTGGAACTGAGGACGTGACAGTAGAACTGAGGACGTGACAGTAGAACTGAGGACGTGACAGTAGAACTGACAGTAGAACTGAGGACATGACAGTAGAACTGAGGACGTGACAGTAGAACTGAGGACGTGACAGTAGAACTGACAGTAGAACTGAGGACGTGACAGTAGAACTGACAGTGGAACTGAGGAAGTGACAGTAGAACTGAGGACGTGACAGTAGAACTGAGGACGTGACAGTAGAACTGAGGACGTGACAGTAGAACTGAGGACGTGACAGTAGAACTGAGGACGTGTGGAAGCAAAACTCATGACTATGATTACATTTCCATTATTAGCAGCATCTAAGCTGTCCACTTTTGAAGAGCTGAGACAGAATGGCTATATAAGGAATGGAACATATAGGACCAGGCCACTGCTACCATTATAATCTATACAGCTGTCAGATGTGGGCGTTAACAAGCAACAACTGAGATGGTGGAGAAAGGTCAAGGGAAGCTATTTTCATATAGAGGGAGGGGACTCTACGTTATGCAGAGATAGAATACTATAAAGGCAGGATTTTTGTCTTTTCCATGGAAGGGCTCGGCTCTGTTACGTTTGTAATAAAGTCTAAATTGAATTCACAAGTTCCGGTATCTGTGCAAATACTTGACTCAAGACATTCCACAACAGACATGACAGTAGAACTGAGGACGTGACAGTAGAACTGACAGTAGAACTGAGGACGTGACAGTAGAACTGAGGACGTGACAGTAGAACTGACAGTAGAACTGAGGACGTGACAGTAGAACTGACAGTAGAACTGAGGACTTGACAGTAGAACTGAGGACGTGACAGTAGAACTGACAGTAGAACTGAGAATGTGGCAGTAGAACTGACAGCAGAACTGAGGACGTGACAGTAGAACTGACAGTGGAACTGAGGACTTGACAGTAGAACTGAGGACGTGACAGTAGAACTGACAGTAGAACTGAGGACGTGACAGTAGAACTGAGGACGTGACAGTAGAACTGAGGACGTGACAGTAGAACTGACAGTGGAACTGAGGACGTGACAGTAGAACTGACAGTAGAACTGAGAATGTGACAGTAGAACTGACAGTAGAACTGAGGACGTGACAGTAGAACTGACAGTAGAACTGAGGACTTGACAGTAGAACTGAGGACGTGACAGTAGAACTGACAGTAGAACTGAGAATGTGACAGTAGAACTGACAGTAGAACTGAGGACGTGACAGTAGAACTGAAGATGTGACAGTAGAACGGACAGTAGAACTGAGGACGTGACAGTAGAACTGAGGACGTGACAGTAGAACTGACAGTAGAATTGACAGTAGAACTGAGGACGTGACAGTAGAACGTTTTGTACTAATGTTGCAGCCTCTCGGCTTTCGTCAGCAACATGACTTCAGAAATGATATAATTTGTAAGGCGACTTGAAGGACTGACTTCCCTTTGAATAACTTTAACCTTTCCAACCCCTGCAAAGAAGTCCTTAGATGTGCGAGTGCAATAACTCACCCCCTTCTGCAGAGTACACAGTGACCACACCACTGAAGGGTCCGTCTCCCTTGTTGTTGTACACTCCCACCTTCACTTCGAAGGGAGTGAGGGGAGGGAAGGTCTCGTCTCTGTACTTGTACGTAGTGGAATCTGCTGATGTCACCATCTTCTCCTTCCATCCTCGCGTCCCATTGGCTCGGAACGCCACGATGTAGCCAAAACCCTCGCCATTCTGGAACTCCTCAGACACAGGCTGGAATACAGGAAATGAGATGGTTGATTCTTGCCATGTTTTGTTGGACATGTAAATCTAATCGATGACGACACCATGAGGTCATTTAAATATCTGAATTAATTATTTCATCCACTGAAATATCAGTCCACTGATTCTAATAACTGTGTTTATATCCTGGTAGTAGCCTTGTAGGAGCCTACCCCGCTGAAAGTCTGTGGCTTACAGTATTATAGCAGACACTTGTGCCTAAAGCAAATTAAAAAGACAGTAGAGAAATTAGATAAATCAGTCCAAGTAAATTACAGTACATGGAAATGAAACCAGTTTGCTTGGTCTGACCCCTGAGCATAGCTACACCAATCCCCCGGAGATCTCCCCACATAGCTTGTAACCTGCTTACAAGCAAAAATGAAAGCAGGAAGCACCAGTGACTCGGTCTATAAAAAAATTGTGAGATGAAGCAGATGCTAAACTACAGGACTGTTTTGCTGCACAGACTGGAACATGTTCTGGGATTCTTCCGATGGCATTGAGGAGTACACCACATCAGTCACTGGCTTTATCAATAAGTGCATCGAGGACGTCGTCCCCACAGTGACTGTACATACATACCCCAACCAGAAGCCATGGATTACAGGCAACATTTGCACTGAGCTAAAGGGTAGAGCTGCCGCTTTCAAGGTGTGGGACTCTAACCCGGAAGCTTACAAGAAATCCTGCTATGCCCTGCGATGAACCATCAAACAGGCAAAGCGTCAATACAGGGCTAAGATTGAATCATACTACACCGGCTCCGACGCTCGTCGGATGTGGCAGGGCTTGCAAACAATTACAGACTACAAAGGGAAGCACAGCCGCGAGCTGCCCAGTGACACGAGCCCACCAGACGAGCTAAATCACTTCTATACTCACTTCGAGGCAAGCAACACTGAGGCATGCATGAGAGCACCAGCTGATCCGGACGACTGTGTGATCACGCTCTTCGTAGCCGACGTGAGTAAGTCCTTAAAATAGGTCAACATTCACAAGGCTGCAGGGCCAGATGGATTACCAGGACATGTACTCCGAGCATGCGCTGACTAACTGGCAATTGTCTTCACTGACATTTTCAACCTCTCTCTGTCTGAGTCTGTAATACCAACATGTTTCAAGCAGACCACTATAGTCCCTGTGTCCAAGAACACCAAGGTAATCAGTCTAAATGACTACCGACCCGTAGCACTCACGTCTCTAGCCATGAAGTGCTTTGAAAGGCTGGTCATGGCTCACATCAACACCATTATCCCAGAAACCCTAGACCCACTCCAATTTGCATACCGCTCAAACAGATCCACAGATGATGCAATCTCTATTGCACTCCACACTGCCCTTTCTCACCTGGACAAAAGGAACACCTATGTGAGAATGCTATTCATTGACTACAGCTCAGCGTTCAACACCATAGTGCCCTCAAAGCTCATCACTAAGCTAAGGATCCTGGGACTAAACACCTCCCTCTGCAACTGGATCCTGGACTTCCTGATGGGCCGCCCCCAGGTGGTGAGGGTAGGTAGCAACACATCTGCCACGCTGATCCTCAACACTGGAGCTCCCCAGGGGTGCGTGCTCAGTCCCCTCCTGTACTCCCTGTTCACCCACGACTGCATGGCCAGGCACGACTCCAACACCATCATTAAGTTTGCAGACGACACAACAGTGGTAGGCCTGATCACCAACAACGACAAGACAGCCTGTAGGGAGGAGATCAGAGACCTGGCCGGGTGGTGCCAGAATAACAACCTATCCCTCAACGAAACCAAGACTAAGGAGATGATTGTGGACTATAGGAAAAGGAGGACCGAGCATGCCCCCATTCTCATCGACGGGGCTGTAGTGGAGCAGGTTGAGAGCTTCAAATTCCTTGTTGTCCACATCAACAACAAACTAGAATGGTCCAAGCACACCAAGACAGTCGTGAAGAGGGCACGACAAAGCCTATTCCCCCTCAGGAAACTAAAAAGATTTGCAATGGGTCCTGAGATCCTCAAAAAGTTCTACAGCTGCAACATCGAGAGCATCCTGACTGGTTGCATCACTGCCTGGTACAGCAATTGCGCGACCTCTGGCCACAAGACACTACAAAGGGTAGTGCGTACAGCCAAGTACATCACTGATGCTAAGCTGCCTGCCATCCAGGACCTCTACACCAGGTGGTCAGAAGAAGGCCCTAAAAATTGTCAAAGACCCCAGCCCCCCCAGTCATAGACTGTTCTCTCTACTACCGCATGGCAAGCGATACCGGAGTGTCAAGTCTAGGACAAAAAGGCTTCTCAACAGTTTTTACCCCCAAGCCATAAGACTCCTGAACAGGTAACCAAATGGCTAACCAGGCTATCTGCATTGTGTCCCACCACCCGCCAACCCCTCTTTTACGCTACTGCTACTCTCTGTTCATCATATATGCATAGTCACTTTAACCATATCTACATGTACATACTACCTCAATCAGCCTGACTAACCGGTGTCTGTATGTAGCCTCGCTACTTTTATAGCCTTGCTACTGTATATAGCCTGTCTTTTTACTGTTGTTTTTATTTCTTTACCTACCTATTGTTCACCTAATACCTTTTTTGCACTATTGGTTAGAACCTGTAAGTAAGCGTTTCACTGTAAGGTTGTATTCGGCGAACGTAACAAATAAACTTTCATTTGATCTCCCCAATAACATAGCTACACCAATCCCCCTGAGATCTCCCCACATCCCTTCTATACAGGAACATTAACATTTGGGGGCGGCAGGTAACCTAGTGGTTAGAGTGTTTTGGCCAGTAACCGAAAGGTTGCTGGATCGAATCCCAAAGCTGACAAGGTAAAAATCTGTCGTTCTGCCCCTGATCAAGGCAGTTAACCCACTGTTCCCCGGTTGGCTGTAAATAAGAAAAAACAAGAAAAAGCTTCAAACTGTAACCAGGTTGCAGGGACTGATCAACCTACCAGGGTAGTTACAAACAGCACAGTAATTAAATCATCAACATGTATTGATCACATCTTTACTAATGCTGCAGAAATGTGCTCTAAAACAGTATCCAGATCCATCGGATGTAGTGATCACAAAATAGTAGCCATATCTAGGAAAACCAAAGTTCCAAAGGCTGGGCCTAATATAGTGTATAAAAGGTCATACAATAAGTTTTGAAGTGATTCTTATGTTGATGATGTAAACAATATTTGCTGGTCCGTGGTGTGTAATGAGGAGCAAACAGACGTTGCACTTTACACATTTATGAAATTGCTTATTCCAGTTATAAGCATCAACCCATTAAGAAAATGACTGTAAAAACTTAAATCCCCGTGGATTGATGAGGAATTGAAAAATTCTATGGTTGAGAGGGATGAGGCGAAAGGAATGGCAAATAAGTCTGGCTGCACAACCGATTGGCAAATTGAAAAATCATGTTACTAAACTGAATAAAAAGAAGAAGAAACTACACTATGAAACAAAGATAAATGACATAAAGACAGTAAAAAGCTTTGGAGCATCTTCAATTAAATTTTGGGAAAAAAGGCAAACTCAGCTCCTTCATTCATTGAATCAGATGTTCATTCATCACTTAACCCACTGATAATCAGATGGATCATTCATCACTAAACCCATTGATAACCAGATGGTTCATTCTTCACAAAACCCATTGATAATCAGATGCTCATTCATCACTAAACCCACTGATAATCAGATGGATCATTCATCACTAAACCCATTGATAATCAGATGCTCATTCATCACTAAACCCACTGATAATCAGATGGATCATTCATCACTAAACCATCAGATGGTTCATTCATCACTAAACCATCAGATGGTTCATTCATCACTAAACCCACTGATAATCAGATGGTTCATTCATCACTAAACCCACTGATAATCAGATGGTTCATTCATCACTAAACCATCAGATGGTTCATTCATCACAAAACCCATTGATAATCAGATGCTCATTCATCACTAAACCCACTGATAATCAGATGGTTCATTCATCACTAAACCCACTGATAATCAGATGGTTCATTCATCACTAAACCCACTGATAATCAGATGGATCATTCATCACTAAACCCATTGATAATCAGATGCTCATTCATCACTAAACCCATTGATAATCAGATGGTTCATTCTTCACAAAACCCATTGATAATCAGATGCTCATTCATCACTAAACCCACTGATAATCAGATGGATCATTCATCACTAAACCCATTGATAATCAGATGCTCATTCATCACTAAACCCCCTGATAATCAGATGGATCATTCATCACTAAACCCCCTGATAATCAGATGGTTCATTCATCACTAAACCCCCTGATAATCAGATGGTTCATTCATCACTAAACCCACTGATAATCAGATGGCTCATTCATCACTAAACCCCTTGATAATCAGATGGATCATTCATCACTAAACCCCCTGATAATCAGATGGTTCATTCATCACTAAACCCACTGATAATCAGATGCTCATTCATCACTAAACCCACTGATAATCAGATGGTTCATTCATCACTAAACCCACTGATAATCAGATGGTTCATTCATCACTAAACCCCTGATAATCAGATGGTTCATTCATCACTAAACCCCCTGATAATCAGATGGTTCATTCATCACTAAACCCACTGATAATCAGATGCTCATTCATCACTAAACCCACTGATAATCAGATGGATCATTCATCACTAAACCCACTGATAATCAGATGGATCATTCATCACTAAACCCATTGATAATCAGATGGTTCATTCATCACTAAACCCACTGATAATCAGATGGTTCATTCATCACTAAACCCCCTGATAATCAGATGGTTCATTCATCACTAAACCCATTGATAATCAGATGCTCATTCATCACTAAACCCACTGATAATCAGATGCTCATTCATCACTAAACCCACTGATAATCAGATGGATCATTCATCACTAAACCCACTGATAATCAGATGGATCATTCATCACTAAACCCACAGATAATCAGATGGCTCACTCATCACAAAACCAACTGATATTGCCAACTATTTTAATGATTTATTCATTGGCAAGATTAGCAAATTTAGGCATGACATGCCAGCAACAAACACAGACACTACACATCCAAGTATATCTGACCAAATTATGAAAGACATGAATTGTAATTTTGAATTCCGTAAAGTCAGTGTGGAAGAGGTGAACAAATTATTGTTGTATATCATCAATGACAAGCCACCGAGGTCTGACAACTTGGATGGAAAATTACTGAGGATAATAGCGGAAGATATTGCCACTCCTATTTGCCATATCTTCAATTTAGGTCTACTAGAAAGGGTGGAGGGAAGCAAAAGTCATTCCGCTACCTGCGTGCACAATTATTAGACATTTGTGTTCCTCAGGATTAATTTTGTTGTTGAACAAACACAATGCTCTCAGTCAATCCAAAATGTTATTGAACCTCAAACCTGAATGTTTAACAAAGGAAAATTGAGTTTTGTCTTTCTCAGGGGAATATATGTGTGCTGAATTATTAGGCAACTAAATTACAAAAATAATTTCTCCCAACTCACTTGTTTATTCTTACATTTTTGAGTAAGTGTAACAAATAAGTAACACAAAATGACAATTCAATAAAAATGTTGGCCTTTCAAAAATATTCAGTGACCAATATAGCCATCCTTCTTTTCAATAACTGCCATGAGCCTTCCATCCATGGAGTCTGTCAGTTTCTTGATCTGTTCACGATCTACTTTCGCTGAAGCAGCAACCACAGCCTCCCAAATGCTGTTCAAAGAGGTCTATTGTCTTCCCTCACTGTAAATCTCACGTTTGAGAAGGGCCCACAAGTTCTCAATAGGATTTAAGTCAGGTGAGGAATGACGCCGGGTCATTATTCGGGCATCTTTGAGGCCTTTGCTGGCTAGCCAAGCAGTGGAGTACTTGGATGTGATGGAGCATTGTCCTGCATAAAGATCATGGCCTTCCTGAATGGTGAGGAGTTCTTCCTGTACCACTGCTTGAAGAAAGAATCTTCCAGAAACTGGCAGTAGGTTTGGGAGTTGAGTTTTAGTCCATCTTCAAGCCGAAAAGGTCCAACAACCTCAACCTTAATGATAGCAACCCATACCAGTACCCCTCCACCACCTTGCTGGCGCCTGACTCAAAGTGGTGCCCTGTGTCCATTATTGATCCAGCCACAGGCCCATCCATCTGGTCCATCAAGAGTCACTCTCAATTCATCTGTCTGTAAAACCTTTTAAAAATATGTCTTCAGGTATTTCTTTACCAAATCTTGACGCTTCAACTTGTGAATCTCATTCAGTGGTTGTCTGTGTTTCAGCCTTCTTGACCTTCATCATGTCACTGAGCACCTTGTACTTCTCGACACTCCAGGTAGGTTGCAGTTCTGGAATATGGTGGCACTGGAGGATAATGGGTTCCAGGTAGCTTGACGTTTAAGTCTTTTGCAGTTAATTTGAGCCTTTTCTTCTCCGTGCGTTTTTTGTGCCCCAGATGACTATTTGCAACAAAACGTTTAATTGTCCGGTGGTCACACCGCAATAGTTTAGCTATTTCAAGAGTGTTGCATCCGTCTGAAAGGCATTTTACAATTTTTGACTTTTCAGTCTCCGTTATCTATTGTTTGGGGCCTATGTTACCTGAGGTAATGAGGCTGCCTAATAATTATGCACACCTTGACATGAGGTGTTATTCACTTTCGCCACACCCTCCCTCATTACACAAATTCATATCACCTGAAAATGATTAAATCCAATAAGCATTCAAGTTTATATGGTTTGGAATTGGAAAATGTGCATAGAAATAATGATAAGATCATAATACTCACTTGCCTAATAATTGTGCACGCAGTGTAGAAAAAAAACCTTCACTGGCTCAAATAGCCGACCAATCAGCCTGTTACCAACCCTTTGTAGTTTTGTAAAAAATTGTCTTCGACCAGATACACTGCTATTTTACAGTAAAGAAAATTGACAACAAAGTTTCAGTATGGACAAATGACTGATGATTGGCTGAGAAATTTATGATACAAATATTGTGGGGGCTGTTTTGTTAGACTTCAGTGCGGCTTTTGACATTATCGATCATAGTCTGCTGCTGGAAAAACATAAGTGTTATGGCTTTACACCCCCTGCTATATGGTGGGTAAAGAGTTACCTGTCTAACAGAACACAGAGAATGTTCTTTATTGGAAGCCTCTCCAACATAATCCAGGTAGAATCAGGAATTCCCCAGGGCAGCTGTCTAGGCCCCTTACTTTTATTCAATCTTTTTATTCAATGGCTTTCAGTAAAGCCAGTGTGTCTATGTATGTGGATGACTCAACACTATACACGTCAGCTACTACAGCAACTGAAGTGACTGCAACACTTAACAAAGATCTGCAGTTAGTTTCAGAATGGGTGGCAAGGGATACGTTAGTCCAAATATTTCAAAAACTAAAATCATTGTATTTGGGACAAATCATTCACTAAACAATAAACCTCAACTAAATCTTGCAATAAATAGCGTGGAAATTGAGCAAGTTGAGGTGACTAAACTGCTTGGAGTAACCCTGGATTGTAAACTGTCACTGTGTATCAACACAAACATAGGCATAGACACATGCATACACACACATGATAACATACTCAATATACGTACACTAACAAATGTATTTTGTGTTTTAGATATGTGGTAGTGGAGTATGGGCCTGAGGAGAGACACTTAGTGTGTTGTGAATTCTGTAATGCATGGTTTAAAAAAAAACAGATAAATTGTATGACTGCCATACTTTTTGCTGGAACCCAGGAAGAGTAGCAGCTGCCTTGACAGGAACTAATGGGGATCTATAATAAACCTCAGGAAGAGTAGCTGCTGCCTTGACAGGAACTAATGGGGATCCATAATAAACCCCAGGAAGAGTAGCTGCTGCCTTGGCAGGAACTAATGGGGATCTATAATAAACCCCAGGAAGAGTAGCTGCTGCCTTGGCAGGAACTAAAGGGGATCCATAATAAACCCCAGGAAGAGTAGCTGCTGCCTTGGCAGGAACTAATGGGGATCCATAATAAACCCCAGGAAGAGTAGCTGCTGCCTTGGCAGGAACTAATGGGGATCCATAATAAACCCCAGAAAGAGTAGCTGCTGCCTTGGCAGGAACTAATGGGGATCAATAATAAACCCCAGGAAGAGTAGCTGCTGAATTGGCAGGAAGAGTAGCAGCTGCCTTGGCATGAACTAATGGGGATATATAACAAATACAAACACTCCAGGACCAGGGTTGCCTAGTCCTGACCTTGGCTCTACCACAGCACACTAACACAGTTTTGTGGCATGCAGGAGACCCCAGTTGACACAGTCAGTTCCCTTCACGGTGTAGTGGAGGGTAAACACACCTTCCCTTCGCGGTGTAGTGGAGGGTAAACACACCTTCCCTTAGCGGTCTAGTGGAGGGTAAACACACCTTCCCTTCGCGGTGTAGTGGAGGGTAAACACACCTTCCCTTAGCGGTCTAGTGGAGGGTAAACACACCTTCTCTTAGCGGTGTAGTGGAGGGTAAACACACCTTCCCTTAGCGGTCTAGTGGAGGGTAAACACACCTTCCCTTAGCGGTGTAGTGGAGGGTAAACACACCTTCCCTTAGCGGTCTAGTGGGGGGTAAACACACCTTCCCTTAGCGGTGTAGTGGAGGGTAAACACACCTTCCCTTAGCGGTGTAGTGGAGGGTAAACACACCTTCCCTTAGCGGTCTAGTGGAGGGTAAACACACCTTCCCTTAGCGGTCTAGTGGAGGGTAAACACACCTTCCCTTAGCGGTCTAGTGGAGGGTAAACACACCTTCCCTTAGCGGTGTAGTGGAGGGTAAACACACCTTCCCTTAGCCGTCTAGTGGAGGGTAAACACACCTTCCCTTAGCGGTCTAGTGGAGGGTAAACACACCTTCCCTTAGCGGTCTAGTGGAGGGTAAACACACCTTCCCTTAGCGGTGTAGTGGAGGGTAAACACACCTTCCCTTAGCGGTCTAGTGGAGGGTAAACACACCTTCCCTTAGCGGTGTAGCGGAGGGTAAACACACCTTCCCTTAGCGGTGTAGTGGAGGGTAAACAGACCTTCCCTTAGCGGTCTAGTGGAGGGTAAACACACCTTCCCTTAGCGGTGTAGCGGAGGGTAAACACACCTTCCCTTAGCGGTGTAGTGGAGGGTAAACACACCTTCCCTTAGCGGTCTAGTGGAGGGTAAACACACCTTCCCTTAGCGGTGTAGTGGAGGGTAAACACACCTTCCCTTAGCGGTCTAGTGGAGGGTAAACACACCTTCCCTTAGCGGTGTAGCGGAGGGTAAACACACCTTCCCTTAGCGGTCTAGTGGAGGGTAAACACACCTTCCCTTAGCGGTCTAGTGGAGGGTAAACACACCTTCCCTTAGCGGTCTAGTGGAGGGTAAACAGACCTTCCCTTAGCGGTCTAGTGGAGGGTAAACACACCTTCCCTTAGCGGTCTAGTGGAGGGTAAACACACCTTCCCTTAGCGGTCTAGTGGAGGGTAAACACACCTTCCCTTAGCGGTCTAGTGGAGGGTAAACAGACCTTCCCTTAGCGGTCTAGTGGAGGGTAAACACACCTTCCCTTAGCGGTCTAGTGGAGGGTAAACACACCTTCCCTTAGCGGTGTAGTGGAGGGTAAACACACCTTCCCTTAGCGGTGTAGTGGAGGGTAAACACACCTTCCCTTAGCGGTCTAGTGGAGGGTAAACAGACCTTCCCTTAGCGGTCTAGTGGAGGGTAAACACACCTTCCCTTAGCGGTCTAGTGGAGGGTAAACACACCTTCCCTTAGCGGTGTAGTGGAGGGTAAACACACCTTCCCTTAGCGGTGTAGTGGAGGGTAAACACACCTTCCCTTAGCGGTGTAGTGGAGGGTAAACACACCTTCCCTTAGCGGTCTAGTGGAGGGTAAACACACCTTCCCTTAGCGGTCTAGTGGAGGGTAAACACACCTTCCCTTAGCGGTCTAGTGGAGGGTAAACAGACCTTCCCTTAGCGGTCTAGTGGAGGGTAAACACACCTTCCCTTAGCGGTCTAGTGGAGGGTAAACACACCTTCCCTTAGCGGTCTAGTGGAGGGTAAACACACCTTCCCTTAGCCGTCTAGTGGAGGGTAAACACACCTTCCCTTAGCGGTCTAGTGGAGGGTAAACACACCTTCCCTTAGCGGTCTAGTGGAGGGTAAACACACCTTCCCTTAGCGGTCTAGTGGAGGGTAAACACACCTTCCCTTAGCGGTGTAGTGGAGGGTAAACAGACCTTCCCTTAGCGGTCTAGTGGAGGGTAAACACACCTTCCCTTAGCGGTGTAGTGGAGGGTAAACACACCTTCCCTTAGCGGTCTAGTGGAGGGTAAACACACCTTCCCTTAGCGGTCTAGTGGAGGGTAAACACACCTTCCCTTAGCGGTCTAGTGGAGGGTAAACAGACCTTCCCTTAGCGGTCTAGTGGAGGGTAAACACACCTTCCCTTAGCGGTCTAGTGGAGGGTAAACACACCTTCCCTTAGCGGTCTAGTGGAGGGTAAACACACCTTCCCTTAGCCGTCTAGTGGAGGGTAAACACACCTTCCCTTAGCGGTCTAGTGGAGGGTAAACACACCTTCCCTTAGCGGTCTAGTGGAGGGTAAACACACCTTCCCTTAGCGGTCTAGTGGAGGGTAAACACACCTTCCCTTAGCGGTGTAGTGGAGGGTAAACAGACCTTCCCTTAGCGGTCTAGTGGAGGGTAAACACACCTTCCCTTAGCGGTCTAGTGGAGGGAAAACACACCTTCCCTTAGCGGTCTAGTGGAGGGAAAACAGACGTGAATTCAGTTTAAACACCCTTCTTATATTACTATTATCATATTACTCAAGCGTTTACCCACCTTTCCAGGAAAAATGCATTAGAAATATAGGGAATGTTACTTTATTCACAAACAGGGAAGGGGAACATCGTTAACACACCTATTCTTTTATACCACTACATCACTGCTTCCTTGAAATGACCCTCCTATCTATGGTCCTATGACACAATACCATCAGCAGTTTATCTATACACAGAAACAAAATCACTTAGAAGGGCTTTATCAACTGATATCATCCTCCACCATGAACTCACCAGCTCAAAACTTTTTTTTAATTGACAAGGCATATAATTTCCATATTTTCAATTTTTTTTCGTAACCTCTTTGGTAATAGGATTATATCAATGTCTGCAAATGAAACACTAAACAGACAGTAATTAAATCAAAATGCCACAAAGTCCCAGCTGAATCCCTGTAGCTTCCAAGCCGTAATGAAATAAATTACTTGTAAATGTCACGCTCTTTGATGGCAAGCATGAACACTTTGCATAGACACATTTGGTGTTGTTTCTGCAGCTATACTGTAAGGTTTAATCTTGGTAAGTCCTTAAGGCTTTTAACTATTGTGTGAATATTTTGTGTTCTTGCTTTAGTCTTGTTTTTCCCCAACCTCAAACCTACTGTAGCACATTGAGTTTAACAATCACATGTATTTATAAAGCCCTTTTTACATCAGCAGATGTCACAAAGTGCTTATACAGAAACTCAGGCTAAAACCCCAAACAGCAAACAATGCAGATGTAGAAGCACGGTGGCTAGGAAAAACAGGAACCTGGAGAGCCAGTCCTCTTCTGGCTGTGAGGGGTGGAGAGCCAGTCCTCTTCTGGCTGTGAGGGGTGGAGAGCCAGTCCTCTTCTGGCTGTGAGGGGTGGAGAGCCAGTCCTCTTCTGGCTGTGAGGGGTGGAGAGCCAGTCCTCTTCTGGCTGTGAGGGGTGGAGAGCCAGTCCTCTTCTGGCTGTGAGGGGTGGAGAGCCAGTCCTCTTCTGGCTGTGAGGGGTGGAGAGCCAGTCCTCTTCTGGCTGTGAGGGGTGGAGAGCCAGTCCTCTTCTGGCTGTGAGGGGTGGAGAGCCAGTCCTCTTCTGGCTGTGAGGGGTGGAGAGCCAGTCCTCTTCTGGCTGTGAGGGGTGGAGAGCCAGTCCTCTTCTGGCTGTGAGGGGTGGAGAGCCAGTCCTCTTCTGGCTGTGAGGGGTGGAGAGCCAGTCCTCTTCTGGCTGTGAGGGGTGGAGAGCCAGTCCTCTTCTGGCTGTGAGGGGTGGAGAGCCAGTCCTCTTCTGGCTGTGAGGGGTGGAGAGCCAGTCCTCTTCTGGCTGTGAGGGGTGGAGAGCCAGTCCTCTTCTGGCTGTGAGGGGTGGAGATTATAACAGTACATGGCCATTAATAAGGCCAGATTGTTCTTCAAGATTTTCAATTGTTCATAGATGACCAGCAGGGTCAAATAATACTCACAGTGGTAGAGGGTGAAACAGGTCAGTGTACCTCAGAAGTAAATGTCAGTTGGCTTTTCATAGCCGAGCATTCAGAGGTCGAGACAGCAGGTGTGGTAGAGAGAGAGAGCAAGAGAGAGAGAGAGAGAATTGAAGACACCATGTCCGAGACAAGGGTGAACTCTGGTGAACAGGTCAGGGTTCCTGCAGCAGCACGACCAGGTGGACTGGAAACAGGCAGGAGTCATCAGGCCAGGTAGTCCTGAGGCATGGTGCTAGGGCTCAGTTCCTCCGGGAGGAGAGGGAGAGATGGAGAGAGAGAGAGAAATAGAGGGAGCATACTTATATTTACACAGGACACCAGATAAGACAGGATAATTACACCAGATGTAATAGACTGACCATAGCCCCCCGGCACTTTGACAAAGCACAGTCCCCACACCACTCAACCCACTCAAGTGACGCACCCCTCCTAGGGACGGCATGGAAGAGCACTAGTAAGCCAGTGACTCAGCCCCTGTAATAGGGTCAGAGGCAGAGAAAGGAGCCGGCCAGGCAGAGAAAGCAAGGGCGGTTCACCTTCGCTCGCCTGGGCCAGACTACACTCAATCATAGGACCTAATGAAGAGATGAGTCTTCAGTAAAGACATAAAGGTTGAGACCGAGTCTGTATCATTCACATGGATAGGCAGACCATTACATAAACATAGAGCTCTATAGAAAGCCCTGCCTCCAGCTGTTTGCTTAGAAATTCTATGGGCAATAAAGAGGCTTGTGTCTTGTGACCGTGGCGTACGTGTAGGTATGTACTGCAGGACCAAATCGGAGAGATGGGCATGAGAAAGTAATTCTGAGAATGTAATGCTTTGTAGGTCAGCCGTAAAACCTTGAAAATCAGCCCTAACAGGAAGCAGGAGTAATATGATCACATTTTTGGGTTCTAGTCAAGATTCTAGCAGCCGTGTTTAGCACTAACTGAAGTTTATTTAGTGCTTTATTTAGGTAGCCGGTAAGTAGAACATTGCAGTAGTCTAATCTGGAAGAGACAAAAGCATGGATACATTCAGCTGCATAATTTTTGGACAAAAGATTTCAGATTTTTTGCAATTTTACAAAGATGGAATAAAGCTGCCCTTGAAATATCCTTGATATGTTTGTCAAAAGAGAGATCAGGGTCCAGATTAACGCTGAGGTCCTAAACATTTCTATTTGAGACGACTGTACAACCATCCAGATTAGTTGTCAGATCCAACAGCAGATCTCTTTGTTTCTTGGGACCTAGAACAAGCATCTCTGTTTTGTCCGAGTTTAAAAGTTAAACATTTGCCGCCATCCACTTCCTTATATCTGAAACACAGGCTTTCAGGGTAGGACATTTTCAGGCTTCACCATGTCTCATCAAAATATACAGCTGTGTATCGTCCGCATAGCAGTGAAAGTTGACATTGTGTTTCTGAATGCCATCCCCAAGAGGTAGAATATATAGTGAAAACAATAGTGGTCCTAAAACGGAACCTTGAGGAACACCAAAACATACAATTGATTTGTCACAGGGCAAACCATCCACAGAGACAAACTGATATCTTTCAAACAGGTAAGATCTAAACCAGTCCAGAACTTGTCCGTGTAGACCAATTAGGGTTTCCAATCTCTCCAAAAGAATGTGGTGATCGATGGTGTCAAAAGCGGCACTAAGGTCTAAGAGCACGAGGACAGATGCAGAGCCTCGGTCTGACATCATTAAAAGGTAATTTACCACCTTCACGAGTGCAGTCTCAGTGCTATGATGGGGTCTAGAACCAGACTGAAACGTTATTATTTGTCTTCAGGAAGGCTGCACAACAGATTTTTCCCCCCTTTTTTTTGAGGAATGGGAGATTCAATATAGGCCGATTGTTTTTTATAATTTCCAGTTCAAGGTTTGGCTTTTTTCAGGAGAGGCTTTATTATGGCCACTTTTAGTGAGTTTGGTACACATCTGGAGGACAGGGAGCTGTTTATTGTGTTCAACATAGGAGGGCCAAGCACAGGAAGTAGCTCTTTCAGTAGTTTAGTTAGAATATAGTCCACTATGCAGCTGGAAAGTTTAGATACCATGACAATTTTTTCGTGAATGTGTCAAGAGATACAGGATTAAAAAACGTGAGTGTCTCCATTGATCTTACGTCCTGGCAGTTCTATGCAGACTCTGAGTCTTGGAGATTCAAAGAATAATTTGTAATTTGTTTTCTAATATATGGCAATGCGTCGCTCTGGAGACATGTTGGACAAAACCCACTGAGACGATGATGGCTCCGAAAGCCTTTTGGACTGGGTCTTTGGACTTTTCCATGTGAATATTAGATTATTATCTGCCATGACTACAAGGTCTGATTAGGAATTCAGGGAACTCAGTGAGGAACGCTGTATACGGCATAGGAGGCGTGTAAACAGTAGCTATAAAAAGTGATTGAGTAGACAGCATAGATTTCATGACTAGAAACTCAAAAGACAAAATCGCACTGTTTAACATTTTTATTTATAAATTGAAATGTGTCGTAAATGTTAGCAACACCTCCGCCTTTGCGGGATGCACGGGGGATATGGTCACTAGTGTAACCAGGAGGAGAGGCCTCATTTAACACAGTAAAATCATGAGGCTTAAGCCATGCTAAAGCCAGGCTAATCACATCAACGTTATGATCAGTGATTAGTTCATTGTCTATGACTAACTTGGAAGTGAGGGATCTAACATTAAGTAACACTGTTTTGAGATGTGAGGTATCACAAGCTCTTACAATAATGACAGGAATAGAGGAGGTCTTTATTCCAATGAGATTGGCGAACACCGCCATGTTAGTTTTGCCTCGCTGTGAAATGCTTACTTACAAGCCCTAACCAACAGTGCAATTTTAAGTAAAAAAAAAAGGTATTAGGTAAACAATAGATAAGTAAAGAAATACAAAATAAAAAGAAAACAGAAAAATGATTGTGAAAATAACAGTCAATGTGGAGGCTATATACAGGGTATTACGGTACAGAGTCAATGTGGAGGCTATATACAGGGTGTTACGGTACAGAGTCAATGTGGAGGCTATATACAGGGTGTTACGGTACAGAGTCAATGTGGAGGCTATATACAGGGGGTACCGGTACAGAGTCAATGTGGAGGCTATATACAGGGGGTACCGGTACAGAGTCAGTGTGGAGGCTATATACAGGGGGTACCGGTACAGAGTCAGTGTGGAGGCTATATACAGGGGGTACCGGTACAGAGTCAGTGTGGAGGCTATATACAGGGGGTACCGGTACAGAGTCAGTGTGGAGGCTATATACAGGGGGTACTGGTACAGAGTCAATGTGGAGACTATATACAGGGGGTACCGGTACAGAGTCAATGTGGAGGCTATATACAGGGGGTACCGGTACAGAGTCAATGTGGAGGCTATATACAGGGGGTACCGGTACAGAGTCAATGTGGAGGCTATATACAGGGGGTACCGGTACAGAGTCAATGTGGAGGCTCTATACAGGGGGTACCGGTACAGAGTCAATGTGGAGGCTATATACAGGGGGTACCGGTACAGAGTCAATGTGGAGGATATATACAGGGGGTACCGATACAGAGTCAATGTGGAGGCTATATACAGGTGGTACCGGTACAGAGTCAATGTGGAGGCTATATACAGGGGGGTACTGGTACAGAGTCAATGTGGAGGATATATACAGGGGGTACCGGTACAGAGTCAATGTGGAGGCTATATACAGGTGGTACCGGTACAGAGTCAATGTGGAGGCTATATACAGGGTGGTACGGTACAGAGTCAGTGTGGAGGCTATATACAGGGGGTACCGGTACAGAGTCAATGTGGAGGCTATATACAGGGGGTACCGGTACAGAGTCAATGTGGAGGCTATATACAGGGGGTACCGGTACAGAGTCAATGTGGAGGCTATATACAGGGTGTTACGGTACAGAGTCAATGTGGAGGCTATATACAGGGGGTACCGGTACAGAGTCAATGTGGAGGCTATATACAGGGGGGTACCGGTACAGAGTCAATGTGGAGGCTATATACAGGGTGTTACGGTACAGAGTCAGTGTGGAGGCTATATACAGGGGGTACCGGTACAGAGTCAATGTGGAGGCTATATACAGGGGGGTACCGGTACAGAGTCAATGTGGAGGCTATATACAGGGGGTACCGGTACAGAGTCAATGTGGAGGCTATATACAGGGGGTACCGGTACAGAGTCAATGTGGAGGCTATATACAGGGTGTACTGGTACAGAGTCAATGTGGAGGCTATATACAGAGGGTACCGGTACAGAGTCAATGTGGAGGCTATATACAGGGGGGTACCGGTACAGAGTCAATGTGGAGGCTATATACAGGGTGTACTGGTACAGAGTCAATGTGGAGGCTATATACAGAGGGTACCGGTACAGAGTCAATGTGGAGGCTATATACAGGGGGTACCGGTACAGAGTCAATGTGGAGGCTATATACAGGGGGTACCGGTACAGAGTCAATGTGGAGGCTATATACAGGGGGTACCGGTACAGAGTCAATGTGGAGGCTATATACAGGGGGTACTGGTACAGAGTCAATGTGGAGGCTATATACAGGGGGTACCGGTACAGAGTCAATGTGGAGGCTATATACAGGGGGTACCGGCACAGAGTCAATGTGGAGGCTATATACAGGGGGTACCGGTACAGAGTCAATGTGGAGGCTATATACAGAGGGTACCGGTACAGAGTCAATGTGGAGGCTATATACAGGGGGGTACCGGTACAGAGTCAATGTGGAGGCTATATACAGGGTGTACTGGTACAGAGTCAATGTGGAGGCTATATACAGGGTGTTACGGTACAGAGTCAATGTGGAGGCTATATACAGAGGGTACCGGTACAGAGTCAATGTGGAGGCTATATACAGGGGGTACCGGTACAGAGTCAATGTGGAGGCTATATACAGGGGGTACCGATACAGAGTCAATGTGGAGGCTATATACAGGGGGTACCGGTACAGAGTCAATGTGGAGGCTATATACAGGGGGTACTGGTACAGAGTCAATGTGGAGGCTATATACAGGGGGTACCGGCACAGAGTCAATGTGGAGGCTATATACAGGGGGTACCGGTACAGAGTCAATGTGGAGGCTATATACAGAGGGTACCGGTACAGAGTCAATGAGGAGGCTATATACAGGGGGTTACCGGTACAGAGTCAATGTGGAGGCTATATACAGGGTGTACTGGTACAGAGTCAATGTGGAGGCTATATACAGGGTGTTACAGTACAGAGTCAATGTGGAGGCTATATACAGGGTGTACCGGTACAGAGTCAATGTGGAGGCTATATACAGGGGGGTACCGGTACAGAGTCAATGTGGAGGCTATATACAGGGTGTACCGGTACAGAGTCAATGTGGAGGCTATATACAGGGGGGTACCGGTACAGAGTCAATGTGGAGGCTATATACAGGGTGTACTGGTACAGAGTCAATGTGGAGGCTATATACAGGGTGTTACGGTACAGAGTCAATGTGGAGGCTATATACAGGGGGTACCGGTACAGAGTCAATATGGAGGCTATATACAGGGGGTACCGGTACAGAGTCAATGTGGAGGCTATATACAGGGGGTACCGGTACAGAGTCAATGTGGAGGCTATATACAGGGGGTACCGGTACAGAGTCAATGTGGAGGCTATATACAGGGGGTACTGGTACAGAGTCAATGTGGAGGCTATATACAGGGGGTACCGGTACAGAGTCAATGTGGAGGCTATATACAGGGGGTACCGGCACAGAGTCAATGTGGAGGCTATATACAGGGGGTACCGGTACAGAGTCAATGTGGAGGCTATATACAGGGGGTACCAGAACAGAGTCAATGTGGAGGCTATATACAGGGGGTACCGGTACAGAGTCAATGTGGAAGCTATATGCAGGGGGTACCGGTACAGAGTCAATGTGGAGGCTATATACAGGTGGTACCGGTACAGAGTCAATGTGGAGGCTATATACAGGGGTACCGGTACAGAGTCAATGTGGAGACTATATACAGGGGGTGCCGGTACAGAGTCAATGTGGAGGCTATATACAGGGTATTACGCTACAGAGTGCAAATAGTCCGGGTAGCAATTTGATTACCTGTTCAGGAGTCTTATGACTTGGGGGTAAAAACTGTTGAGAAGCCTTTTGGCCTTAGACTTGGCACTCCGGTACCACTTGCCGTGTGGTGGCAGAGAGAACAGTCTATGACTGGGGTGGGTGGGGTCTTTGACAATTTTTAGGGCCTAATGACACCGCCTGGTGTAGAGGTCCTGGATGGCAGGCCGCTTAGCCCCAATGATGTACTTGGCTGTACTCACTATCATCTGTAGTGCCTTGCAGCCGGAGTCCGAGCAGTTGCCGTACCAGGCAGTGATGCAACCAGTCAGGATGCTCTCGATGTTGCAGCTGTAGAACCTTTTGAGGATCTCAGGACCCATTGCAAATCTTTTCAGTCTCCTGAGGGGGAATAGGTTTTGTCGTGCCCTCTTCACGACTGTCTTGGTGTGTTTGGACCATGTTAGTTTGTTGGTGATGTGGACACCAAGGAACTTGAAGCTCTCAATCTGCTCCACTACAGCCCCGTCGATGAGAATGGGGGCGTGCTCGGTCCTCCTTTTCCTGTAGTTCACAATCTTCTCCTTTATCTTGATCACGTCGAGGGAGAGGTTGTTATTCTGGCACCACACGGCCATGTCTCTGGCCTCCTCCCTATAGGCTGTCTCGTCATTGTCGGTGATCAGGCCTACCACTGTTGTGTCGTCTGCAAACTTAATGATGGTGTTGAAGTCATGCCTGGCCATGCAGTCGTGGGTGAACAGGGAGTATAGGAGGGGACTGAGCACACACCCCTGAGGGGCCCCCGTGTTGAGGATCAGCATGGCTGATGTGTTGTTACCTACCCTCACCACCTGGGGGCAGCCAATCAGGAAGTCCAGGATCCAGTTGCAGAGGGAGGTGTTTAGTCCCAGGATCCTTAGCTTAGTGATGAGCTTTGAGGGCACTATGGTGTTGAACGCTGAGCTGTGGTCAATGAATATCATTCTCACATAGGTGTTCCTTTTGTCCAGGTGGGAAAGGGCAGTGTGGAGTGCAATAGAGATTGCATCATCTGTGGATCTATTTGAGCGGTATGCAAATTGGAGTGTGTCTAGGGTTTCTGGGATAATGGTGTTGATGTGAGCCATGACCAGCCTTTCAAAGCACTTCATGGCTAGAGACGTGAGTGCTACAGGTCTGTAGTCATTTAGACAGATTACTATAGTGCTCTGGGGCACAAGGACTATGGTGGTCTGCTTGAAACATGTTGGTATTACAGACTCAGACAGGGAGGTGTTGAAAATGTTAGTGAAGACACCTGCCAGTTATCAGCACATGCCCGGAGCACACGTCCCCTCAATGGGGATAGCTGACTACACTGACTGTGCTAGTGGCAGACTCCACTAAGCTGGCAGGCTGGCTAACAGCCTGCACCCTTTGTCATTGTGGAGCTAGAGGAGTTAGAGCCATGTCTATGTTGATAGATAAGATGAGAGCACCCCTTCAGCTAGGACGGAGTCCGTCACTCCTCAGCAGGCCAGGCTTGGTCCTGTTTGTGGGGGAGTCCCAGAAAGAGGGCCAATTATCTACAAATTCTATATTTTGGGAGGTGCAGAAAACAATTTTCAACCAGCGATTGAGTTGTGAGACTCTTCTGTGGAGCTCATCACTCCCCTGAACTGGGAGGGGGCCAGAGACAATTACTCGATGCCGACACATTGTTCTTGATAATTTACAGGCTGAAGCTATGTTGCGCTTGGTGACCTCAAATCAAATCAAATTGTATTGGTCACATACACATGGTTAGCAGATGTTAATGTGAGTGTAGCGAAATGCTTGTGCTTCTAGTTCCGAACAGTGTACATAATATCTAAAAAGTAATCTAACAATTCCACAACAACAACCTAATACACACACATCTAAAGGGTTGGAATAAGAATATATAAGAATATATACATATAAATATATGGATGAGCGATGACCAACCGGCATAGGCAAGATGCAATAGATGGTGTAAAATACAGTATATACATATGAGATGTGTAATGTAAGATATGTATGTAAACATGATTAAATTAGCAAATTAGCAAAGTGACTAGTGATCCATTTAATTAAAGTGGCCAATGTTTCGAATCTGTATGTAGGCATCAGCCACTCTGTGTTAGTGATGGCTGTTTAACAGTCTGATGGCCTTGAGATAGAAGCTGTTCTCAGTATCTCGGTCCCAGCTTTGATGCACCTGTACTGACCTCGCCTTCTGGATGGTAGTGGGGTGAACAGGCAGTGGCTCGGGTGGTTGTTGTCCTTGATGATATTTTTGTCCGTCCTGTGACATCGGGTGCTGTAGGTGTCCTGGAGGGCAGGTAGTTTGCCCCCAGTGATGCATTGTGCAGACCGCACCACCCTCTGGAGAGCCTTGCGGTTGTGGGCGGAGCTGTTGCCGTACCACTCGGTGATACAGCCCGGTAGGATGCTCTCAATTGTGCATCTGTAAAAGTTTGTGAGGGTTTTAGGTGACAAGCCAAATTTCTTCAGCCTCCTGAGGTTGTTCTCTGAGGCTTCCCGGAACATTTCCCAGTCCTCGTGATCAAAACAATCTTGAAACTTGGATTCTGATTGGTCAGACCAGCATTGAATGGTTCTTGTTGTGGGTACATCCTGTTTGAGTTTCTGCTTATAGGACGGTAGGAGCAAAATGGAGTCATGGTTGGATTTTGCCGAAGGGAGGGCAGGGGAGGGCCTTGTATGCATCGCAGAAGTTAGAGTAGCAGGGATCCAGTGTATTACCCGCGCGTGTGCTACAATCAATATACTGATAGAATTTAGGTAGCCTTGTTCTCAAATTTGCTTTGTTAAAATCCCCAGCTACGATAAATGCAGGCTCAGGATATATGGTTTCCAGTTTACATAGAGTCCAGTGAAATTCCTTGAGGGCCGTCGTGGTATCTGCTTGTGGAGGGATATACACGGCTGTGACAATAACCAACGAGAATTCTCTTGGGAGATAATATGGTCGGCATTTGACTGTAAGGAATTCTAGGTCGGGTTAACAGAAGGACTTGAGTTCCTGTTTGTTGTTATGATTAAAACACGAGTCGTTAATCATGAAGCATACACCCCCGCTCTTCTTCCCAGAGAGATGTTTATTCATGTCGGCGCAACGCGTGAAGAAACCCGGTGGCTGTACCGACTCCGACAACATATCCCGAGAGAGCCATGTTTCCGTGAAACAGAGAACGTTCCTCTTCCGTGGCAACGTTGTTTTGGGTCGGCTTCTGGGATTAGAAATCATTGGTGGTGGAGCGGACAAAGTATCCGCTTTGGGAAAGTCGTATTCCTAGTCGTTATGTTGGTAAGTTGACGTCGCTCTTATATCCAATAGTTATTCCTGGCTATATGTAATAACACTTAAGATTTTCTGGGCTAACAATGTAACAATTAATACATAAAAAAATAAAAATAAATACTGCATAGTTTCCTTAGGACTCGAAGCCAGGAGACCATCTCTGTTGGCGCCATCTTGCTCAATCTCGCTAAATAATACCTCTGACTGTTTCGTCCTACCGTCGTTGGTGCCGACGTGGATAACAATATCCCTATATTCTCTACACTCACCAGTTCTCGCTTTAGCCAGCACCATCTTCAGATTAGCCTTAACGTCGGTAGCTCTGCCCCCTGGTAAACAGTGTATGATCGCTGGATGATTCTTTTTAAGTCTAATACTGCAGGTAATGGAGTCGCCAATGACTAGAGTTTTCAATTTGTCAGAGCTAATGGTGGGAGGCTTCGGCATCTCTGACCCCGTAACGGGAGGAGGAGAGACCAGAGAAGGCTCAGACCCCGTAACGGGAGGAGTACAGACCAGAGAAGGCTCAGACCCGGTAACGGGAGGAGTAGAGACCAGAGAAGGCTCAGACCCCGTAACGGGAGGAGGAGAGACCAGAGAAGGCTCAGACCCCGTAACGGGAGGAGTACAGACCAGAGAAGGCTCGGCCTCTGACTCCGTCTCGTTGCTTAAATGGGGAGAACCGGTTGAAAGTTTGTCAGCTGAATGAGCGACACCAGTTCAGCATGCCGACAGCATTTCTTTCCAGAAGACTTGTTTTTTACCTCAAACCTACCACTGTCTTTCTCACGTTGAGAGTATGGCCATGCAACATCCTGGTTTTCCCCTTATAGATACAAGTAGATCACTTTAAACAACTTTCCATTCTCAAGTGATTTAATAATTGATCTGATCATCCATTTGGTTCGCATCACAAATCAATGTCCTCACGGCCTCCTTACAGGGTTGGGGAGTATCTGATTATATGAAACTGTGGCGGATTACATTTAGAAAGTAGCCAACTCAACCCTTAGTACTTACATGTGTGACCTACCCGGGACTTGTCATTTAGAGTCATTTCATCTCTGCCCTATTTCTCCCGGGCTGTGTCTCAAATGGTACCATATTCCCAATACAGTGCACTATTTTTGACCCTAATGGCCCATGAGCCCTATTGACCCTATGAGCCCTATTGGCCCTAATGGCCCATGAGCCCTATTGACCCTATGAGCCCTATTGGCCCTATGAGCCCTATTGGCCCTATGAGCCCTAATGGCCCTATGAGCCCTATTGGCCCTATGATCCCTATTGGCCCTATGATCCCTATTGGCCCTATTGGCCCTATGAGCCCTATTGGCCCTATGAGCCCTATTGGCCCTATTGGCCCTATGAGCCCTATTGACCCTACTGACCCCTATTGACCCTATGAACCCTATTGGCTCTATGAGCCCTGGTCAACAGTAGTGCACTATATTAGGAATAGGGTGACATTTGAGACTCAGGTAAATGCTTCTGGAAATAAATCAGGAAGTCTGCAGCTAGTCTGATCAATGGAGATAAATATTGAAGCAGACGGAGCAGGACCGTGTGAGAGGTGCTTCTGGCAGCCAGAGCGTGTGAGAGGTGCATGGTGAGTGTGTGTGTGTGTGTGTGTGTGTGTGTGTGTGTGTGTGTGTGTGTGTGTGTGTGTGTGTGTGTGTGTGTGTGTGTGTGTGTGTGTGTGTGTGTGTGTGTGTGTCTGTATATGTGTGTGAGTGTGTACATGTGCATGGCAGTCCTGCCTCTGTATCTTCAATCATCTGTGGAGGGTTGTCAGAGTACAGAGGACAGAGCCTGGGTAGCAGCTAGGGCGGCTGGAGCTGAGGCTGGGGCAGCCATGGTAATGAGGGCAGCCATGGTAATCAGGTTATTAAGCAGGATGAATGTGTGTGTGTGTGTCACTACTAGGTTAATAAGCAGAATGAATGGCTACACAGCGAGAGTCTTATTAGCAGTGGTAGTGAGAGATGGCTGCTCTGTCTCCAGTAGACCATTAGAGATGCTCTCTCAGTCACCCAGACAGAGCCAGCTGGCCGGCTACCACGCACCGAGGGAGAAACACTCAGCAGGCCTCCTACCACTCACCGAGGGAGAAACACCCAGCAGGCCTCCTACCACGCGCCGAGGGAGAAACACCCAGCAGGCCTCCTCCTACCACGCGCCGAGGGAGAAACACCCAGCAGGCCTCCTACCACGCACCGAGGGAGAAACACCCAGCAGGCCTCCTCCTACCACGCACCGAGGGAGAAACACCCAGCAGGTCTCCTACCACGCACCGAGGGAGAAACACCCAGCAGGCCTCCTACCACGCCCCGAGGGAGAAACACCCAGCAGGCCTCCTACCACGCACCGAGGGAGAAACACTCAGCAGGCCTCCTCCTACCACGCACCGAGGGAGAAACACTCAGCAGGCCTCCTACCACGCACCGAGGGAGAAACACTCAGCAGGCCTCCTCCTACCACGCGCCGAGGGAGAAACACCCAGCAGGCCTCCTACCACGCGCCGAGGGAGAAACACTCAGCAGGCCTCCTACCACGCTCCGAGGGAGAAACACCCAGCAGGCCTCCTCCTACCACGCGCCGAGGGAGAAACACCCAGCAGGCCTCCTACCACTCACCGAGGGAGAAACACTCAGCAGGCGTCCTACCACGCACCGAGGGAGAAACACCCAGCAGGCCTCCTACCACGCACCGAGGGAGAAACACCCAGCAGGCCTCCTCCTACCACTCACCGAGGGAGAAACACCCAGCAGGCCTCCTACCACGCGCCGAGGGAGAAACACCCAGCTGGCCGGCTACCACTCACCCAGGGAGAAACACCCAGCAGGCCTCCTAGCACCCCTAGCAAGCCTAGTCCACCCCTAGGCAGCCTAGTCCACCCCTAGCAAGCCTAGTCCACCCCTACCAAGCATAGTCCACCCCTACCAAGCATAGTCCACCCCTAGCAAGCCTAGTCCACCCCTACCAAGCATAGTCCACCCCTACCAAGCATAGTCCACCCCTAGCAAGCCTAGTCCACCCCTACCAAGCATAGTCCACCCCTACCAAGCATAGTCCACCCCTAGGCAGCCTAGTCCACCCCTAGCAAGCCTAGTCCACCCCTAGCAAGCCTAGTCCACCCCTACCAAGCATAGTCCACCCCTACCAAGCATAGTCCACCCCTAGCAAGCCTAGTCCACCCCTACCAAGCATAGTCCACCCCTACCAAGCATAGTCCACCCCTACCAAGCATTTTCCACCCCTAGCCAGCCTAGTCCACCCCTAGCCAGGCTAGTCCACCCCTAGCAAGCCTACCCCTAGCAAGCCTAGCCCACCCCTAGCCAGTGTAGTCCACCCCTAGCCAGCCTAGTCCACCCCTAGCCAGCCTAGTCCACCCCTAGCCAGCCTAGTCTACCCCTAGCCAGCCTAGTCTACCCCTAGCCAGCCTAGTCCACCCCTAGCCAGCCTAGTCCACCCCTAGCCAGCCTAGTCCACCCCTAGCCAGTCTAGTCCACCCCTAGCCAGTCTAGTCCACCCCTAGCCAGTCTAGTCCACCCCTAGCCAGCCTAGTCCACCCCTAGCCAGCCTAGTCCACCCCTATCCAGTGTAGTCCACCCCTATCCCACCCAGCCTACCCCTAGCAAGCCTAGTCCACCCCTATCCCACCCAGCCTACCCCTAGCAAGCCTGGTCCACCCCTAGCCAAGCCAGGTCCAACCCTAGCAAACCTAGTCCACCCCTAGCCAAGCCTACCCCTAGCAAGCCAAGTCCACCCCTAGCAAGCCTTAGTCCACCCCTAGCAAGCCTTAGTCCACCCCTAGCAAGCCTTAGTCCACCCCTAGCAAGCCTTAGTCCACCCCTAGCAAGCCTTAGTCCACCCCTAGCAAGCCTTAGTCCACCCCTAGCAAGCCTTAGTCCACCCCTAGCCAGCCTAGTCCACCCTTAGCCAGCCTAGTCCACCCTTAGCCAGCCTCGGTCACCCATAGCCCATCATATCCTACCCCTAGCCAGCCTAGACCAATGAAAGCCCACCCCTCGCCAGCTTAGACCACCCATAGCCCATCCCTATCCAGCATAGCCCACCCCAGTCCAACCTAGCCCACCCCAGTCCAACTCTAGCCAGCCTACTCCGTCCATGCCTAGCTAGCCCACCCCATCCATCCTAGCCCACCCCAGTCCAACTCTAGCCAGCCTACTCCATTCCTTGCTAGCCTAGACAACCCCTAGGCCCTCCCTAGGCAGCCTAGCCCTCCCCTAGCCAGCCTAGCCCTCCCCTAGCCAGCCTAGCCCTCCCCTAGCCACCTTAGCCAACCCCTAGAAAGTCTAGCCCCACCCCTAGCCTACCACTAGCCAGCCTAACACACCCCTAGTCCACCCCTTGAAACCCCAGCCCACCCCTAGTCCACCCATAGCCAGCCTAGCCCACCCATAGCAGCCTATTCCACCCCTGGCCCACACTATCCCAACCTGCCTACCCCTAGCCAGCATAGTCCAACCCTAGCCAGTCTAGCCCACCCCTAGCCTATCCTTAGCCAGCCTAGACCACCTCTAGCCTATCCTTAGCCAGCCTAGCCCACCCCTAGCAGCCTATTCCACCCTAACCCACCCCCAGCCAGCCTACCCCTAGCCAGCCTAGTCCACCCCTAGCCCACCTAGCTATACCTTAGCAGCCTAGTCCAACTCTAGCCAGCCTACTCCACCCTAGGCAGCCTAGTCAACTCCTAGTCCAACCCTAGCCAGCCTAGACAACCCTTAGACTACCTACTCCACCCCAAGCCTACCGAGCCCAGCCCAGTCCAACTCTAGCCAACCTACTCCATCCCTAACCAGCCTAGTCCACCCCATCTTAAACCTAGCCAGCCTATCCTACCCATCCTACCCCTAGCCAGCCTAGCCCACCCCTAGCCAGCCTAGCCCACCCCATCTTAAACCTAGCCAGCCTATCCTACCCATCCTACCCCTAGCCAGCCTAGCCCACCCCATCCTACCCCTAGCCAGCCTAGCCCACCCCATCCTACCCCTAGCCAGCCTACCCCACCCCTATCCCACCCCATCCTACCCTTAGCCAGCCTAGCCCACCCCATCCTACCCCTAGACAGCCTAGCCCAGCCCATCCTACCCCTAGCCAGCCTAGCCCAGCCTATCCTACCCCTTGCCAGCCTAGCCCACCCCATCCTACCCCTAGCCAGCCTAGCCACCCCATCCTACCCCTAGCCAGCCTAGCCCACCCCTAGCCCACCCCATCCTACCCCTAGCCAGCCTAGCCCACCCCATCCTACCCCTAGCCAGCCTAGCCCAGCCCATCCTACCCCTAGCCAGCCTAGCCAGCCTAGCCACCCCATCCTACCCCTAGACAGCCTAGCCCACCCCATCCTACCCCTAGACAGCCTAGCCCACCTCTAGCCATCCTATCCTTAGCAGCCCACTCCTAACTGGCTCTGATAATGAGAGTTTGTTGGTAGCTAATCCATTTTCTAGGAACATGGTGGTAAGTTAATTAGCCAGCCATGGTGATTACATCTCCATCCAACTCCACTCTCCTTTGCCAGAGCTGGATCATTTGGCTAATGCTTAGAGGCGACATGATCATTCTGAACCTGGTGCAAATCATCACATTACAGAATGACAGTCCGACCTGATGCCAAGACATAAAGTGACAAACACCTGTACAGTCTATTTCATTTAGACGAAGATTCAATTCGGGAAGCTCACATTTTTTTAATACTTTTTTTATCCCGTCTAATAAATTGCACTCAGTTCCATTAAAAATGTGGAGCTCCCAGGATCACCTCTTTAAGAGAGCAGCATCTGACTGTGTCCAATAACATCACTCCATACACGGGGAGTAACATCTCGGCCCTGATGGGAATGTTTCATCCAAATCTGACATAGCCTTCTAACAGACAAACGTTGACTTCATATCTGAATGTACAGTAGGTCCATTGGTTGATAGCTGAGAGCTTTTGTGTCGGTTCCTTTGCAAGAAGACGCTATAAATGTGTAATGTTTTGTGGGAGTGGCCAATATGGTGCATCTCTCACTGTGTGATTTTCTCTACTGACATTACAAAAAGCTACCGTGCTAACAGCACTTCCATTACAAAAAGCTACCGTGCTAACAGGACTTCCATTACAAAAAGCTATCGTGCTAACAGCACTTCCATTACAAAAAGCTACCGCGCTAACAGCACTTCCATTACAAAAAGCTACCGCGCTAACAGCACTTCCATTACAAAAAGCTACCGCGCTAACAGCACTTCCATTACAAAAAGCTACCGCGCTAACAGCACTTCCATTACAAAAAGCTACCGCGCTAACAGCACTTCCATTACAAAAAGCTACCGTGCTAACAGCACTTCCATTACAAAAAGCTACCGTGCTAACAGCACTTCCATTACAAAAAGCTACCGTGCTAACAGCACTTCCATTACAAAAAGCTACCGTGCTAACAGCACTTCCATTACAAAAAGCTACCGCGCTAACAGCACTTCCATTACAAAAAGCTACCGCGCTAACAGCACTTCCATTACAAAAAGCTACCGCGCTAACAGCACTTCCATTACAAAAAGCTACCGCGCTAACAGCACTTCCATTACAAAAAGCTACCGCGCTAACAGCACTTCCATTACAAAAATCTACCGTGCTAACAGCACTTCCATTACAAAAATCTACCGTGCTAACAGCACTTCCATTACAAAAAGCTAACGTGCTAACAGCACTTCCATTACAAAAAGCTACCGTGCTAACAGCACTTCCATTACAAAAATCTACCGCGCTAACAGCACTTCCATTACAAAAAGCTACCGCGCTAACAGCACTTCCATTACAAAAAGCTACCGCGCTAACAGCACTTCCATTACAAAAAGCTACCGTGCTAACAGCACTTCCATTACAAAAATCTACCGTGCTAACAGCACTTCCATTACAAAAATCTACCGTGCTAACAGCACTTCCATTACAAAAAGCTACCGTGCTAACAGCACTTCCATTACAAAAAGCTACCGTGCTAACAGCACTTCCATTACAAAAAGCTACCGTGCTAACAGCAGATATTATAAAGTTAAGGTTATAAAGCACAATCGCAATCACATGTGGGAAAAAAACACAAAGCGCTCACTGATCAAGATAGCCTTAACTGACACCATTTTGTGCTTCTAGTAATTGATATTAGTGTAATGATTATTGTGTAGTTACTCTAATGATCTATCTAATGACTTATCTGGAACAGAGCATCCTGGAACAGCCCAGAACAAACATCCTATCTGGAACAGAGCACCGCAGAGCAGCCCAGAACAAACATCCTATCTGGAACAGAGCACCGCAGAGCAGCCCAGAACAAACATCCTATCTGGAAGAGGGACCGTAGAGCAGCCCACCCTTACAAAACTGTACCATGGTACTGCTACAGTACCTTCACTTATACATGGTGTAGTCTGAATCATGGTTTTAACATGCAAAAAAATGTATTAAATTATATATTTTTTCTCATCAATCGACACAAAACCCCATAATGACAAAGCAAAAACAGGTTTTTAGAAATGTTTGCAAAATAAAAATAAATATAGCTTATTTACATAAGTATTCAGACCCTTTGCTATGAGACTCGAAATTTAGCTCAGATGCATCCTGTTTCCATTGCTCATCCTTGAGATGTTTCTACAACTTGATTGGAGTCCACTTGTGGTAAATTCAATTGATTGGGCATGATTTGGAAAGGCACACACCAGTCTATATAAGGTCCTACAGTTGATAGTACATGTCAGAGCAAAAACCAAGCCATGAGGTCAAAGGAATTGTCCATAGAACTCCGAGACAGGATTGTGTTTCCTTTCTGTATTGTTTTTGGTTTCACTTCGATTAAAGGATGTGGAATTCCATGCACTTTGGCTTATTTACAACAGGGAGTTTGAAGACAAGGAGCGTGACAGAAGATCCCACAACAAAAAGACCAAGCAACGTGCGCCTACGGGGAAGACGAGCTGGACCGGGGAGAATCAACCAAGACGCAAGCACGAGAGGCAGCCCCTCCAAAACATTTTTTTGGGGGGGGGCACACGGGGTGGTTGGCAGAGCAAGGTTTCAGACCAGAGCCAACTCCCCGCACTCGCTGTAAGGAGCGTGTGACCGTACAGGCACCATGCTTTGCGGTTACACGTACTGTGTCTCCAGTACGCATCCACAGCCCGGTGCGCTCTGTGCCAGCTCCACGCATTTGCCGTGCTAGAGTGGGCATTCAGCCAGGACGGATTGTGCTGGCTCAGCGCTCCTGGTCTCGGGTGCGTCTCTTCGGCCCAGGATATCCTGCGCCGGCTCTGCGCACTGTCTCCCCGGTGCGCCTTCACAGCCCAGTGCGTCCTGTGCCAGCGCCCGCAGTTGCCGGGCTAGGGTGAGCATCCAGCCAGGACGGGTTGTGCCAGCTCTGCGCTCCAGACCTCCGGTGCGTCTCCACAGTCCAGTATATCCTGTACCGGCTCCACGCACGAAGCCTCCAGTGATGATCCATAGCACGAAGCCTCCAGTGATGATCCATGGCCCGAAGCCTCCAGTGGTGATCCATGGCCCGAAGCCTCCAGTGATGATCCATGGCCCGAAGCCTCCAGTGACGATCCGCGGTCCAGAGTCTCCGGCGACGGTCCAGAGTCTCCGGCGACGGTCCAGAGTCTACGGCGACGGTCCGCCGTCCAGAGTCTCCGGCGACGGTCAGCAGTCCGGAGCCTCTGGTGACGGTCCACGGTCCGGAGTCCCCGGCGACGATCCACGGTCCGGTTCCTCTGGCGACGATCCACGGTCCAGAGCCTCCTGCGACGATCCACGATCCAGAGCCTCCGGCGACGATCCATGGCCCGGTTCCACGGAAGCAGAGGGATCAGCGAGCAGAGCGGGGTCTACGTCCCGAACCGGAGCCGCCACCGAGGCTAGATCCGGAACATCCTCCATAGAGTCAGGTTTTGCGGACGGAGTCCGCACCTTTGGGGGGGTACTGTCACGCCCTGGCCATAGAGAGCCTTTCTATTTCTCTATTTGGTCAGGTCAGGGTGTGATTTGGGTGGGCAATCTAGTTTTCATATTTCTTTGTTTGGCCGGGTATGGTCCCCAATCAGAGGCAGCTGTCTATCGTTGTCTCTGATTGGGGCTCATACTTAGGCAGCCCTTTTCCCACCTGTGATTGTGGGATCATGTTTTTGTGTAGCTGCCTGCGAGCAGCCCGGAACGTCACGTTCCGTTTCCTTTCTGTATTGTTTTTGGTTTCACTTCGATTAAAGGATGTGGAATTCCATGTACGTTGCGCCTTGTCTTATTTATGACAGGGAGTTTGAAGACAAGGAGTGTGACAAGACTTGTTAAAATGTTCCAAGGCTCACATCAGCAGCTTGTATTGTAGAGGCCTGGAGGTGCTAATCGGCTTTATGTTAATTACAGGTCATTTACCGTGAGACCGGTAGTCATTTGCATGAAAACTACCGGTTGACCACATTTCATGACCGCCACAGCTCTACCCACTGGGCACAGATGTCAAATCAACGTCTATTTCATTGAAATTACGTGGAAACAACATTGAAACACACCAGAGATTTTTTTATATTCACCAATTGGATGGAAACCACCAGTAGCTAATGTGAATGTTATTTTCCTACAATGCATCCCAAATGGCATCCTAATCCCTATATAGTCTACTAAATTTGACCAGGCCCCATAGGTGATACCTAGGGAATAGGGTTCCATTTGGGACACAGTCCCAGTAGCTAGGCATCCATCCAAATAACGACAGATTTTCATGCAAATATTCAAAAACGCATTACTGTTTATTTATTTATTTGTCAAACGGCAACCAAGCATCAATCATCATGTCACCAGAATAAGACCCTCAATATTTATTGTAAAGGAGTTTAAACTGCGTGTTTTCCTGAGTCATAGTGGGAGGACTGAGTCATAGTGGGAGGACTGAGTCATGTGGGAGGACTGAGTCATAGTGGGAGGACTCCACAGCATATCATGGCGTAAACTGCATGATTTCCCGAGTCATATTGGGAGGACTGAGTCAGGAGGACTGAGTCATAGTGGGAGGACTGAGTCATAGTGGGAGGACTCCACAGCATATCATGGCGTAAACTGCATGATTTCCCGAGTCATATTGGGAGGACTGAGTCAGGAGGACTGAGTCATAGTGGGAGGACTGAGCCATAGTGGGAGGACTCCACAGCACATCATGGCGTAACTGCATGGTTTCCCGAGTCATAGTGGGAGGACTGAGTCATAGTGGGAGGACTGAGCCATAGTGGGAGGACTGAGCCATAGTGGGAGGACTGAGCCATAGTGGGAGGACTGAGCCATAGTGGGAGAACTGAGCCATAGTGGGAGGACTGAGCCATAGTGGGAGGACTGAGTCATAGTGGGAGGACTGAGCCATAGTGGGAGGACTGAGTCATAGTGGGAGGACTGAGCCATAGTGGGAGGACTGAGCCATAGTGGGAGGACTGAGCCATAGTGGGAGGACTGAGCCATAGTGGGAGGACTGAGCCATAGTGGGAGGACTGAGCCATAGTGGGAGGACTGAGTCATAGTGGGAGGACTGAGCCATAGTGGGAGGACTGAGCCATAGTGGGAGGACTGAGCCATAGTGGGAGGACTGAGCCATAGTGGGAGGACTGAGTCATAGTGGGAGGACTGAGCCATAGTGGGAGGACTGAGCCATAGTGGGAGGACTGAGCCATAGTGGGAGGACTGAGCCATAGTGGGAGGACTGAGCCATAGTGGGAGGACTGAGCCATAGTGGGAGGACTGAGCCATAGTGGGAGGACTGAGCCATAGTGGGAGGACTGAGTCATAGTGGGAGGACTGAGCCATAGTGGGAGGACTCCACAGCACATCATGGCGTAACTGCATGGTTTCCCGAGTCAAAGTGGGAGGACTGAGTCATAGTGGGAGGACTGAGTCATAGTGGGAGGACTGAGCCATAGTGGGAGGACTGAGCCATAGTGGGAGGACTGAGCCATAGTGGGAGGACTGAGTCATAGTGGGAGGACTGAGTCATAGTGGGAGGACTGAGTCATAGTGGGAGGACTGAGCCATAGTGGGAGGACTCCACAGCACATCATGGTGTTTACTTTGTTATGATGATTATTAGAGCTCCAGCACACCTTCCATACTCTAGGTGTGATTGGGCCGCTGCGCAGTGGTGCCCTGCAGCGTTTGTTTCTTCCTTGTTTGTTGTTTAAACTCGTCCGTTTTTGTTGCTTTGCTTTTAGTAGTTTAATAGTGTTTTATGTTGCATCGGATTACCGATTCGGCTACAACTCAACTCGCCGTGTTTGGAGGAGGAGGAATGCTGCCTATGACCCCAAGAACACCATCTCCACCGTCAAACATGGAGGTGGAAACATTATGCTTTGGGGGTGTTTTTCTGCTAAGGGGACAGGACAACTTCACCGCATCATTTGACGGGGCCATGTACTGTCAAATCTTGGGTGAGAACCTCCTTCCCTCAGCCAGGGCATTGAAAATGGGTCGTGGATAGGTATTCCAGCATGACAATGACCCAAAACACATGGCCAAGGCAACAAAGGAGTGGCTCAAGGAGTGGCCTAGCCAGTCTCCAGACCTTAATCCCATAGAAAATCTGTGGAGGGAGCTGAAGGTTCGAGTTGCCAAACGTCAGCCTCGAAACCTTAATGACTTGGAGAAGATCTGCAAAGAGTGGGACAAAATCCCTCCTGAGATGTGTGCAAACCTGGTGGCCAACTACAAGAAACGTCTGACCTCTGTGATTGCCAACAAAGGTTTTGCCACCAAGTACTAAGTCATGTTTTGCAGAGGGGTCAAATACTTATTTCCCTCATTAAAATGCAAATCATTTTATAACATTTTTGACATGCGTTTTTTCAGGATTTTTTTGTTGTTATTCTGTCTCTCACTGTTCAAATAAACCATTAAAATTATAGACCGATCATTTCTTTGTCAGTGGGCAAACGTACAAAATCAGCAGGGGATCAAATACTTTTTTCCCCCCCTCACTGTATCTTTTACAATGTAATAACTCACGTTGGGGAGAATGGATCAAAGGGGACATACCTGCAGAGATCAAAACAACCGGAGTGAAGGAAGAGGAAAAGGGGCAGGAAAGGTTGCTGGTTCAAATCCCCCGAGACGACTAGGTGAAACATATGTCGATGTGCCCTTGAGCAAGACACTTAACCCTGTTTGCTCCTGTAAATTGCTCTGGATGAGAGTGTCTGCTAAATGACAATAAAAAATACAATTGAGGTCGAGAAGGAACTGCTCTCCAATGTCCAATCTCTGAAAGGGGAAAGTGGACGAACAGCGGGCAAACTCACGGTAACTGTATGAATACAGGGAGGCCTGTGCGATGGCCTTCTCTGAAACTTGTCTGTCGAGAGGCGGTGCCCGACTCTGACGTCATCCCCTGGCGGATTCACTATCACTCGGATGGACAGAGACCGTGAAGCTACCGGTAAGGAGCATGGAGGTGGAGTCTGTGTAGTGATAATGATAGATGGTGTAAAACTACGATTATCAGGAAAACAATCTGCACTCCTGATACAGAGCTACTATCAGTGTCACTGCCTCCTCTTCTCCCTCCCCTGTGAATTCCCCAGCTTTTTCTGACTGTTGTTTAAATCCATCCAAGAGCAAACAGGGTCAATGCAGCAGACATCATTTTTTACCTCACTCAAGAGCTTGACGCGAATTCCCTTGATGCGCCCAAATTCATCATGGGGGATTTCAATAGCTGTACTCTTAAGCACACTTTGAGTACTTACACCCAGTATGTGACTTGTCTAACAATGAAAAATAAGATCATGGACTTTACGTTACAGCTCGGTCCCCAAAGCGTATTCATCCTTGGCCAGACCTCCACTGGGTGGATCAGATCATAACCCTGTTTGTCTTCTAGGACCAACTTCTAGACAGTTACTCAGATGGTTAGAAGGTGTTGGAAAAACAGATACAGGTGTGGGACAATGACAGTATTGATCAACTGCAGGGATGCTTTGATTGTTCCACCTGGAGTGTATTGGAAGAATCATCAGCTGACCTGAACGAGATGACTAACGTAATATCTGACTATGTTGAATTCTGTGATCCCCCAAAACAACATAAGATATTTCCTAACAACAAACCATGGGTGAGCAAAGAATTGAAAGTGGTGCTTAACAAGAAGAAACAAGTGTATGCCTCGGGGAATCCACTGGAAAGAAAAGAGGTGAACAAAGATATAAAAAAGGACAGATGTCAGTACTAGGATAAGGTTTAACAGATAATGTTACAGGGAGACTCTCCAGCACTAGGATAAGGTGTAACAGATAATGTTACAGGGAGACTCTCCAGCACTAGGATAAGGTGTAACAGATAATGTTACAGGGAGACTCTCCAGTACTAGGATAAGGTGTAACAGATAATGTCACAGGGAGACTCTCCAGTACTAGGATAAGGTTTAACAGATAATGTCACAGGGAGACTCTACAGAACAAGGATAAGGTTTAACAGATAATGTCACAGGGAGACTCTCCAGAACAAGGATAAGGTGCAACAGATAATGTTACAGGGAGACTCTCCAGTACTAGGATAAGGTGCAACAGATAATGTCACAGGGAGACTCTACAGAACAAGGATAAGGTAAAACAGATAATGTTACAGGGAGACTCTCCAGTACTAGGATAAGGTGTAACAGATAATGTTACAGGGAGACTCTCCAGTACTAGGATAAGGTGTAACAGATAATGTTACAGGGAGACTCTCCAGTACAAGGAATAGGTGCAACAGATAATGTTACAGGGAGACTCTCCAGTACTAGGAAAAGGTTTAACAGGGAGACTCTCCAGTACTAGGATAAGCTGTAACAGATAATGTTACAGGGAGACTCTCGGTCTGCCTGGATGGGCCTTAAGAATATGGCAAACGCACTCTTCAGAGGGAGGTAATGTATCGATCCCTGCCTGGATGAGAGGGTGTGCCTCTCTACAGGCAATGAACTAAACCATTTCTTCACCCGCTTTGAAACAGGGGTCGCTCCCGCTCCCTTGGCCTGTCGTGCTCCCTTGGCCTGTCGTGCTCCCTTGGCCTGTCGTGCTCCCTTGGCCTGTCGTGCACCCTTGGCCTGTCGTGCACCCTTGGCCTGTCGTGCTCCCTTGGCCTGTCGTGCTCCCTTGGCCTGTCGTGCTCCCTTGGCCTGTCGTGCTCCCTTGGCCTGTCGTGCACCCTTGGCCTGTCGTGCTCCCCTGGCCTGTCGTGCACCCTTGGCCTGTCGTGCTCCCTTGGCCTGTCGTGCTCCCTTGGCCTGTCGTGCTCCCTTGGCCTGTCGTGCACCCTTGGCCTGTCGTGCTCCCTTGGCCTGTCGTGCTCCCTTGGCCTGTCGTGCTCCCTTGGCCTGTCGTGCACCCTTGGCCTGTCGTGCACCCTTGGCCTGTCGTGCTCCCCTGGCCTGTCGTGCTCCCTTGGCCTGTCGTGCACCCTTGGCCTGTCGTGCTCCCTTGGCCTGTCGTGCTCCCTTGGCCTGTCGTGCTCCCTTGGCCTGTCGTGCTCCCTTGGCCTGTCGTGCACCCTTGGCCTGTCGTGCTCCCTTGGCCTGTCGTGCTCCCTTGGCCTGTCGTGCTCCCTTGGCCTGTCGTGCTCCCTTGGCCTGTCGTGCTCCCTTGGCCTGTCGTGCTCCCTTGGCCTGTCGTGCACCCTTGGCCTGTCATGCTCCCCTGGCCAAGCATCCTGCTTCCCTGGCCAAGAGTGCTTGTCATCGATGAGGAAGTCGTACAACGAGTGTTCAAAAGTACTGGAGTACGAAAGAGCCCGGGGCCTGATAACATAAGTGGTCGTGTCTTGAAACACTGTTCAGCTGAGAGGTGTCTTCAGCTCTCTCTTCCAGCGGTCCCTGGATACATTGGAAATTACATCTTTATGGGAAAAAAAATCTATTGTTGTACCTGTCCCAAAAACCTCTCATCCGTCTGCATCAAATGATTACAGACCTGTCGCTCTGACCTCTCTCTTGATTAAATCTCTTGAAAAGATCATCAAGGCATACATCATCAACACCACCAGTCACCTGGTTGACCCCCTCCAATCTGCATACATCAACACCACCACCAGTCACCTGGTTGACCCCCTCCAGTCTGCATACATCATCACCACCACCAGTCACCTGGTTGACCCCCTCCAGTCTGCATACATCAACACCACCACCAGTCACCTGGTTGACCCCCTCCAATCTGCATACATCATCAGCACCACCAGTCACCTGGTTGACCCCCTCCAGTCTGCATACATCAACACCACCACCAGTCACCTGGTTGACCCCCTCTAATCTGCATACATCATCAGCACCACCAGTCACCTGGTTGACCCCCTCCAGTCTGCATACATCAACACCACCACCAGTCACCTGGTTGACCCCCTCTAATCTGCATACATCATCAGCACCACCAGTCACCTGGTTGACCCCCTCCAGTCTGCATACATCAACACCACCACCAGTCACCTGGTTGACCCCCTCTAATCTGCATACATCATCAGCACCACCAGTCACCTGGTTGACCCCCTCCAATCTGCATACCGATCAGAGAGAGGGACAGATGATGCCATCCTCTCGCTCTTACATCTGGTGAACACGCATTTGGAGGGCAGTAAAACCTAGGTGCGTATCATGTTTGCAGATTTCTCCTCTGCGTTTAACACAATCAATCCGTTGGTCCTCGCGGACAGACTTTGGACTTGATGCTCATCACATGAATCGCCAACTTCCTAACTGATAGGTCTCAGCAGGTAAGAGTTGGCAAACACACTCTCTGAGGTGGGCACTTCTTCAGTTGGAACCCCACAGGGAAGTGTTCTTTCACCAGTACTATACGTACTGTATATACAGTGGGGCAAAAAAGTATTTAGTCAGCCACCAATTGTGGAAGTTCTCCCACTTAAAAAGATGAGAGAGGCCTGTAATTTTCATCATAGGTACACTTCAACTATGACAGACAAAATGAGAAGAAAAAAATCCAGAAAATCACATTGTAGGATTTTTAATGAATTTATTTGCAAATTATGGTGGAAAATAAGTATTTGGTCAATAACAAAAGTTTATCTCAATACTTTGTTACATACCCTTTGTTGACAATGACACAGGTCAAACGTTTTCTGTAAGTCTTCACAAGGTTTTCACACACTGTTGTTGGTATTTTGGCCCATTCCTCCATGCAGATCTCCTCTAGAGCAGTGATGTTTTGGGGCTGTCGCTGGGCAACACGGACTTTCAACTCCCTCCAAAGATTTTCTATGGGGTTGAGATCTGGAGACTGGCTAGGCCACTCCAGGACCTTGAAATGCTTCTTACGAAGCCACTCCTTCGTTGCCCGGGCCGTGTGTTTGGGATCATTGTCATGCTGAAAGACCCAGCCACGTTTCATCTTCAATGCCCTTGCTGATGGAAGGAGGTTTTCACTCAAAATCTCACGATACATGGCCCCATTCATTCTTTCCTTTACACGGATCAGTCGCCCTGGTCCCTTTGCAGAAAAACAGCCCCAAAGCATGATGTTTCCACCCCCATGCTTCACAGTAGGTATGGTGTTCTTTGGATGCAACTCAGCGTTCTTTGTCCTCCAAACACGACGAGTTGAGTTTTTACCAAAAAGTTATATTTTTGTTTAATCTGACCATATGACATTCTCCCAATCCTCTTCTGGATCATCCAAATGCTCTCTATCAAACTTCAGACCGGCCTAGACATGTACTGGCTTAAGCAGGGGGACACGTCTGGCACTGCAGGATTTGAGTCCCTGGCGGCGTAGTGTGTTACTGATGGTAGGCTTTGTTACTTTGGTCCCAGCTCTCTGCAGGTCATTCACTAGGTCCCCCCGTGTGGTTCTGGGATTTTTGCTCACCGTTCTTGTGATCATTTTGACCCCACGGGGTGAGATCTTGCGTGGAGCCCCAGATCGAGGGAGATTATCAGTGGTCTTGTATGTCTTCCATTTCCTAATAATTGCTCCCACAGTTGATTTCTTCAAACCAAGCTGCTTACCTATTGCAGATTCAGTCTTCCCAGCCTGGTGCAGGTCTACAATTTTGTTTCTGGTGTCCTTTGACAGCTCTTTGGTCTTGGCCATAGTGGAGTTTGGAGGGTGGCTGTTTGAGGTTGTGGACAGGTGTCTTTTATACTGATAACAAGTTCAAACAGGTGTCATTAATACAGGTAACGAGTGGAGGACAGAGGAGCCTCTTAAAGAAGAAGTTACAGGTCTGTGAGAGCCAGAAATCTTGCTTGTTTGTAGGTGACCAAATACTTATTTTCCACCATAATTTGCAAATAAATTCATTAAAAATCCTACAATGTGATTTTCTGGATTTTCTTTTCTCATTTTGTCTGTCATAGTTGACGTGTACCTATGATGAAAATTACAGGCCTCTCTCATCTTTTTAAGTGGGAGAACTTGCACAATTGGTGGCTGACTAAATACTTTTTTGCCCCACTGTAGACAGCTGCCAGAGCTGGGTTCCCAGGGCTCCACCTGATCAAATATGCTGACGATAGTGCTTTGGTCAGTCTTCTCGAAAGGGGATGAGACGGAGCACGGAACGGCTCTGAATGATTTTACTGTCTCGTGTGAGTCATCCCATCTAATATTAAATACATCCAAAAAACAAAGGACCTGAAGTTTGACTTTTGACGGAACACTACCATGCACACACCATCACTGATAAAAGGTGAGCCCATTGAAATAGTGCAGGAGTACAAATACCTTGGGCTAGTCATTGACAACAAGCTGTCCTAGGATCAGTGTACTGACGCTTTTTTTTAAAGAAAGGCCAACAGAGACTGTATTTTCTATGGAAACTGCACTTTTTTTAATGTTGATCTAACCATCGTGGTTCTCTTTTATAAATCATTCATGGAGAGCATTCTGTGCTACTGCTTGACCTGCTGGTTTGGGAATATCAAGCTTGCACAGAAAAATAGGTTGGGCAAGATAGTCAGGACTTGTGGGAAAATCTCTCTACCTGGGCAGAGCCCTCCAGAAGGCTAATACAATAGCGGCTGACTGTTTCCATCCACTCCACCCTGAATTCCAGCTCCTTCCCTCTGGCCGCAGGTACAGACTACGTAAGATTTTAAAAAAATAGGCCCATGTTCTATTTTATTCCAAATGCAATTCTGCAACTTAACAAAATGTTGTGCTAATTGCACTTAGCCCGGACTAAGTTGAATTACTGTTTAACGGATGCCCTGCCTCACTTTTCTCCACCCCCTGAAAAAAAAAAAAAAATTCAATTTTTTGGCAAATATATGCTTTGTTTAAAATGCACTATCCGCTCTCCTTCGAGGCTTTCCCAAGTTGATGCCCAACACACCAAACAGCCTCAGATCAGAGCCTCCCTGTGGCTCAGTTGGTAGAGCATGGTGTTTGCACCGCCAGCATGGTGTTTGCACCGCCAGCATGGTGTTTGCAACGCCAGGGTTGCCAGGGTTGTGGGTTTGCAACGCCAGCCAGCATGGTGTGTGCAACACCATGGTTGTGAGTTCGATTCCCACGGGGGGGCAGTACAAAAATGAAATGAAATGTAAGTCGCTCTGGATAAGAGCGTCTGCTAAATTACTAAAATGTAAATGTAAAATCACGTTCGAGCCTCGGATTGGACAGTGAAACGCACACGCTCGCACCTGCAGGTGACGTGCAGATGTTTCATTTCTCAGATGTTTCATTTCTCTCTCATGCTGATCTGATCCAACGCAAATTCCTACTATTTATGTGTCCAGGTTAAACGTGGGACGTCCCTCATGATAAACAAAGAGACCGTTCCAAATAATGGATAATTAATCATTTTCAGATTCATTAGAAGTGATTAATAGGACGAAACAACAACATCATTGAACCAAGGGCATTCATCAGCAAAAACGCAGATGATGGAAATGATGGATGAAATTGAAGTTGTAAGTATTTGACCCCCTGTACGTTGATTTGCGATTCATAACTTCCATTTTACCGGTACTACCAGTAGTAGTAGGCCAACCGATAACGCCGAAGCCGGAATGAGTTTGAAGTGACGATGCGCCGCCGAGAACAGCTAGCATGTCCAGCAAAGTACATCGCCAGTGGCACACTCAAACACTTCGAGCAGATTAGCATCTGCACAATGATGTGATCCCACTGTCTCCAAGGTGGGGGGGCTTTTGGTGGCAGCCAGACGAGACAATAGAATGAGGATGTGGTGAGCAAAGTTACTGGGCTTGAATTTAGTCACGCTTGATCTATATAGTTTGATGCTTTTTATTGTGCATGTTATAAACAACATTTTTTTATTTATTTTGATGATGATAGAGTATAATCTAAGGCTGGATTTTCGTATTTTATCCAATGGTACATTACATTTGGCAGACCTAACATGATTGACCTTTTTACAAGGCCTAGTTTATGAGAGGCCTAATCATATTCGTATGAATATTTTGTTATACCTAGGCTATAGAGATGCATTCAGGTAATGAACTCATTATTATGCATCAACATTTTAATTTTATTACAATTATGTATTGTCAATCATTCTTCAATTAGATTTGTTTTTAATATATTCTACTCTATTGCCCGTTAAATGAGATTGGATTGCACTTTTTCCAGTGTTACATTAATTTGACCAAATTCGAATGATTACCCTTGTTATTATTAACAAGAGCATATTTTCCCTAGAAAAGGGTAGTCTGTGATAGGCCTTTATATTTGTATTGTCTTCATTTGTAAAAGCCTTGTTAGGCTATACAATTAAGTAGATGAATGAACTCATAATACATTCATACATTACTTAGGTAGCCTAGTGGTTAGCGCAGCCTAGTGGTTAGCGTAGCCTAGTGGCCTAGTGGTTAGCGTAGCCTTGTGGTTAGCGTAGCCTAGTGGTTAGCGTAGCCTAGTGGTTAGCGTAGCCTAGTGGTTAACTGTAGCCTAGTGGTTAGCGCAGCCTAGTGGTTAGCGTAGCCTAGTGGTTAGCGTAGCCTAGTGGTTAGCGTAGCCTAGTGGTTATCACAGCCTAGTGGTTAGCGTAGCCTAGTGGTTAGCGCAGCCTAGTGGTTAGCGCATTGGACTAGTATAACCGAAAAGTTGCAAGATCAAATCCCTGAGCTAACAAGATAAAAATCTGTCATTCTGCCCCTGAACAAGGCAGTTAACCCACTGTTCCCCTGAACAAGGCAGTTAACCCACTGTTCCCCTGAACAAGGCAGTTAACCCACTGTTCCTAGGCCGTCATTGAAAATAAGAATTTGTTGTTAACTGACTTGCCTAGTTAAATAAAGGTTAAATAAAAAATAAACATCCTCCTATGTCATTAATAATTATAATAGTAATCTGATGACAGGCTGAAATGTAATATTTTTCATGTCCATAATAGCCTGGACATTCATTACCCGATTGTCAAAAGCACTCTGGTATAGAAGTTTATAGAGAGAGGCTTAGCCATACCAGACAGATTCCTGCAATTACCACAAGGCCTTGGATCCAACAACAGATACCAGGAAACACGACACAAGGCACCAAAACTAAGTCAAGATCAGCTTCAGGATCATTTCAGTCAGCTCTCTCTCTCTCAATATCCCTGGGCACACCGGAATCACTTCACAGCTATTTTAATTAATGTATTGTGTCATTTTTCTATATCAATTAAGTTGGTGGCACACTACTACTCCTTGTAGATTCATGTCAAACATACTGTGACTGATCTTGTAAAATATCACCATTTATTCAGGCATTTAAAAAAGTCGATTTTCAAATGTAAGGTGTAAGCTTTATGTTTTAAACCTCTCAACTAAAAATGCCTGTATTCCTCGTTCACATTAGATCTCAGAGAAGATGTGATGTGTTTCACAGAGTCCATAGCAGCTGATGCATCTCACTTGGAGAAGGTGAATCAAGCAATGGCCAGACGCCACAAACAGCCCACTCCCCTACGTACACCAGACTCTGATGTTTGATGCTACACTGTGACAGCATCACAAGGACCTGTCAGCCTCCAGTACAGCACTCTATTACAAGCTTTGGAGAAAGTGCCCCCAATACCACCCCTCACCTCTTTCTACTGGACGTTGCTCTTGAAGATAGATTCCAGAGAAGGAAATGAATTGACCACTTGAAACTTCCATTGACTTTCACTTTGTACAAGTATTGTTTGTGGTAACTACCAAGGCACTCTGACATTCATATGGAAGGTATCCTCACATAGCGATGGTGTTCATGAGAACGGGCTTCTGTCATCTCCACCCTGAGAAAAGAAATAACATACCACACTGGAGCAATGCAACAAGCGTTCCTGTACAAATACGCACGCGCTGCAGACGTGAACCGCTACTTCCTGAGAGAAAATGTACCGTTTTCTGACAGAAGAGTTGAGCAAACGATGATGAACAGGGCCTACTTGATGAGAGAGTATCCTTGTTCTTCCTTGTTGGTAATGACCCAGACCTGATCATGGATTTAATGAATAGCAAACCACAATCCTCATTCCAGCCCTTTCAGGATGAAGTACAGACATATTTTAACGAATACACGGCTCATGTCAACGATCGCAGACATGCAGAGTACTTATTTGTACTTACCTTTTGCCATATCAGTTGAGAACATGCGTGACACAGTGGAAAATGCGGCTTCCACCAGAAACTAAAATCCCATCAATACAGTGGTTAAGACTGCAGTTTATACACCCAAGAATCCATGGTCCATGTCTGCTCTCCAGTACACTGGAAGGCTTGACCTTATCACCCAAGGTCCAGTATTGGGTGATCCTTATCACCCAAGGTCCAGTCTTGGGTGATCCTTATCACCCAAGGTCCAGTCTTGGGTGATCCTTATCACCCAAGGTCCAGTCTTGGGTGATAAGGGACATCAAGACTCAAAAGTTTGTTGCAGTACAGTGGAACTACATTTAAAAAACAGTTTGCCTGCATGTGGCAGAAGGACGGTGAAATGTTATGTGTGGATGATAAGGCAATCCTTCCTGTCGGAGAACCTGGCCAGCCTATAGGGACCTGTAACAGAGGCAGACATCCCAAGCATTGCTCCTGTGAACGGGACAGTTCTAGCAGCTACCGGCCATGATTACCACATCAGTGGACTTGGTACCATCTTGTCATGTTGATCCAAGACATCTCAGCATCTCCATCGAGTTCATTCTACGATGGGAAAGTTCATGTCACTGTCAAGGACAAGGTTTTCCAGGCATCCAGCACCCTTCGACATCCAGCACCCTTCGACATCCAGCCATCCAGCACCCTTCGACATACAGTTGAAAATCTCAGCATCCTCAGATTAGAGAACTACAGTGAAGATGATGTCTCTCTCGACAAGTCAATCTTGATCATTCAAATCTGATGGTGGGCCAGACGACAGAACCACCTATGCCTCTGTTCAGGCATACCACACACACTCCTGTTTGTTCAACTGGACGTTGACATGCTTATGGCCTGTAGAACTTCGCCAGGTGACAGCTGGGCCACCCCTGCCGAGAGAGTTAATTCCCTTCTAAACTTAGCGCTTCAGGGAACAGCCCTAACTACAGAGAAGATGGAAATATCAAATGAGAAGCGTGTGAAGAAGTGTAGCACGATGACTCGCCTACGTGAAACAGCCACCAAACAACCAGACCTGAAAGAGGCTTTTGAAAAGAGTATTTATCCTGTTGCAGCTCTTGTGATTGGCCGGTTCGAGCACCTGAAGTGGAAAGAAACACAGGTAGAAGTACATGAGCCTGCAACACTGGAAGAAATTGCCAATATTGCACAACAATTCAACATCATTGATATAGAAGTTGACATGATGCATGACCTCGGCAGAAAAGGCCTTGACAAAGAACAGTACAAGCAATTCCAGGACAGACGACATTTCAAGATGTTACAATACATGGTACAGATCAAGAAATGTGAGGGAGAAGATCCATGCTGGTCCTGCTTAATGAATCCTCCATGCTGGTCCTGCTGAATGAATCCTCCATGCTGGTCCTGCTGAATGAATCCTCCATGCTGGTCCTGCTGAATGAATCCTCCATGCTGGTCCTGCTTAATGAATCATCCATGCTGGTCCTGCTGAATGAATCCTCCATGCTGGTCCTGCTTAATGAATCCTCCATGCTGGTCCTGCTGAATGAATCCTCCATGCTGGTCCTGCTGAATGAATCCTCCATGCTGGTCCTGCTTAATGAATCCTCCATGCTGGTACTGCTGAATGAATCCTCCATGCTGGTCCTGCTGAATGAATCCTCCATGCTGGTACTGCTTAATGAATCCTCCATGCTGGTCCTGCTGAATGAATCCTCCATGCTGGTCCTGCATAATGAATCCTCCATGCTGGTCCTGCTGAATGAATCCTCCATGCTGGTCCTGCTGAATGAATCCTCCATGCTGGTCCTGCTGAATGAATCCTCCATGCTGGTCCTGCTGAATGAATCCTCCATGCTGGTCCTGCTGAATGAATCCTCCATGCTGGTCCTGCTGAATGAATCCTCCATGCTGGTCCTGCTGAATGAATCCTCCATGCTGGTCCTGCTGAATGAATCCTCCATGCTGGTCCTGCTGAATGAATCCTCCATGCTGGTCCTGCTGAATGAATCCTCCATGCTGGTCCTGCTGAATGAATCCTCCATGCTGGTCCTGCTTAATGAATCCTCCATGCTGGTACTGCTGAATGAATCCTCCATGCTGGTCCTGCTGAATGAATCCTCCATGCTGGTCCTGCTTAATGAATCCTCCATGCTGGTCCTGCTGAATGAATCCTCCATGCTGGTCCTGCTGAATGAATCCTCCATGCTGGTCCTGCTGAATGAATCCTCCATGCTGGTCCTGCTGAATGAATCCTCCATGCTGGTCCTGCTGAATGAATCCTCCATGCTGGTCCTGCTTAATGAATCCTCCATGCTGGTCCTGCTTAATGAATCCTCCATGCTGGTCCTGCTTAATGAATCCTCCATGCTGGTCCTGCTGAATGAATCCTCCATGCTGGTACTGCTTAATGAATCCTCCATGCTGGTCCTGCTGAATGAATCCTCCATGCTGGTCCTGCTTAATGAATCCTCCATGCTGGTCCTGCTTAATGAATCCTCCATGCTGGTCCTGCTGAATGAATCCTCCATGCTGGTACTGCTTAATGAATCCTCCATGCTGGTACTGCTTAATGAATCCTTCACACTTGCCAGAAGAACAATTTATGAAATGAAGGTTTGTGCCTGATCCAACATTGACAGCAGACAGACGTGAGTACCAGACATGTGATGATCTGTACAGCTTGGACACCATTGATAAGGATGGGCCTCCTCTGAAACCACCTATAGAAAATGTTAAGAGGGGTGCTGCCGTGGTCAGTGCAAAGGTCAGAGCGACCATCAACTGTGTTTAATCAGTGAAACTAAGGTGTTTGTTTGCCAAAAGCAAGCTGTCTAAAGAAGAACAGAAAGCAGTCCAACACATTCGGGATGAGAACATTTGTGCCCAGTGTGTAAGCAAGAAGGAAAGCAGTTCATTACGAGAGCTCCAATAAATCTTAAACAAACGAACATCCTAGAGCCAGAATAAACAACAAATTAAAGGACAAAACAGACCGTGCTGTTGAACAGTAAGAAGCAGCAGGTGATTGTGCTATTGCCTCTGATCACAGAACATTGGCCGTCATTTTCATTTCCAGATGATTCTTCATATTGAATCGTTATTGTTTGTTGACACCCAGCAGGTGATCTACTGCACAAGGCCACCTTTAGTTATGGTGTCTTGTGAAGCTGTTCTTGATATTTATCAGAGATTTTTTATTTATTTTTTTAAATCAAGAATAAAGAAACTGTCACAAGTTATACTTCCCATTGTTTCATTTATCATGGTTATAACAACATTGTAACATCTTAAATAAAAATAGGGTAGGTTTTCTCGTGGAATAATATAACTCTTGAAGCTTACATTAGGTCTAGAACCTGCAGAAGTGTCTAGGACAAAGTGGTAAAGTACTGTTATTGTCACGATTGTCGTAAGGAGTGGACCAAAACACAGCGGGAAAATGTAGACTCATCTTCTTTTTATTTGAAGAAGGAAAAACAAAATAAACCCGTGTACAAAACAAACGACTCCAAACAGTCCCGTCAGGTGCAACAAACACTAAACCAGGAAATAACTACCCACAAACCCCCATCGAACAAACACCCTTATAAATAGGACCTTCAATCAGAGGCAACGAGAAGAAGCTGCCTCCAATTGAAGGTCAACACAATAAACACCACCTAGAAATAGACCAACTAGAAATAACATAGAAATACACTAACATAGAACATAACCCAACCAACCCCGAACCACACTAAACAAACACCCCCTGCCACGCCCTGACCAAAATACAATAACAAACAGCCCCTTTACTGGTCAGGATGTGACAGTACCCCCCCCCCCCTCCAAAGGTTCAGACCCCGGATGCACCTTAAACAGCAAAACATGTAAAAAAAATTATAAAGCCAAACACAAAATAATCCCCTAACTAAAGGGAGGGTGCAATAACACTACAATAAGAAACAGCCCCTTTACTGGTCAGGATGTGACAGTTATTCCTTAATAACCACTTAATTATTATTATTATTATTATTAGGACATTTTTCTTTTCTTTTTTTCACTCGCTTACCTCACTTTTCTGGGGGGAAAATTCGTGAATCAATTTTGTCTGGCCTTAGCACTTGCACTATGAAACTGCCCTTACAATGCCTATTTGTTTGTAAATATACATTTGCTATTTATTGTACATTTTTAGATGCTATATGTTTTATGACTGCCGGAAGATGAATTGTCTCTTTGAGGATATTAAAGTTTTCTGAATCGGAATATCAATATTTGCACGTTTCCACCGCCGTTTCTCACATTATAAAGGATCTGTCTACATTTATAAAATTGTACCGAAACGTCCTGTTTCCATCACAGCTGTCGTGATGTTTTATAAACTACTGTGAATGGAAACGTGGTTAGAGACAGTTGGACCTGCATAACGTACTTCATAGACCTGTATAATGTACTTCATAGACCTGTATAATGTACTTCATAGACCTGTATAATGTACTTCATAGACCTGCATAACGTACTTCATAGACCTGTATAATGTACTTCATAGACCTGTATAATATACTTCATAGACCTGCATAACGTACTTCATAGACCTGCATAACGTACTTCATAGACCTGCATAATGTACTTCATAGACCTGTATAATGTACTTCATAGACCTGTATAATGTACTTCATAGACCTGCATAACGTACTTCATAGACCTGTATAATGTACTTCATAGACCTGTATAATGTACTTCATAGACCTGCATAACGTACTTCATAGACCTGTATAATGTACTTCATAGACCTGTATAATGTACTTCATAGACCTGTATAATATACTTCATAGACCTGCATAACGTACTTCATAGACCTGTATAATGTACTTCATAGACCTGTATAATATACTTCATAGACCTGCATAACGTACTTCATAGACCTGCATAACGTACTTCATAGACCTGCATAATGTACTTCATAGACCTGTATAATGTACTTCATAGACCTGTATAATGTACTTCATAGACCTGCATAACGTACTTCATAGACCTGTATAATGTACTTCATAGACCTGTATAATGTACTTCATAGACCTGCATAACGTACTTCATAGACCTGTATAATGTACTTCATAGACCTGTATAATGTACTTCATAGACCTGCATAACGTACTTCATAGACCTGTATAATGTACTTCATAGACCTGTATAATGTACTTCATAGACCTGCATAACGTACTTCATAGACCTGTATAATGTACTTCATAGACCTGTATAATGTAGGAATAACCATCACTGACATCCACATCTGGTCCCTCACTCCACACTTACCTTCAACTGCCCTCATTTCATGTCCTACCGCTTTGTTAACTTGACAATGCCTCCTTTCCTCACACGATCACAATGTCTGTGTCCCAAATGGCACACTAATTCCTATATAGTGCAATACTTTAAAAAAAAAATGACTTGGTGAAAAGTAGAGCACTATATAGTGAATAGGGTTCCATTTCAGACGCAGCCCAGTCTTTATCCCCACTACTCTTCAGAGAGAGCCAAAGGTGCTCCCTCGGCTGACAAACATTCCACGCTAATATAGTGGGAACATGGAGGGAGATTGATGAAGGGAAAGCAGATGTTCCTGAACATCCCTGCATGGCCTTATGGGGGATTGGATGGAGACTGAAAGTTAATAATCATTACTCCTCTCTATGGAGACCACGACCTCATAATCATTCATTCCGCTGCAGACATAAAAACGCAGGCACACCACACACTAACTAAAAACAAAACAAAAACACAGTCTGCAAACAACAATACAGCCTAACAGATGTCAACAAACATTTAACAGCTTCCAATAATGTTGTCGTAAGAAGTCTGTCGCTTGTTAAAGCAGGTGATCAGAAACATCACTAACTACCATTTGATAGGACATAGTCTGGTATGAGACGGTACCAAATATTACCATGTCACTTTTCACTAAATAACAGCTAAATATCAACCGAAACTAACTAATGTATAAACCAAATCCCCACCGATCTATTACACAGTAAACAAACGAGGGGGGAAAAAAACAACAACTGAACATTGAACCATAATAAATAATCATTGATTAGGTTCATCTAACGCTTTTCCAATGCTCGAAGCATTTAACGTAGTAAGAAGAGGATATATCGCAGCAACTGTTTTGATATGCGATTAAGCCATACAGAATGGCAGAACCATACATTACGTTTGGATTGACATTCCTACGCAATCTGTTGTGAGGTTATTCTTAGGTACTGTATGTTGCTGTGACCTCGAGTAGTGGATATCAGATCGCCGTATTCTCCATTACAGTACATCTTCCCGTGGGAAAAGGAGCTTTTTCACTCCTCATTCATAATGAGTGGGAATGACTGTAAACTAACGCTCATTAACCACACATTACACAAGATCGCACATGTAGGGAGGTACATATACTCCTTAGCCAAACTAATCCCTTACATGCTTAGTAAACCAAAAGCGCGTCGTTCATCAACTACACTTTAATGAAGTTGAAATATCAGACAAGAATTCCCCCAGCAACGGTGAGAGGGATCTAATGAATGACACATAGAACCCTCTACATGATTATCAGTCTCCATTCCTCTCCATCACACTGGGGTTTCTGGACTGTAGTTTGACAGTGTAAAGCCATCTGGGAGCAGCCAGAGCCAAAACTGTAATTTAGAGATAGGGTGGTTCTGAGAGAATGCTGCTGACAACCGCGTCGGGACACTGAGGCAAATCATACTCTTATCAAACCACTTTTTTTTAATATATTTCAATGTCTCAATAAACTTTAGAGTAGAGTAAAAAGTCAGGATGTACAGTGGGGCAAAAAAGTATTTAGTCAGCCACCAATTGTGCAAGTTCTCCCACTTAAAAAGATGAGAGAGGCCTGTAATTTTCATCATATGTACACGTCAACTATGACAGACAAAATGAGAAAAGAAAATCCAGAAAATCACATTGTAGGATTTTTAATGAATTTATTTGCAAATTATGGTGGAAAATAAGTATTTGGTCACCTACAAACAAGCAAGATTTCTGGCTCTCACAGACCTGTAACTTCTTCTTTAAGAGGCTCCTCTGTCCTCCACTCGTTACCTGTATTAATGACACCTGTTTGAACTTGTTATCAGTATAAAAGACACCTGTCCACAACCTCAAACAGCCACCCTCCAAACTCCACTATGGCCAAGACCAAAGAGCTGTCAAAGGACACCAGAAACAAAATTGTAGACCTGCACCAGGCTGGGAAGACTGAATCTGCAATAGGTAAGCAGCTTGGTTTGAAGAAATCAACTGTGGGAGCAATTATTAGGAAATGGAAGACATACAAGACCACTGATAATCTCCCTCGATCTGGCGCTCCACGCAAGATCTCACCCCGTGGGGTCAAAATGATCACAAGAACGGTGAGCAAAAATCCCAGAACCACACGGGGGGACCTAGTGAATGACCTGCAGAGAGCTGGGACCAAAGTAACAAAGCCTACCATCAGCAAGGGCATTGAAGATGAAACGTGGCTGGGTCTTTCAGCATGACAATGATCCCAAACCCACGGCCCGGGCAACGAAGGAGTGGCTTCGTAAGAAGCATTTCAAGGTCCTGGAGTGGCCTAGCCAGTCTCCAGATCTCAACCCCATAGAAAATCTTTGGAGGGAGTTGAAAGTCCGTGTTGCCCAGCGACAGCCCCAAAACATCACTGCTCTAGAGGAGATCTGCATGGAGGAATGGGCCAAAATACCAACAACAGTGTGTGAAAACCTTGTGAAGACTTACAGAAAACGTTTGACCTGTGTCATTGCCAACAAAGGGTATGTAACAAAGTATTCAGATAAACTTTTGTTATTGACCAAATACTTATTTTCCACCATAATTTGCAAATAAATTCATAAAAAATCCTACAATGTGATTTTCTGGATTTTTTTCTTCTCATTTTGTCTGTCATAGTTGAAGTGTACCTATGATGAAAATTACAGGCCTCTCTCATCTTTTTAAGTGGGAGAACTTCCACAATTGGTGGCTGACTAAATACTTTTTTGCCCCACTGTAGGTACCAGTAGCTTCAGGCCGTAGGTACCAGTGGCTTCAGGCCGTAGGTACCAGTGGCTTCAGGCCGTAGGTACCAGTGGCTTCAGGCCGTAGGTACCAGTGGCTTCAGGCCGTAGTTACCAGTGGCTTCAGGATGTGGATACCAGTGGCTTCAGGATGTGGATACCAGTGGCTTCAGGCCGTGGATACCAGTGGCTTCAGGCCGTAGGTACCAGTGGCTTCAGGCCGTAGGTACCAGTGGCTTCAGGCCGTAGGTACCAGTGGCTTCAGGATGTGGGTACCAGTGGCTTCAGGCCGTAGGTACCAGTGGCTTCAGGCCGTAGGTACCAGTGGCTTCAGGCCGTAGGTACCAGTGGCTTTAGGCCGTAGTTACCAGTAGCTTCAGGCCGTAGATACCAGTAGCTTCAGGATGTAGGTATGTATGTTTGCTTTCTTGTCACTTTAAGACCTGTGCACTTAACTCACAATTATACCTCCTGTTAACATGAATTAATGATTTAGGTGAGTTGTACCCACTTATCTCAACTAAGAATAGAGGTGATAGAGATAATCACCTTACAGTGGCTTGTGAAAGTATTCACCCACTTGCCGTTTTTCCGATTTTGTTGCATTACAACCTGTAATTTAAATTGATTTCATGTAATGGGAAAAAAATTGTCCAAATTGGTGAAGTGAAATGAAAAAAATGACTTGTTTAAAAAAATTCCTAAAAAATACAAAAGTGAAAAGTGGTGCATGCATGTGTTCACCCCTTTTGCCATGAAGCCCCTAAATAAGATCTGGTGCAACCAATTACCTTCAGAAGTCACATAATTAGTTCAATAAAATGTAGCTTTTTGGGCATCAAGGAAAACACTATGTCTGGCGCAAACCCAACACCTCTCATCACCCCGAGGATACCATCCATTTTTCATCAGCAGGGACTGGGAAACTGGTCAGAATTGAAGGAATGATGGATGGTGCTAAATACAGAGAAATTCTTGAGGGAAACCTGTTTCAGTCTTCCAGAGATTTGAGACTGGGACGGAGGTTCACCTTCCAGCAGGACAATGATCCTAAGCATACTGCTAAAGAAACACTCGAGTGGCTTAAGGGGAAACATTTAAATGTCTTGAAATGGCCTAGTCAAAGCCCAGACCTCAATCCAATTGAGAATCTGCGGTATGACTTAAAGATTGCTGTACACCAGCAGGAACCCATCCAACTTGAAGGAGCTGGAGCAGTTTTGCCTTGAAGAATGGGGAAAAAATCCCAGTGGCTAGATGTGCCAAGCATATAGAGACATACCCCAAGAGACTTGCAGCTGTAATTGCTGCAAAAGGTGGCTCTACAAAGTATTGACTTTGGGGGGGTGAATAGTTAACCACACTCAAGTTCTGTTGTTTGTCTTATTTCTTGTTTGTTTCACAATAACAAATATTTTGCATCTTCAAAGTGGTAGGCATGTTGTGTAAATCAAATGACACAAACCCCCCAAAATCAATTTCAATTCCAGGTTGTAAGGCAACAAAATAGGAAAAATGCCAGGGGGTGAATATTTTCGCAAGCCACTGTATATGCAGATAATACAGTCTTATACTCAGCTGGCCCCTTCCCGGATTTTGTGTTAAACGCTCTACAACAAAGCTTTCTTAGTGTCCAACAAGCTTTCTCTGCCCTTAACCTTGTTCTGAACACCTCCAAAACAAAGGTCATGTGGTTAGAAGAATGCCCCTTTCCCCACAGGTGTGATTACTACCTCTGAGGGTGTAGAGCTTCAGGTAGTCACCTCATACAAGTACTTGAGAGTATGGCTAGACAGTACACTGTCCTTCTCTCAGCACATATCAAAGCTGCAGGCTAAAGTTAAATCTAGACTTGGTTTCCTCTATCTTAATCGCTCCTCTTTCACCCCAGCTGCCAAACTAACCCTGATTCAGATGAACATCTTACCCATGCTAGATTTGGAGACATCATTTATAGATCGGCAGGTAAGGGTGCTCTCGAGCAGCTAGATGTTCTTTACCATTCGGCCATCAGATTTGCCACCAATGCTCCTTATAGGACACATCACCGCACTTTATACTGTTCATCTCTGTATACCTGTCGCAAGAACCACTGGTTGATGCTTATTTGTAAAACCCTCTTAGGCCTCACTCCTCCCTATCTGAGATATCTACTGCAGCCCTCATCCTCCACATACAGCACCCATTCTGCCAGTCACATTCTGTTAAAGGTCCCCAAAGCACACACATCCCTGGGTCGCTCCTCTTTTCAGTTCGCTGCAGCTAGCGACTGGAACGAGCTACAACAAGCACTCAAACTGGACAGTTTTATCTCCATCTCTTCATTCAAAGACTCAATCATGGACACTCTTACTGACAGTTGTGGCTGCTTTGTGTGATGTATTGTTGTCTCTTCCTTCTTTCCCTTTGTGCTCTTGTCTGTGCCCAATAATGTTTGTACCATATTTTGTGCTGCTACCATGTTGTTGCCATGTGGTGTTGCTACCATGTTGTTGTCATGTGGTGTTTCTACCATGTTGTGTTGTCATGTTGCTACCATGCTGTGTTGTCATGTGTCGCTGCTGTGTTGTTGTCTTAGGTCAATAATGTTCGTACCATGTTTTGTGCAGCTACTATGTTGTGCTGCTGCCATGTTGTGCTGCTGCCATGTTGTGTTGTTGTCGTAGGTCTCTCTTTATGTAGAGTTGTGTTTCTTGTCGTGATGTGTGTTTTGTCCTATATTTTTATTTAATACATTTTTAATCCCAGGCCCCCGTCCCCGCAGGAGGTCTTTTTCCTTTTGGTAGGCCGTCATTGTAAATAAGAATTTATTCTTAACTGACTTGCCTAGTTAAATTAAGGTTAAATCAAAAAATTACAAATGAGCTAACTGATTGCACCCACATTTTCTAGGGATTCATAGAACTGATTGCATTTACATTTTATAGGGATTCATAGAACTGATTGCATTTACATTTTATAGGGATTCATAGAATATAATATTATATATATTATATATATTATATAATATAATATTATATAAATTAATATTAAATATTAAAATATTAAATAAATACAGAACCTAACAGCTGATTTGGATGCAACTTTTTTTCTAACAATGAGAATCCAAAGAAATCGTAAAAAGCCACGGACCCCCAACAACGAATATAAAGTATCAGTTCTCTATGTCTAACAAGTAGTATGGAGGTGCTTCTTGGAGTATTGTTTCCTCATCCTAAGTAATGTATTCTCGGTGAATGTGGTGATGTTTTTTCCCCCTGTTCAGAGAAATGAGCCATTGAAGTTATGTACAGTTGAAGTCTGAAGATAATATACACCTAAGCAAAATATATTTAAACTCAGTTTTTCACAGTTCCTGATATTTTATCCTAGTAAAAATTCCCTGTCTTAGGTCAGTTAGGATCATCACTTTATTTTAAGAATGTGAAATGTCAGAATAATAGTAGAGAGAATTATTTATTTCAGCTTTTATTTCTTTCATCACATTCCAAGTGGGTCAGAAGTGTACATACACTCAATTAGTATTTGGTAGCATTGCCTTTAAATTGTTTAATTGGGTCAAACGTTTTGGGTAGCCTTCCACAAGCTTCCCACAATAAGTTGGGTGGATTTTGGCCCATTCCTCCTGACAGAGCTGGTGTAACTGAGTCAGGTTTCTAGGCCTCCTTGCTCGCACACGCTGTTTCAGTTCTGCCCACAAATGTTCTATAGGATTGAGGTCAGGGCTTTGTGATGGCCACTCCAATACCTTGACTTTGTTGTCCTTAAGCCATTTTGCCACAACTTTGGAAGTATGCTTGGAGTCATTGTCCATTTGGAAGACCCATTTGCAACCAAGCTTTAACTTCCTGATTGATGTGTTGAGATGTTGCTTCAATATAGCCACATAATTTTCCTACCTCATGATGCCAGCTATTTTGTGAAGTGCACCAGTCCCTCCTGCAGCAAAGCACCCTCACAACATGATGCTGCCACCCCCGTGCTTCACGGTTGGGATGGTGTTCATCGGCTTGCAAGCCTCCCCCTTTTTCCTCCAAACATAATGATGGTCATTATGGCCAAACAGTTCTATTTTTGTTTCATCAGACCAGAGGACATTTCTCCAAAAAGTACGATCTTTGACCCCATGTGCAGTTGCAAACCGTAGTCTGGCTTTTTTATGGCGGTTTTGCTGCAGTGGCTTCTTCCTTGCTGAGGGGCCTTTCAGGTTATGTCGATATAGGACTCGTTTTACTGTGGATATAGATACATTTGTACCTGTTTCCTCCAGCATCTTCACAAGGTAATTTGCTGTTGTTCTGGGAAGGATTTGCACTTTTCGCACCAAAGTACATTCATCTCTAGGAGGCAGAATGCATCTCCTTCCTGAGCGGTATGACGGCTGTGTGGTCCCATGGTGTTTATACTTGCGTACTATTGTTTGTACAGATGAACGTGGTACCTTCAGGCGTTTGAAAATTGCTCCCAAGGATGAACCAGACTTGTGGAGGTCTACAATTTTTCTTTCTGAGGTCTTGGCTGATTTCTTTTGATTTTCCCATGATGTCAAGCAAAGAGGCACTGAGTTTGAAGGTAGGCCTTGAAATACATCCACAGATACACCTCCAATTGACTCAAATGATGTAAATTAGCCTGTCAGAAACTTCTAAAGCCATGACATAATTTTCTGGAATTTTCCAAGCTGTTTAAAGGCACAGTCAACTTAGTGTATGTAAACAGGGCTGTAGTGGAGCAGGTTGAGAGCTTCAAATTCCTTGGTGTCCACATCAACAACAAACTAGAATGGTCCAAACACACCAAGACAGTCATGAAGAGGGCACGACAAAGCCTATTCCCTTCAGGAAACTAAAAAGATTTGGCATGGGTCCTGAGATCCTCAATAGGTTCTACAGCTGCATCATCGAGAGCATCCTGACTGGTTGCATCACTGCCTGGTACAGCAATTGCTCGGCCTCCGACCACAAGGCACTACAGAGGGTAGTGCGTACGGCCCAGTATATTACTGGGGCAAAGCTGCCTGCCATCCAGGACCTCTACACCATGCGGTGTCAGAGGAAGGCCCTAAAAATTGTTAAAGACCCCAGCCACCCCCAGTCATAAACTGTTCTCTCTACTACAGCATGGCAAGCGGTACCGGAATGCCAAGTCTAGGTCCAAAAGACATCTCAACAGTTTTACCCCCAAGCCATAAAACTCCTGAACAGGTAACCAAATGGTTACCCAGACTATTTGCATTGTGCCCCCCCCAACCCCTCTTTTTACGCTACTGCTACTCTCTGTTCATCATATATGCATAGTCACTTTAACCATATCTACATGTACATACTACCTCAATAAGCCTGACTAACTGGTGTCTGTATATAGCCTTGCTACTCTTATTTTCAAATGTCTTTTTACTGTTGTTTTATTTCTTTACTTACCTACACACACACACACACACACACACACACATATACCTTTGTTTTGCACTATTGGTTAGAGCCAGTAAGTAAGCATTTCACTGTAAGGTCTACTACACCTGTTGTATTCGGCGCACGTGACAAATAAAACTTTGATTTGATACAGTGTATTATAAGTGAAATAATCTGTCTGTAAACAATTGTTGGAAAAATTACTTGTGTCATGCACAAAGTAGATGTCCTAACCGACTTGCCAAAACCATAGGTTTGTTAAAAAGACATTTGTGGATTGGTTGAAAAACGAGTTTTAATGACTCCAACCTAAAGTGGACGTAAACTTCCGACTTCAACTGTTTACTGTATGTCCCATCCTACATTCTGACATTACCATGTTTTGACCACTAGATGGCGAGGGTTCCGTCGGTGACTTTTTACCGTTTCTTTGGATTCCACGTCTTACTCATTGTTAGAAGAAAAAAAACGTTTAGTCCAAATCAGATGTTGGGTCCTATATTTATTGGATATTATATATGAATCCTCTAAATTCAAATGGCCAATTTGGGTGCAATCAAATTAGCTTCATCTAAGAGATCAAATTATATTTCAACAAAATAATGTTGCAGGAATGCTAATCTGCTATCTGTTTCTAACTACAGAAATGATTTCAGAAACAATTTTGAGATGGCTGGTGTCATGACTTGCTGAAAACTAGTTTGCTAGGACAGTGTTGTTGTGGAGTGTGGTTGAAGTTGGACAGGGTGGTTTAAGACTATGAGTAGAGGTTAAAACAGGCCTTTACCTCCCATGAGATTACCAGTTCATGCCTGCGACCATTCCCTCCACTGACGTTAGCTGGGGCCACCGAGGGGACTGCAAGACAGAACAAAAACACATATATTAATTATGCGAGAAATAGTGGTGTAAACGCCTTTATGAGCAAATATGAATATAATAACCGTCAAAGCAAAGTAAACTTGTAGTCACTTGATGATATGCTGTGTGGTCCTCCCACTACGTCTCAGGAAACCATGCAGTTTATGAGACTACACATGAAATAAGTTGCGATTAACTTCACAGGGTGGTGAAAGTGAACTGGGATCTTGATGCTCCTTTACAATAAATACCCTTATTCTGCTGACATGTTGATCGACGATTGGCTGCCGTTTGACACACACAACAAAAACCATAAATAACTATATGGGAGGTTAGACAAAAAACTATAAAAAACATTTTCAAACATTTCCACAAACATGAATGACATCACACTTGCTCTTTTTTTTTGTCTATGTATGTTTTTGTTTGTTGTCAAAAACAAAACAGCACAAAAAAAAGTCTAATTAAATATTACAAAAAAAGAAAAGAGAGGAACATGGCAGAGATGTTTTGCAGCACAAGTTGGGCCTGTTATTTAAAATCACCTGATACAGATGGCTACATTATACAATACATCACCAGCAGTATGTGGACACCCCTTCATACACTATATATACAGCAGTATGTGGACACCCCTTCATCCACTATATATACAGCAGTATGTGGACACCCCTTCATCCACTATATATACAGCAGTATGTGGACACCCCTTCATCCACTATATATACAGCAGTATGTGGACACCCCTTCATACACTATATATAAAGCAGTATGTGGACACCCCTTCATCCACTATATATACAGCAGTATGTGGACACCCCTTCATACACTATATATAAAGCAATATTTGGACACCCCTTCATATACTATATATACAGCAGTATGTGGACACCTCTTCATCCACTATATATACAGCAGTATGTGGACACCCCTTCATCCACTATATATACAGCAGTATGTGGACACCCCTTCATATACTATATATACAGCAGTATGTGGACACCCCTTCATCCACTATATATACAGAAGTATGTGGACACCCCTTCATATACTATATATACAGCAGTATGTGGACACCCCTTCATCCACTATATATACAGCAGTATGTGGACACCCCTTCATACACTATATATAAAGCAATATTTGGACACCCCTTCATATACTATATATACAGCAGTATGTGGACACCTCTTCATCCACTATATATACAGCAGTATGTGGACACCCCTTCATCCACTATATATACAGCAGTATGTGGACACCCCTTCATATACTATATATACAGCAGTATGTGGACACCCCTTCATCCACTATATATACAGAAGTATGTGGACACCCCTTCATATACTATATATACAGCAGTATGTGGACACCCCTTCATCCACTATATATACAGCAGTATGTGGACACCCCTTCATACACTATATATACAGCAGTATGTGGACACCCCTTCATACACTATATATACAGCAGTATTTGGACACCCCTTCATATACTATATATACAGCAGTATGAGGACACCCCTTCATATACAGCAGTACGAGGACACCCCTTCATCCACTATATATACAGCAGTATGAGGACACCCCTTCATCCACTATATATATACAGCAGTATGAGGACACCCCTTCATATACAGCAGTATGAGGACACCCCTTCATTCACTACAGCAGTATGTGGACACCCCTTCATACACTACAGCAGTATGTGGACACCCCTTCATACACTATATATACAGCAGTATGAGGACACCCCTTCATCCACTATATATATACAGCAGTATGTGGACACCCCTTAATTCACTATATATACAGCAGTATGTGGACACCCCTTCATACACTATATATACAGCAGTATGTGGACACCCCTTCATCCACTATATATACAGCAGTATGTGGACACCCCTTCATCCACTATATATACAGCAGTATGTGGACACCCCTTCATACACTATATATACAGCAGTATGTGGACACCCCTTCAAAATATACTATATATACAGCAGTATGTGGAAACCCCTTCATACACTATATATACAGCAGTATGTGGACACCCCTTCATCCACTATATATACAGCAGTATGTGGACACCCCTTCATCCACTATATATACAGCAGTATGTGGACACCCCTTCATACACTATATATACAGCAGTATGTGGACACCCCTTCAAAATATACTATATATACAGCAGTATGTGGAAACCCCTTCATACACTATATATATACAGCAGTATGTGGACACCCCTTCAAAATATACTATATATACAGCAGTATGTGGACACCCCTTCATACACTATATATACAGCAGTATGTGGACACCCCTTCAAATGAGTAGATTTGGCTTTTTCAGGCACACCCATTGCTGACAGGCATATCAAATCAAGCACACAGCCATGCCATCGCCATAGACAAATATTGGCACTAGAATGGCCCGTACTGAAGATCTCAGTGACTTTCAACGTTTCAATCAAGTCAGTTAGTCAAACTGACTTTCAACGCCACCTTTCCAATAAGTCAGCTAGTCAAATTTTCGGCCCTGCTAGAGCTGCCCTGGTCAACTGTTATTTTGAAGTGGAAATGTCTTGGAGCAACAACGGCTCAGCCGCGAAGTGGTAGGCCACAGAAGCTCACAGAACGGGATCGCCGAGTGCTGAAGCACGTAGCGTAAAAAACATCTGTCCTCGGTTGCAACACTCACTACCGAGTTCCAAACTGCCTCTGGAAACAACGTCAGCACAACAACTGTTTGTCGGGAGCTTCATGACATGGGATTCCATGTTCAAGCAGCAGCACACAAGCCTAAGATCACCATGCGCAATGCCAAGCGTCGGCTGGAGTGGTGTAAATCTCGCCGCCATTGACCTCTGGAGCAGTGGAAACGCGTTCTCTGGAGTGACGAACCACGCTTCATCATCTGGCAGTCCGACGGATGGGTTTCATGCATAGTGCCAACTGTAAAGTTTGGTGGAGGAATAATGGTCTGGGGCTATTTTTCATGGTTCGGGCCCCTTAGTTCAAGTGAAGGGAAATCTTAACGCAACAGCATACAATCAAATCAATCAAAAGTATTTATAAAGCCCTTCTTACATCAACTGATGTCACAATGTGCTGTACAGAAACCCAGCCTAAAACCCCAAACAGCAAGCAATGCACTGACATTCTAGACCATTCTGTGCTTCCCACTTTGTGGCAACAGTTCAGGGAAGGCCCTTTCCTGTTTCAGCATGACAATGCCCCCGTGCACAAAGCGAGGTCCATACAAACATGGTTTGTCGAGATCAGTGTGGAAGAACTTGACTGGTCTGCACAGAGCACTGAACTCAACCCCATCGAACACGTTTGGGATGAATTGGAACGCCGACAGCAAGCCAGGCCCTAATCGCCCAACATCAGTGTCCGACCTCACTAATACCCTTGTGGCTGAATCAAAGCAAGTCCCCTCAGCAATGTTTCAACATCTAGTGGAAAGCCTTCCCAGAAGAGTGGAGGCTATTATAGCAGCAAAGGTGGGACCAACTCCATATTAATGCCCATGATTTTGGAATGAGATGTTTGATGAGCAGGTGTCCACATACTTTTGGTCTGGTAGTGTATATTCTACATTGTTGTCAATATGTATGTAGCCTTCTTTAAGGGGATCATTAAGATACCGTTGAGAGTAAGACGGTAGTTTTAGTGGGAGTTAAGCTAAGTAGGAAACACACACAGACCGAGGAGTTACCTGCTTCTTTAGTCCGGACCCCCCTGGATGGGGTACTGGGGTCTCCTGTTCCAATAGCGTTACTGGCCACCACCCTGAACTCATAGTCCACCCAGGGGTTGAGCTCCACAGCCATGGCTGACTCCATGTCCCCTGTCACTGGCTCTGGGTCTGGAGAGGATGGAGGGAGGGAGAGATATAGATATACAGATTAGATATAGATATACAGAATAGATATATGGATACAGTTGAATTCGGAAGTTTACATACATCTTAGCCAAATACATTTAAACTCAGTTTTTCACAATTCCTGATATTTAATCCTAGTAAAAATTCCCTGTCTTAGGTCAGTTAGGAGCACCACTTTATTTTAAGAATGTGAAATGTCAGAATAATCGTAGAGAGAATGATTTATTTCAGCTTTTATTTCTTTCATCACATTCCCAGTGGGTCAGAAGTTTACATTCACTCAATTAGTATTTGGTAGCCTTGCCTTTAAATTGTTTAACTTGGGTCAAACGTTTTGGGTAGCCTTCCACAAGCTTCCCATAATAAGTTGGGTGAATTTTGGCCCATTCCTCCTGACAGAGCTGGTGTAACTGAGTCAGGTTTGTAGGCCTCCTTGCTCGCACACGCTTTTTCAGTTCTGCCCACGCATTTTCTATAGGATTGAGGTCAGGGCTTTGTGATGGCCACTCCAATACCTTGACTTTGTTGTCCTTAAGCCATTTTGCCACAACTTTGGAAGTATGCTTGGGGTCATTGTCCATGTGGAAGAGTCATTTGCGACCAAGCTTTAACTTCCTGACTGATGTCTTGAGATGTTGCTTCAATATATCCACATACTTTTCTTCCCTCATGATGCCATCTATTTTGTGAAGTGCCCCAGTCCCTCCTGCAGCAAAACACCCCCACAACATGATGCTGCCACCCCCGTGCTTCACAGTTGGGATGGTGTTCTTCGGCTTGCAAGCCTCTCCCTGTTAATTGTTTCAACAGACCACAGGACATTTCTCCAAAAAGTACGATCTTTGTTCCCATGTGCAGTTGCAAACCGTAGTCTGGCTTTTTTATGGCGGTTTTGGAGCAGTGGCTTCTTCCTTGCTGAGCGGCCTTTAAGGTTATGTCGATATAGGACTTGTTTTACTGTGGATATAGATACTTTTGTACCTGTTTCCTTCAGCATCTTCACCATTTCCTTTGCTGTTGTTCTGGGATTGATTTGCACTTTTCGCACCAAAGTACGTTAATTTCTAGGAGACAGAACGCGTCTCCTTCCTGAGCGGTATGACGGCTGCCTGGTCCCATGGTGTTTATACTTGTGTACTATTGTTTGTACAGATGAACGTGGTACCTTCAGGCATTTGGAAATTACTCCCAAAGGTGATCCAGACTTGTGGAGGTCTACAATTTGTTTTCCGAGGTCTTGGCTGATTTATTTTGATTTTCCCATGATGTCAAGCAAAGAGACACTGAGTTTGAAGGTAGGCCTTGAAATACATCCACAGGTACACCTCCAATTGACTCAAATGATGTAAATTAGCCTGTCAGAAACTTCTAAAGCCATGACATAATTTTCTGGAATTTTCCAAGCTGTTTAAAGGCACAGTCAACTTAGTGTATGTAAACTTCTGACCCACTGGAATTGTGATACAGTGAATTATAAGTGAAATAATTTGTCTGTAAACAAATTGTAAACAATTGTTGGAAAAATTCCTTGTGTCATGCACAAGGTAGATGTCCTAACCGACTTGCCAAAACTATAGTTTGTTAATTGTGGAGTGGTGGAAAAACGAGTTTTAATGACTCCAACCTAAGTGTATGTAAACTTCTGACTTCAACTGTACATATCTAGATGGAGAGATGAGAGAGAGAGAGACACAGAGACAGAGAGACGGAGAGAAAGAGAGACGGAGAGAAAGAGAGATGGAGAGAAAGAGAGATGGAGAGAAAGAGATGGAGAGAGATAGATAGAGAGACAGAAACACAGTTAGACCCAACCAATTCATGAGAAAACAGAAAGATAGTTCATTCCAATGTGTCAAGTAACTAACAAAAAAACTGAGCAAACTAGAATGCTATTTGGCCCTAAACATAGAGTACACTGTGGCAGAATACCTGACCACTGTGACTGACCCACGATTAAGGAAAGCTTTGACTATGTACAGACTAAGTGAGCTTAGCCTTGCTATTAAGAAAGGCCGTCGTAGGCAGACCTGGCTCTCAAGAGAAGACAGGCTATGTGCAACACTGCCCACAAAATGAGGTGGAAACTGAGCTGCACTTCCTAACCTCCTGCCAAATGTATGACCATATTAGAGACACATATTTCCCTCAGATTATACAGACCCACAAAGAATTTCAAAACAAATCCAATCTACTGGGTGAAATACCACAGTGTGCCATCACAGCAGCTATATTTGTGACCTGTTGCAACAAGAAAAGGGCAACCAGTGAAGAACAAACAGAAGTCTGTAATACCAACAAGTTTTAAGCAGACCACCATAGTCCCTGTGCCCAAGAACACTAAGGTAACCTGCCTAAACAACTACCGACCTGTAGCACTCACATCTGTAGCCATGAAGTGCTTTGAAAGGCTGGTCATGGCTCACATCAACACCATTATCCCAGAAACCCTAGACCCACTCCAATTTGCATACCGCCAAAACAGATCCACAGATGATGCAATCTATATTGCACTCCACACTGCCCTTTCACACCTGGACAAAAGGAACACCTATGTGAGAATGCTATTCATTGACTACAGCTCAGCGTTCAAAGCTCATCAATAAGCTATGGACGCTGGGACTAAACACCTCCCTCTACAACTGGATCCTGGACTTCCTGACGGGCCGCCCCCCCAGGTGGTGAGGGTAGGTAGCTGATCCTGAACACTGGAGCTCCTCAGGGGTGCGTGCTCAGTCCCCTCCTGTACTCCCTGTTCACTCATGACTGCACGGCCAGGCACGACTCCAACGCCATCATTAAATTTGCCGATGACACAACAGTGGTAGGCCTGATCACCGACAACGATGAGACAGCCTATAGGGAGGAGGTCAGAGACCTGGCCGTGTGGTGCCAGGACAACAACATGTTGTTGGGGAAACAGAGGGTTAAATACACAACATGTAATGATGGAATTGAAACCAGATGTGTGGGAAGACAAGACAAAACAAATGGAAAATGAAAAGTGGATCGAGGATGGCTAGAAGACCGGCAACGCCGACCGCCGCCCGAACAAGGAGAGGGACCAACTTCGGTGGAAGTCGTGACAAGAACACTGTCTATACCACAGCACTACATTAGGCAGAACACTGTCTATACCACAGCACTACATTAGGCAGAACACTGTCTATACCACAGCACTACATTAGGCAGAACACTGTCTATACCACAAATCTACATTAGGCAGCAGAACACGTCTGGCTGGGTTATATGGCAGGCCTGGCTGGGTTATATGGCACGTCAGGCTGGGTTATATGGCACGCCTGGCTGGGTTATATGGCATATCTGTCTGGGTTATATGGCATATCTGTCTGGGTTATTTGGCATGTCTGTCTGGGTTATATGGCACGTCTGGCTGGGTTATATGGCAGGCCTGGCTGGGTTATATGGCAGGCCTGGCTGGGTTATATGGCAGGCCTGGCTGGGTTACATGGCAGGCCTGGCTGGGTTATATGGCACGCCTGGCTGGGTTATATGGCACGTCAGGCTGGGTTACATGGCAGGCCTGGCTGGGTTATATGGCAGGCCTGGCTGAGTTACATGGCAGGCCTGGCTGGGTTAAATGGAATAGGGTGCTATTTGGAATGCAACCTACGTACAGTAACCTTTAACAAATAATGTACGACCAGGCTGTCTATGCCTTCTGCCTCTACCATTCCACATATGTCCCACTAGCCTGTCTATCTCTTCTGCCTCTACCATTCCACATATGTCCCACCAGCCTGTCTATGCCGACTGACTCTACCACTCCCCATATGTTCAGCTCACTGGAGTGACAGATATTCCACATCTAGCTAGAGGATAATTGGCTGGGTTGGCCCCTTCGGAGTAGCCAGCCATAAATCCAGTTGGTCAATGTTGGACCAATTATCCATAAGATAGTAAAAAAAAAGAGTGGCTAAAAGAGCATATCGTCGCTGTCTGATGAAAATCCATTATCTTCTACACAGAAACTTTCCAGGAAATAGAAAACAGATTTTCCTGATGAACATAAACTCAGCAAATAAAGAAACGTCCTCTCACTGTCAACTGCGTTTATTTTCAGCAAACTTAACATGGGTAAACATTTGAATGAACATAACAAGATTCAACAACTGAGACATAAACTGAACAAGTTCCACAGACATGTGACTAACAGGAATGGAATCATGTGTCCCTGAACAAAGGGGGGGGGGACAAAATTAAAACGTAACAGTCAGTATCTGGTGTGGCCACCAGCTGCATTAAGTACTGCAGTGCATCTCCTCCTCATGAACTGCACCAGATTTTCCAGTTCTTGCTGTGAGATGTTACCCCAGTCTTCCACCAAGGCACCTGCAAGTTCCCGGACATTTCTGGGGGGAATGGCCCTAGCCCTCACCCTCCGATCCAACAGGTCCCAGACGTGCTCAATGGGATTGAGATCCGGGCTCTTTGCTGGCCATGGCAGAACACAGACATTCCTGTATTGCAGGAAATCACACACAGAACGAGCAGTATGGCTGGTGGCATTGTCGTGCTGGAGGTCATGTCAGGATGCGTGAGCAGGAAGGGTACCACATGAGGGAGGAGGATGTCTTCCCTGTAACGCACAGTGTCGAGATTGCCTGCAATGACAACAAGCTCAGTCCGATGATGCTGTGACACACGGCCCCAGACCATGACGGACCCTCCACCTCCAAATCGATCACGCTCCAGAGTACATGCCTCGGTGTAATGCTCACTCCTTCGACGATAAACACAAATCCGACCATCACCCCATGTAAGACAAAACCGTGACTCGTCAGTGAAGAGCACTTTTTGCCAGTCCTGTCTGGTCCAGCGAAGGTGGGTTTGTGCCCGTAGGCGACGTTGTTACCGGTGATGTCTGGTGAGGACCTGCCTTACAACAGGCCTACAAGCCCTCAGTCCAGCCTCTATCAGCCTATTGCGGACAGTCTGAGCACTGATGGAGGGATTGTGCATTCCTGGTATAACTCGGGCAGCTGTTGTTGCCACCCTGTACCTGTCCCACAGGTGTGATGTTCGGATGTACCGATCCTGTGCAGGTGTTGTTACACGTGGTCTGCCACTGCGAGGATGATCAGCTGTCCATCCTGTCTCCCTGTAGCGCTGTCTTAGGCATCTCACAGTACGGACATTGCAATTTATTGCCCTGGCCACAACTGCAGTCCTCATGCCTCCTTGCAACATGGCTAAGGCATGTTCACGCAGATGAGCAGGGACCCTGGGCATCTTTCTTTTGGTGTTTTTCAGAGTCACTAGAAAGGCCACTTTAGTGTCCTAAGTTTTCATAACTGTGACCTTAATTGCCTACGGTCTGTAAGCTGTTAGTGTCTTAACGACCGTTCCACATGTGCATGTTCATTAATTGTTTATGGTTCATTGAACAGCATGGGAAACAGTGTTCAAACCCTTTACAATGAAGATCTGTGAAGTTATTTGGATTTTTACGAATTATCTTTAAAAAATAGGGTCCTGAAAAAGGGACGTTTCTTTCTTTGCTGAGTTTACAATTACATCTTGGTACATTTAATGTAACCTCTAACATTAAATGTACTACCAGCCTATCTACTTCCTCCCATTCCCCATGTCTTCAGATCACTGCCCAGAACTACTGTCTCTCTGTTATTATCAAGTCTCCCATTCCCCATGTCTTCAGATCACTGCCCAGAACTACTGTCTCTCTGTTCTTATCATTATCATATCGTATCCAAGATGGCGTAGCAGTCAGACGTCTTTGTCTTTGTCCTGTCGTGTCCCTTGTATATATCTTTTTACATATTTTTCTTCGCATATCTTTTAAAAATATTTTCCTAAACCTCAACTTCTAAATACTCTCCTGCAACCCGCCTCACCCAATGTGGCGTGGATCTGTTTTTTATCTAAAGTATTTCTATTTACTTCGGATCTGGAATCCCTCAACTGAAGCAAGCCAGCTAACTACCTACCAGCTATCAGTTAGAAAACCACTGCTAGCGGTCATCAGCTAGCCTTTAGCTCGGAAAGCTCTCGCCAGTTCGAACAACGTGACTCAAACCAGAGCATAACGGACATATATATATACAAAATAAAAATAAAAAATATTTATATATATATATATATATATATATATATTTTTTTTTTCTTCTCCCATATCCCCGGATTCCTACCGCAAACTCTGAACATTTTCATCTGGATCTTCGCAACTAGCTAACCACAATCCCAGGTGACTACTCCTGGCTAGCGTTTCCATCCTGGAGCAAGCACCAAGTAGCCTGAAGCTACTCGGCCAGGGCTCCTGGGCTACCACCGAAGCCCACTCCTGGGCTACAATATCCAGACCCCTTCTACTGCCGGTACGGGGCACGGAACCCCGCCGATCCTCTACGACTGGAATACCGACATAATCTGCCCAAGGATTCCAACAGGCCCCTCAGGTGCGACGTCCGCTGAAGGCCCATTCTGCTAACCGCGGCCTGCTAGCTACCTAGAGCTACTTGGAAGCCTACTAATTCCACGACTGGTCTATCGACGCCACCGCACGAAGAGGCAAAAACAGACTTACCCCCATCGTGACGTCCCCCAAAGGCTAACTTGCTAGCCCCGGTCTGCTAACTGCTAGCTTGCTTGCCCCGGTCTGCTAACTGCTAGCTTGCCTGCCCCGGTCTGCTAACTGCTAGCCCCTGTCTGCTAACTGCTTACTTGCTAACCCGGTCTGCTAACTGCTAGCTTGCCAGCCCCGGTCTGCTAACTGCTAGCTTGTTTAGCCCCGGGCCTACTAACTGTTAGCTTGTTAGCATTGGCCTGCTAACTGCCTGAATCGCTGTGTCCCCAGTCAGCCCAACCACTGACTGGACCCATATGTTCACTTGGCTTTGCATGCCTCTCTCTAATATCAATATGCCTCGTCCATTACTGTCCTGGTTAGTGATTACTGTCTTATTACACTGTAGAGCCTCTAGCCCTGCTCAATATGCCTTAACCAACCATGTGCCATAGGGCTCTGGTCAAAAGTAGTGCACTATATAGGGAATAGGGTGCTATATGGCTCTGGTCTAAAGTAGTGCACTATGTAGGGAATAGGGTGCTATAGGGCTCTGGTCAAAAGTAGTGCACTATGTAGGGAATAGGGTGCTATAGGGCTTTGGTCTAAAGTAGTGCACTATATGTAGGGAATAGGGTGCCATAGGTCTCTGGTCTAAAGTAGTGCACTATATAGGGAATAGGGTGCCATAGGGCTCTGGTCAAAAGTAGTGCACTATATAGGGAATAGGGTGCCATAGGTCTCTGGTCTAAAGTAGTGCACTATATAGGACATAGGGTGTCATTTGGGGCGACGACCATTGTGAATCATTCTACATCTATGGACATGATTCATTATGGAGCTTTAAACTTCTCTATTATTCCTATCCTCTTTAGGCACGCAGCAGCAGCAGCGGTACAGATTATACCTACTGAGTCGACAGTATATCCTCTGACATTAACCGATCATTATAGATAGGTATTACTGTCAAGATATGAGAAAATGAAGCCATTTAAATAGTAACAGCTCACTAAAAATCCTGTGGTTTTCTCTCTGCCACCTCAGGAATTAGCTTTGACCTTAAAAAGATACAGGTTCATTTTCTGGTAACCTTTTTGACATAATTCTGAGTGTAATTTAAACCACTGACATTTCATTTTGAGCTGAACATATTTTTTTTATTAAAGTTCTGTTGAACAACAGCCAAGTTTTAAACAGAACATAAGAGTTAGAAGGAAGACATAAGAGTTCAACTAGATTCAGGGTGGCCCTGACTGGAGAAACTCAACTGAAGGACGAGAGGTGTTGAGTAAGCTCTTTGTCGTCTAACAGATGCCTGCACATCCTGCAGTTATTCTCCAGTCAGGGCCACACTGAATCTACTTTTGGAGGCAATACATCCTCTATGCAACTCAACATCGCTGGCCTCCATATTGGGTTTCCTCAAAGTGATACATCCTCTATGCAACTCAACATCTCTGGCCTCCATATTGGTTTCCTCAAAGTGATACATCCTCTATGCAACTCAACATCTCTGGCCTCCATATTGGTTTCCTCAAAGTGATACATCCTCTATGCAACTCAACATCGCTGGCCTCCATATTGGGTTTCCTCAAAGTGATACATCCTCTATGCAACTCAACATCTCTGGCCTCCATATTGGTTTCCTCAAAGTGATACATCTTCTATGCAACTCAACATCGCTGGCCTCCATATTGGTTTCCTCAAAGTGATACATCCTCTATGCAACTCAACATCTCTGGCCTCCATATTTGTTTCCTCAAAGTGATACATCTTCTATGCAACTCAACATCGCTGGCCTCCATATTGGTTTCCTCAAAGTGATACATCTTCTATGCAACTCAACATCGCTGGCCTCCATATTGGTTTCCTCAAAGTGATACATCTTCTATGCAACTCAACATCGCTGGCCTCCATATTGGTTTCCTCAAAGTGATACATCCTCTATGCAACTCAACATCTCTGGCCTCCATATTGGTTTCCTCAAAGTTAATCATCTTCTATGCAACTCAACATCGCTGGCGTAAAACAAACAGGACAGCATCCATACCTGTTCTGAGGGTCTGCCAGCCCAGGGAGAAGGGGCTCCGGGCCTGGAGATTGTAACTGCTGATGGGGCTGTGGTTGTCCACCCCTCCACTCCACGACAGTGTGGCTGTAGTGTCCGTGATCTCCTCTACTATCACCACACCAGGGGGTCCCGGGGGGCCTAGAGAGAGAGAGAGAGAGAGAGAGACAGAGAGAGAGAGACAGAGAGAGACAGAGAGAGACAGAGAGACAGAGAGAGAGACAGAGAGAGAGAGAGAGAGAGAGAGAGACAGAGAGAGAGAGACAGAGAGAGACAGAGAGAGACAGAGAGACAGAGAGAGAGACAGAGAGAGAGAGAGAGAGAGAGAGAGAGAGAGAGAGAGAGAGACAGAGAGAGACAGAGAGAGACAGAGAGAGACAGAGAGAGAGAGAGAGAGAGAGAGAGAGAGAGAGAGAGAGACAGACAGAGAGACAGAGAGACAGAGAGAGAGAGAGAGAGAGAGAGAGAGAGAGAGATTGGTCAAAAGGAAGAGATTCCCAAACCTTCCATAACAAAGCCATCACCTACAGAGATATGAACCTGGAGAAGAGCCCCCTAAGCAAGCTGGTCCTGGGGCTCTGTACACAAACAGACCTCACAGAGCCCCAGGACAGCAACACAAGTAGACCCAACCAAATCATGAGAAAACTGAAAAGATAATTACTTGACACATTGGAAAGAATTTACAAAACCCCAGACTAGAATGCTATTTGGCCCTAAACAGAGAGTATGTGCCATGTACAGACTCAGTGAGCATAGCCTTGCTATTGAGAAAGTAGCAACTGCCCACAAAATGAGGTGGAAACTGAGCTGCACTTCCTAACCTTCTGCCAAATGTATGACCATATTAGAGACCCATATTTCCCTCAGATTACACAGACCCACAAAGAATTAGAGAACAATCCCACATTTTGATAAACTCCCATATCTACTGGGTGAAATACCACAGTGTGCCATCACAGCAGCAAGATGTGTGACCTGTTGCCACAAGAAAAGGTCAACCAGTGAAGAACAAACACCATTGTAAATACAACCTAGATTTATGTTTATTTATTTTTCCTTTTGTACTTTTACTCTTTGCACATCATTACAACACTGTATATTGACACAATATGACATTTGTAATGTCTTTATTGTTTTGGAACTTCTGTGAGTGTAATGTTTACTGTTCATTTTTATTGTTTATTTCACTTTTGTATATTATCTACTTCACTTGCTTTGGCATGTTAACATATGTTTCCCATGACAATAAAGCCCCTTGAATTGAATTGAATAGAGAGAGACAGTGAGAGAAATAGAGAGAGCGAGAGAGCGAGAGAGAGGGAGAGAGGGAGAGAGAGAGAGAGGGAGAGAGGGAGAGAGGGAGAGAGAGAGAGAGATGGAGAGAGGGAGAGAGGCAGAGAGAGAGAGAGAGAGGGAGAGAGGCAGAGAGAGAGAGAGAGAGAAAGAGAGGCAGAGAGAGGGAGAAGGGAAGACAAAGAGAGGCAGAGAGAGAGAGAGAGAGAGAGAGAGGGGAAGACAGAGGGAGGCAGAGAGAGAGAGACAGAGAGAGAGAGAGAGAGAGAGAGAGAGAGATAGAGAGGGTTCTGAGAGGGTTCTGTCTTAAAGTAGTGGACTTAGGGAATAAATTGCTAATTCGGACACACAGATTCAATTCCAAAATGAAAACAGCTGGACCAACGATGCGCAGCTTCACTACACACAATTGTATTTTTTATTGTCATTTAGCAGACACTCTCATCCAGAGCAATTTACAGGAGCAAACAGGGTTAAGTGTCTTGCTCAAGGGCACATCGACATATGTTTCACCTAGTCGTCTCGGGGGATTTGAACCAGCAACCTTTTCGGTTACTGAACCAAACCCACGATCCACCCACAGACAGAGTGAAGGAGAGAACAGGAGGGCCCGTGAGAACAGCTGGTGCTGTTCGAGCTAAACTGACAGCTGGTGCTGTCCAAGGAAAACCAAAGGTTGAGTGTTTCCGGAGAGAAGGGACCATTTGCATTCCCGAGGAGAGATATTGACATGCGTTCTGCGTCGCCATGGGAACCAGCCGGTGTGATTCTGAAGCCCATTGAGAGGAGAGCAGGCGCGCGTGCCGTGGTGGATTTAATAAGTAGATTGAATGGTGGAGAATACATCACGGAGGATTCAGATTCCGGCTTTAGAGTAGCTCAGGCAGGACAAACCCATCTCATCATCCCATGACCCCCCCCCCACACACACCTCCTTCATCCCTCCTTCTCCATCCCTCCTCATCCTTCAATATGAAAGGGGATTTTCAGCATCATGCCAATCACCTGTCTAGAGCTATAAGCCCACAGTCCTCCATGGGTGATGTAGCAGGGGGGCAACCAGTGATCTGTATCACAGCCCTCCATGGGTGATGAAGCAAGGGGGGGCAACCAGTGATCTGTATCCCAGCCCTCCATGGGTGATGTAGCAGGGGGGCAACCAGTGATCTGTATCACAGCCCTCCATGGGTGATGAAGCAGGGAGGCAACCAGTGATCTGTATCACAGCCCTCCATGGGTGATGTTGCAAGGGGGCAACCAGTGATCCCTATCACAGCCCTCCATGGGTGATGAAGCAGGGGGCAACCAGTGATCTGTATCACAGCCCTCCATGGGTGATGAAGCAAGGGGGCAACCAGTGATCTGTATCCCAGCCCTCCATGGGTGATGAAGCAAGGGGGGGCAACCAGTGATCTGTATCCCAGCCCTCCATGGGTGATGAAGCAGGGAGGCAACCAGTGATCTGTATCACAGCCCTCCATGGGTGATGAAGCAAGGGGGCAACCAGTGATCTGTATCCCAGCCCTCCATGGGTGATGAAGCAAGGGGGGGCAACCAGTGATCTGTATCCCAGCCCTCCATGGGTGATGAAGCAGGGAGGCAACCAGTGATCTGTATCACAGCCCTCCATGGGTGATGAAGCAAGGGGGCAACCAGTGATCTGTATCCCAGCCCTACATGGGTGATGAAGCAGGGCGGCAACCAGTGATCTGTATCACAGCCCTCCATGGGTGATGAAGCAAGGGGGGGCAACCAGTGATCTGTATCCCAGCCCTCCATGGGTGATGAAGCAAGGGGGGCAACCAGTGATCTGTATCACAGCCCTCCATGGGTGATGAAGCAAGGGGGCAACCAGTGATCTGTATCCCAGCCCTCCATGGGTGATGAAGCAAGGGGGGCAACCAGTGATCTGTATCCCAGCCCTCCATGGTTGATGATGCAAGGGGGGGCAACCAGTGATCTGTATCCCAGCCCTCCATGGGTGATGAAGCAAGGTGGGCAACCAGTGATCTGTATCCCAGCCCTCCATGGGTGATGAAGCAAGGGGGCAACCAGTGATCTGTATCCCAGCCCTCCATGGGTGATGAAGCAAGGGGGCAACCATTGATCTGTATCCCAGCCCTCCATGGGTGATGAAGCAAGGGGGCAACCAGTGATCTGTATCCCAGCCCTCCATGGGTGATGAAGCAAGGTTGGCAACCAGTGATCTGTATCCCAGCCCTCCATGGGTGATGAAGCAAGGGGGCAACCAGTGATCTGTATCCCAGCCCTCCATGGGTGATGAAGCAAGGGGGCAACCAGTGATCTGTATCCCAGCCCTCCATGGGTGATGAAGCAAGGGGGCAACCATTGATCTGTATCCCAGCCCTCCATGGGTGATGAAGCAAGGGGGCAACCAGTGATCTGTATCCCAGCCCTCCATGGGTGATGAAGCAAGGGGGCAACCAGTGATCTGTATCCCAGCCCTCCATGGGTGATGAAGCAAGGGGGGCAACCAGTGATCTGTATCCCAGCCCTCCATGGGTGATGAAGCAAGGGGGGCAACCAGTGATCTGTATCCCAGCCCTCCATGGGTGATGAAGCAAGGGGGCGACCAGTGATCTGTATCCCAGCCCTCCATGGGTGATGAAGCAAGGGGGCGACCAGTGATCTGTATCCCAGCCCTCCATGGGTGATGAAGCAAGGGGGCGACCAGTGATCTGTATCCCAGCCCTCCATGGGTGATGAAGCAAGGGGGCAACCAGTGATCTGTATCCCAGCCCTCCATGGGTGATGAAGCAAGGGGGCGACCAGTGATCTGTATCCCAGCCCTCCATGGGTGATGAAGCAAGGGGGCAACCAGTGATCTGTATCCCAGCCCTCCATGGGTGATGAAGCAAGGGGGCGACCAGTGATCTGTATCCCAGCCCTCCATGGGTGATGAAGCAAGGGGGCAACCAGTGATCTGTATCCCAGCCCTCCATGGGTGATGAAGCAAGGGGGCAACCAGTGATCTGTATCCCAGCCCTCCATGGGTGATGAAGCAAGGGGGCAACCAGTGATCTGTATCCCAGCCCTCCATGGGTGATGAAGCAAGGGGGGCAACCAGTGATCTGTATCCCAGCCCTCCATGGGTGATGAAGCAAGGGGGGCAACCAGTGATCTGTATCCCAGCCCTCCATGGGTGATGAAGCAGGGGGGCGACCAGTGATCTGTATCCCAGCCCTCCATGGGTGATGAAGCAAGGGGGCGACCAGTGATCTGTATCCCAGCCCTCCATGGGTGATGAAGCAAGGGGGCAACCAGTGATCTGTATCCCAGCCCTCCATGGGTGATGAAGCAAGGGGGCAACCAGTGATCTGTATCCCAGCCCTCCATGGGTGATGAAGCAAGGGGGCGACCAGTGATCTGTATCCCAGCCCTCCATGGGTGATGAAGCAAGGGGGCAACCAGTGATCTGTATCCCAGCCCTCCATGGGTGATGAAGCAAGGGGGCGACCAGTGATCTGTATCCCAGCCCTCCATGGGTGATGAAGCAAGGGGGCGACCATTGAAGGTTTGAGTGATAGTATCAGTAGGAGGGTTGAAGGTGTCCCCTAGCCACAGATCCCAAACGACACCCTAATCCCTTTATAGTGCACTACTTTAGACCAGGGCTCATAGGGCTCTGTTAAAAAAATTACACACTAAATAGGGAATAGGGTGCCATTTGTGACAAAGCTCTAGGATCAATACATTTCCAAACTTAACCATTAGAAGATGAAACAACATGTCTTGCCCATACACCTTCTGAATGGCACACAATCCATGGCTCAGTTGTCTCAAGGTTTAAAAATCCTTCGTTAACCTGTCTCCTCCCCTTCATCTACACTGATCGAAGTGGATTTAACAAGTGACATCAATAAGGGAACATAGCTTTTACCCTGGATTCACCTGGTCAGTCTGTCATTGAAAGCATTCCTAATGTTTTGTTCACTCAGTGTATAGTGAATAGGGTGTAATTTAGGACGCAGTTTATAATCTGATCATAGATCTGTAGTTAAGGCCAGAGATAACGAGCTCACCTCTAACGAGGACTTCAGCCTCAGCAGACACCGTGTCGGCGCTGGTCTGAGCCCGGCAGCCGTATTTCCCAGCATGCTTCAGCAGGATGCTTCTGATCATCAGGTCCACCGTGGAGGACTGCTGCGTGACAGGCAGAGAGTAAACAACAACAAGTTAGTGTGTGATTACAGTATCTGTCACAAGGCAGAGAGTAAACAACAACAAGTTAGTGTGTGATTACAGTATCTGTGTCACAAGGCAGAGAGTAAACAACAACAAGTTAGTGTGTGATTACAGTATCTGTGTCACAAGGCAGAGAGTAAACAACAACAAGTTAGTGTGTGATTACAGTATCTGTGTCACAAGGCAGAGAGTAAACAACAACAAGTTAGTGTGTGATTACAGTATCTGTCACAAGGCAGAGAGTAAACAACAACAAGTTAATGTGTGTGATTACAGTATCTGTGTGTGACAAGTAGAGAGGGATTCAAAAACAACATCAAGTTAGTGTGTGTTTCCGTGTGAGTGTGTGAGTGTGTGTTTCTAATTAAAAATCTAAGTCTGACCTCTCTGTACTTGACACCTGAGAAATGCTTGTAACAACCTGTACTGCTCTCATACAGGCTTAAATAGATACTTGTCTTCTCCCTCTCTCTCTCCCTCCCTCAGACATCTTCTCCCTCTCTCTCTCCCTCTCTCCCTCAGACATCTTCTCCCTCTCTCCCTCAGACATCTTCTCCCTCCCTCTCTCCCTCTCTCCCTCAGACATCTTCTCCCTCCCTCTTTCCCTCTCTCCCTCAGACATCTTCTCCCTCCCTCTTTCCCTCTCTCCCTCAGACATCTTCTCCCTCCCTCTCTCCCTCTCTCCCTCAGACATCTTCTCCCTCTCTCTCTCCCTCTCTCCCTCAGACATCTTCTCCCTCCCTCTTTCCCTCTCTCCCTCAGACATCTTCTCCCTCTCTCTCTCCCTCTCTCCCTCAAACATCTTCTCCCTCTCTCTCTTGAAATGAGAAACGCCTAAGGCAAGACCGGGGAATCATTCAAGGTCTACAGACATCAACTTAGCATGGAACCTGATTAAAATGACATTTCATGAAGCAGACAGAGGAGTCCCCCTCTACTCTCCCCTCTCTACTCTCCTCTCTCCCTCTCTACTCTCCCCTCTCCCTCTCTACTCTCCCCTCTCTACTCTCCCCTCTCCCTCTCTACTCTCCCCTCTCTACTCTCCCCTCTCCCCCTCTACTCTCCCCTCTCTACTCTCCCCTCTCCCCTCTCTACTCTCCCCTCTCCCTCTCTACTCTCCCCTCTCCCTCTCCCCCTCTACTCTCCCCTCTCCCCTCTCTACTCTCCCCTCTCCCCTCTACTCTCCCCTCTCTACTCTCACCTCTCCCCTCTCTACTCTCCCCTCTCTACTCTCCCTCTCTACTCTCCCTCTCTACTCTCCCCTTTCCACTCTCTACTCTCTACTCTCCCCTCTCTACCTCTCTACTCTCCCCTCTCTACTCTCCCCTCTCTACTCTCCCCTCTCCCTCTCTACTCTCCCTCTCTACTCTCCCCTCTCTACTCTCCCCTCTCCCTCTACCCTCTCCCTCTCTACTCTCCCCTCTCCCCTCTCTACTCTCCCCTCTCCACTCTCCCTTCTCCCCTCTCCCTCTCTACTCTCCCCTCTCCCCTCTCCCTCTCTACTCTCCCCTCTCCCTCTCCCTCTCCCTCTCTACTCTCCCCTCTCCACTCTGTCTCTCTAGAGTTATACCTGGTAGTTGGACAGGGACAGGGCCTGTCTCTCTAGAGTTATACCTGGTAGTTGGCCAGGGACGGGGACAGGGCCTGTCTCTCTAGAGTTATACCTGGTAGTTGGCCAGGGACGGGGACAGGGTCTGTCTCTCTAGAGTTATACCTGGTAGTTGGACAGGGACAGGGCCTGTCTCTCTAGAGTTATACCTGGTAGTTGGACAGGGACAGGGACAGGGCCTGTCTCTCTAGATTTATACCTGGTAGTTGGCCAGGGACGGGGACAGGGCCTGTCTCTCTAGAGTTATACCTGGTAGTTGGCCAGGGACAGGGCCTGTCTCTCTAGAGTTATACCTGGTAGTTGGACAGGGACAGGGACAGGGCCTGTCTCTCTAGATTTATACCTGGTAGTTGGCCAGGGACGGGGACAGGGCCTGTCTCTCTAGAGTTATACCTGGTAGTTGGACAGGGACAGGGACAGGGCCTGTCTCTCTAGAGTTATACCTGGTAGTTGGACAGGGACAGGGACAGGGCCTGTCTCTCTAGAGTTATACCTGGTAGTTGGCCAGGGACGGGGACAGGGTCTGTCTCTCTAGAGTTATACCTGGTAGTTGGACAGGGACAGGGCCTGTCTCTCTAGAGTTATACCTGGTAGTTGGCCAGGGACAGGGACAACTGAGAATGGCAATTGCAGTATTTTATTTTCTCCAACTGCTCACTTCAAACAATGGTTGCATCTGCAAATTGGATCCTGTTCCCTATACATTGCATTGCTTTTTTGGCCATCAAAATGTAGAGTCCTGTGTACTGAATGAGGTGAATAGGCAATCAGGTGCCATCCAGACACAACCATTGAGAGCCAGTGATGTGACCATAGATTGGAGTATTGATACTGTTCTGATCTCGACAAAAACATCACCACTGTCATATAGAAGCAAGAGAGAAGAAGCAACTGACATCAGATACAGTGAGAACATGATAGACTGCATCTTACCTTTAGCATTTGTAGCTAGTTAGGTAAACGTGTCAGAAATGTAAATGCCGACTGTGCAAATGTTTTCTAATTAACGGAAAGGGGAAATGGGATATTTTACCGATTAAGCCCTTTTTCTATTTATCCAGAGCCAGATGCTGGTATAAAAAGGACTTCCCTTGCTTAGCGACTACAGTTTCCTCCTGATTCAGCTCACACGAGCATTGAACCCGGGACCTCTGCCTTGCTAGCACACATAACCGTCCTCCTGAAGCCTCTTCGCAGTCGGCACCACCGAAAAGTTTACCGTTTGGTGGTGCAGGTGCAGGCTGAGAAGTACGTTTCACACCTGTACCAATCCAGTCATTGTGCTTAATGCTAGTTAAACAATGGAATCGCCAAACTACCTTAACTTCCTTCAAACTGCACGGAGAGACATAACATTGCATCCATGAGTTCATCTGACTTTGGGTAGGCAGGAAAAGGGCTTGATTGCCAAAATCTTGCGGTATCCCTTTAAGTGAATACTGGTATGGATTATTTTAATTTACTGATACACTGGTATTATTAGCTCCTGTCAATCAGCCCATTTCTTCTACATACATACATATGCTCTTTAGCTTCCATTATCTTCTCTCCATCTACATTACCCTGTCACAGCCTAACAAGGGGTTAATGCATTACCCTGTCACTGTCTAACAAGGGGTTAATGCATTACCCTGTCACAGTCTAACAAGGGGTTAATGCATTACCCTGTCACAGTCTAACAAGGGGTTAATGCATTACCCTGTCACAGTCTAACAAGGGGTTAATGCATTACCCTGACACAGTCTAACAGGGGGTTAATGCATTACCCTGTCACTGTCTAACAAGGGGTTAATGCATTACCCTGTCACAGTCTAACAAGGGGTTAATGCATTACCCTGACACAGTCTAACAAGGGGTTAATGCATTACCCTGTCAGAGGCTAACAAGGGGTTAATGCATTACCCTGTCACAGTCTAACACGGGGTTATTGCATTACCCTGTCAGTCTAATACGGGGTTACTGCATTATCCTGTCGCAGACTAACAAGGGGTTAATGCATTATTTCTAAATTATATCAGGACAGGGATGAGAACAGGGAGATTCATCCCCACCAGGACAGGGATGAGAACAGGGAGATTCATCCCCACCAGGACAGGGATGAGAACAGGGAGATTCATCCCCACCAGGACAGGGATGAGAACAGGGAGATTCATCCCCACCAGGACAGGGATGAGAACAGGGAGATTCATCCCCACCAGGACAGGGATGAGAACAGGGAGATTCATCCCCATCAGAAAGAGAACAGGGAGATTCATCCCCACCAGGACAGGGATGAGAACAGGGAGATTCATCCCCACCAGGACAGGGATGAGAACAGGGAGATTCATCCCCATTAGGACAGGGATGAGAACAGGGAGATTCATCCCCATTAGGACAGGGATGAGAACAGGGAGATTCATCCCCACCAGGACAGGAAGGAGAACAGGGAGATTCATCCCCATTAGGACAGGGATGAGAACAGGGAGATTCATCCCCACCAGGACAGGGATGAGAACAGGGAGATTCATCCCCACCAGGACAGGGATGAGAACAGGGAGATTCATCCCCACCAGGACAGGGATGAGAACAGGGAGATTCATCCCCACCAGGACAGGGATGAGAACAGGGAGATTCATCCCCACCAGGACAGGGATGAGAACAGGGAGATTCATCCCCATTAGGACAGAGTGGGAACAGGGAGATTCATCCCCACCAGGACAGGGATGATTTTATTTCACGTTTATTTAACCAGTTAGGCGAGTGAGAACAAGTTCTCATTTACAACTGCGACCTGGCCTAGATAAAGCAAAGCAGTGCGACAAAAACAACAACACAGAGTTACACATAAACAAACGTACAGTCAATAACACAATAGGAAAAAAAATCGATGTACAGTGTGTGCAAATGTAGAAGAGTAGGGAGGTAAGGCAAATAGGCCATAGAGGCCAAATAATTACAATTTAGCATTAAATTATTATCTTTACTATAATGAATACTGGTACTCAGCGTTCAGCCTTCACAAAATCCATAGCAATGTAGTTATTTCATTTAATTGAAATGTCCTTTACAGGAGAGAATAAGTCATATATACAACACATAGTACAATTGTCACGTCCTGACCAGTAATAGGGGTTATTTGTTATTGTAGTTTGGTCAGGACGTGGCAGAAGGGTATTTGTTTTATGTGGTTCGGGGTGGTGGTTTGTTTAGTAGGGTATTTGATTTATGTATTCCGGGGGTTTTTGGGCACTGTTCTATGTTACTGTATTTCTATGTTCTGTCTAGTCTTTTGTATTTCTATGTTTTGTTAAATGGGGTTGGACTCTCAATTGGAGGCAGGTGTTTTCTAGTTGCCTCCGATTGAGAGTCCTATATATAGGTGTGTGTTTGTTGAGTACTTTGTGGGAGATTGTTCTGTGTATAGCTTTGTGCCTGACCAGCCTGTGATTAGTCGTTGTGGTTTCTTTGTGTTTGTTTTGGTTCTCCTCCTTGTCCGTTTATAATAAAGAAGATGAGTGCACATTTCCCCGCTGCATTTTGGTATAATTCCGACGTCAACCGTTACAGAATCTCCCACCAAACAAGGACCAAGCAGCGGGGTAAGGAGCATCGGAACAAGTATATGGACTATCAGGAGAATTGGACCTGGGAGGAAATTCTGGACGGGGCTGGACCATGGCATCAGGCTGGGGATTACCGTCTCCCACCGGAGGAGATTGAAGCAGCCAAGGAGAGCGGCGAAGGTATGAAGCCATATACGCGCCGATAAAGCACGAGAGGCAACCCCAATAAAAACATTTTTGGGGGGGGGCACACGGGTAGTTTGGCTGGGCCAAGGGTGAGCCCTAAGCCAGCTACCCATGCTTATATGCAGGACCATATGGAGTGGAGGGCGCCGAGTTTTGCAGAAGTGCGCACGATCTCGCCCATACGCACGCACAGTCCAGTGCGAGTTATCCTAGCCACTCGCAGATGCCGTGCTAGAGTGGGCATCCAGCCTGGTAGGAGGATGCCTGCGCAGCGCGTCTGGTCGCCAGTACGCCTCCTAGGACCAGGCTACCCTATGTCCGCTCTACGCACGGCAACCATCAGGCCCCTGCACAGCCCAGTTCGCCCTGTACTAGCACCCCGCTCGTACAGGGCTACTAGTTCCATCCAGCCAGGACGGGTTGTGCAGGAGGTGCGATCGAGACCGACTGTGCGCCTCCACGACCCAGTATATCCACAGCCAGCATCACGCACCAGGCCTCCAGTGCGTCAGCCCAGTCCAACTCAGCCTGTTCCCGCTCCCCGCACTAGCCCTGAGGTGCGTGTCCCCAGCCTGGTACCTCCACTACCAGCCCCACGCATCAGGCTCCTAGTGCGTCAGCCCAGCCTCGAGCTTCCGACGACAGTGCCCCGTCCAGAGTATCTGACAACAGTGCCCCGTCCAGAGTATCCGGTAAGAGTGTCTAGCCCGGAACCGAGTGAGACGGCCTACAGTTCGGATCCAAGAGAGACGGCCCACTGTTCAGAGCCGAGTGAGAGGTTCTACAGTCCGGAATCGAGTGAGTCTGCCTGCGGTCCGGAACCGAGTGAGTCTGCCTATAACTCCGAACTGTGTGAGTCTGCCTATAACTCCGAACTGTGTGAGTCTGCCTACAGTCTGGATCTTCCAGAGTTGGTCCACAGTCCGGAGCCCCCAGAGACGCTCTACAGCCCTGAACATTGTGCAGGGGTGGACTGGTCAGGGGGTGGCTGTAGACCAGAACCTGAGCCACCTCCAGTATAAGTGGGATGGGGAGGGGGGGTGTAGCACAGGTGCCATCGTTGACGGCAGCCACCCTCCCTTCCCTCCCTTCAGTTTAGGGGATTTATGTTTGTTTTGGAGTTATTTTGTTTTTTTGTGTGAGGTGCATCTGGGGTCTGCACCTTTGGGGGGGGGATACTGTCACGTCCTGACCAGTAAAGGGGTTATTTGTTATTGTAGTTTGGTCAGGACGTGGCAGAGGGTATTTGTTTTATGTGGTTCGGGTTGGTGGTTTGTTTAGTAGGGTATTTGATTTATGTATTCCGGGGGTTTTTGGGCACTGTTCTATGTTAGTGTATTTCTATGTTCTGTTAATTGGGGTTGGACTCTCAATTGGAGGCAGGTGTTTTCTAGTTGCCTCCGATTGAGAGTCCTATATATAGGTGTGTGTTTGTTGAGTACTTTGTGGGAGATTGTTCTGTGTATAGCCTTGTGCCTGACCAGCCTGTGATTAGTCGTTGTGTTTTCTTTGTGTTTGTTTTGGTTCTCCTCCTTGTCCGTTTATAATAAAGAAGATGAGTGCACATTTCCCCGCTGCATTTTGGTCTAAATCCGACGTCAACCGTTACAATAATAATATTTTAATACAGCGCATTCAGAAAGAATTCAGACCCCTTAACTTTTTCCACATTTTGTCACAGTAGAGCCATATTCTAAAATGTATTAAATATGTTTTTTTTTCTTTCTCAATCTACACACAATACCCCATAATGACGACGTGAAAATAGTTTTTTTAGAAATGTTTGCAACTGTATTAAAAATAATAAACAGAAATACCTTATTTAAATACAGTGGGGGAAAAAAGTATTTAGTCAGCCACCAATTGTGCAAGTTCTCCCACTTAAAAAGATGAGAGAGGCCTGTAATTTTCATCATAGGTACACATCAACTATGACAGACAAAATGAGAAAGAAAATTCCAGAAAATCACATTGTAGGATTTTTTATGAATTTATTTGCAAATTATGGTGTTAGTTGACGTGTACCTATGATGAAAATTACAGGCCTCTCTCATCTTTTTAAGTGGGAGAACTTGCACAATTGGTGGCTGACTAAATACTTTTTTTCCCCACTGTAAGTATTCAGACCCTTTGAAATGAGACTCGAAATTGAGCTCAGGTGCATCCTGTTTCCATTGATCATCCTTGAGATGTTTCTACATCTTGACTGGAGTTCACCTGTGGTAAATTCAATTGATTGGGGCCTCCTGAGTAGTGCAGTGGTCTAAGGCTAGCTGTGCCACTAAAGATCCTGGTTCGGCCGCCGGGCCGGCCGCGACCAGGAGACCCATGAGGTGGCGCACAATTGGCCCAGCGTCGTCCGGGTTAGGGGAGGGTTTGGCCGGCAGGGGTGTTCTTGTCCCATCGCACACTAGCAACTCCTGTGGAAAGCCGGGAGCAATGCACGCTGACACGGTCGCCAGGTGTACGATGTTTCCTCTGACACATTGGTGCGGCTGGCTTCCAGGTTAAGCGTGCATCAATGTGTCAAGAAGCAGTGAGGCTGGGTTGTATTTCGGAGGACGCATGGCCTCTCCTGAGTCCGTACGGGAGTTGCAGCGATGGGACAAGACTGTAACTATCAATTGGACAACATGAAATTGGGGAGAAAAAGGGGTAAAAAATAATCATAATAATAAGTCAATTGATTGTACATGATTTGGAAAGGCACACACCTGTCTATACAAGGTCCCACAGTTGACAGTGCATGTCAGAGCAAAAAAACAAGTCATGAGGTCAAAGTAATTGTCTGTAGAGCGCAGAGACAGGATTGTGTCGAGGCACAGATCTGGGGAAGGGTACCAAAACATTTCTGCAGCATTGAAGGTCCCCAAGAACACAGTGGCCTCCATCATTCTTAAATGGAAGAAGTTTGGAAAAACAATACTCTTCCAAGAGCTGGTCAACCAGCCAAACTGAGCAATCGGGGAAGAAGGGCCTTAGTCAGGGTGGTGAGAGAGAACCTGGGGTGAAGGTTCACCTTCCAACAGGACAACGACCCTAAGCACACAGCCAAGACAACGCAGGAGTGGCTTCGGGACAAGTCTCTTAATATCCTTGTGTGGACCAGCCAGAGCCCGGACTTGAACCCAATCGAACATCTCTGGAGAGACCTGAAAAATAGCTCGAGAGGATCTTCAGAGAAGAATTGGAGAAACTCCCTAAATACAGGGGCGCCAAGCTCGTAGCGTCATACCCAAGAAGACTCAAGGCTGTAATCGCTGCCAAAGGTGCTTCAACAAAGTACTGAGTAAAGGGTGTGAATACTTATGTACTGTAAATGTAGTATTTCCGTTTTTTTATTTTTATACATTTGCAAAAATTTTGAAAAAACTGTTTTTTTCTTTGTCGTTATGGGGTATTGTGAGTAGATTGATGAGGGGAAAAAACAATTCAATACATTTTAGAATAAGGCTGTAATGTAACAAAATGGGGTCTGAATACTTTCTGAATGCACTGTATATACACTTAACAAAAATACAAACAAAACATGCAACATTTTCAAAGGTTTTACTGAGTTACAGTTAACGTATGGAAATTAGTCAATTGAAATTATTTCATTAAGGCCCTAATCTATAGATTTCACATGACTGGGAATTCAGATATACATCTGTTGGTCACAAATACCTTATAGAGGTCGATCGATTAATAGGGCCGATTTCAAGGTTTCATAAAAATTGGTAATCGGCATTGTTGGACGCCGATTACATTGCACACCACGAGGAGACTGCGTGGCAGGCTGACCACCTGTTACGTGAGTGCAGCAAGGAGCCAAGGTAAATTGCTAGCTAGCATTAAACTTATAAAAAAACAAATCAATCTTAAAATAATCACTAGTTAACTACACATGGTTGATGATAGCTTGTCCTGCGTTGCAAATAATCAATGCGGTGCCTGTTCATTTATCATCGAATCACAGCCTATTTCACCAAACTGGTGAAGATTTAACAAGCGCATTCGCGAAAAAAGTACTGTAGTTGCACCAATGTACAATTGGGGGAGAAGGGCCTTGGTCAGGGAGGTGACCAACAACCCGATTGTGACTCTTGACAGAGCTCCAGAGTTCCTCTGTGGAGATGTGAGAACCTTCCAGAAGGACAACCATCTCTGCAGCACTCCACCAATCAGGCCTTTATGGTAGAGTGGCCAGACAGAAGCCACTCCTCAGTAAAAGACACATGACAGCCTGCTTGGAGTTTGCCAAAAGGCACCTAAAGACAACAAGGAACAAGATTCTCTGGTCTGATTAAACCAAGATTTAACTCTTTGGCCTGAACGCCAAGCGTCACGTCTGGAGGAAACCTGGCACCATCCCTACGGTGAAGAATGGTGGTGGCAGCATCATGCGGTGGGGATGTTTTTCAGCGGCAGGGACTGGGAGACTAGTCAGGATCAAGGGAGAGATGAACTGAGCAAAGTACAGTGAGATCCTTGATGAAAACCTGCTCCAGAGCGGTCTGGACCTCAGACTGGGGTGAAGGTTCACCTTCCAACAGGACAATGACCATGCATATTTAGTTCAAAGAAATTCACGTTAGCAGGCAATATTAACTAGGGAAATTGTGTCACTTCTCTTGCATTCTGTGCAAGCAGAGTCAGGGTACATGCAGCAGTTTGGGCCGCCTGGCTCGTTGTGAACTTTGTGAAGACCATTTCTTCCTAAGAAAGACCGTAATTAATTTGCCAGAAGTTTACACAATTATGACATAACATGGTTGTGCAATGTAACAGCAATATTTAGACATATGGATGCCACCCGTTAGATAAAATACAGAATGTTTTGTTTTCAAAATGATAGTTTCCGGATTTTACCATATTAATGACCAAAGGCTCGTATTTCTGTGTGTTTATGATATCATAATTAAGTCTATGATTTGATATTTGATAGAGCAGTCTGACTGAGCGGTGGTAGGCAGCAGCAAGCTCGTAAGCATTCATTCAAACAGCACTTTCCTCCATTTTCCAGCAGCAATGCTTGCTTCACAGCGCTGTTTATGACTTCAAGCCGATCAACTCCCGAGATTAGGCTAGCAATACTATAGTGCCTATAAGAACATCCAATAGTCAAAGGTATATGAAATACAGAGAAATAGTCCTATAATTCCTATAATAACTACAACCTAAAACTTCTTACCTGGGAATATTGAAGACTCATGTTAAAAGGAACCACCAGTTTTCATACGTTCCCATGTTCAGAGCAAGGCACTTAAACGTTAGCTTTTTTACATGGCACATATTGAACTTTTACTTTCTTCTCCAACACTTTGTTTTTGCATTATTTAAACCAAATTGAACATGTTTCATTATTTATTTGAGACTAAACTGATTTTTATTTATGTATTATATTAAGTTAAAATAGAAGTGTTCGTTCAGTATTGTTGTTATTGTCATTATTACAATATTACATTAAAATCGTCCGATTAATCGGTATCGGACCTTTTTTGGTCCTTCAATAATCGGTATCGGCGTTGGAAAATCATAATCGGTCGACCTCTAATACCTTAACAAAAATGCCGTGGGTCAGAAAAACAGTCAGTATCTGGTGTGACCACCATTTCTTTGCCTCATGCAGCGCGACACATCTCCTTTGCATATAGTTGATCAGGCTGTTGATTGTGGCCTGTGGAATGTTGTCCCTCTCCTCTTCAATGGCTGTGCGAAGTTTCTGGATATTGGTGGGAACTGGAACACGCTGTCATACACTTCGATCCAGAGCATCCCAAACATGCTCAATGGGTGACATGTCTGATGAGTATGCAGGTCATGGAAGAACTGGGACATTTTTCAGCTTCCAGGAATTGTGAGCAGATCCTTGCGACATGGTTCCGTGCATCATCATGCTGAAACATGAGGTGATGGCGGCGGATGAATGGCATGACAATGGGCCTCAGGATTTGGTCACGGTATCTCTGTGCATTCAAATTGCCATCAATAAAATGCAATTGTGTTCGTTGTCCGTAGCTTATGACTGCCCATAGCATAACCCCACCGCCACCATGGGAACGCTATTCACAACATTGACATCAGCAAACCACTCGCGCACATGTTGCATACGTGCTGTTTGCCATCTGCCCGGTACAGTTGAAACCGGGATTTATTCCTAAACTTCTCTAGCGTGCCTGTGGCCATCAGCTGTCAGGGTGTCAGACGATCCCGTAGATGACGAAGACGGATGTGGAGGTCCTGGACTGGCATGGTTACACGTGGTCTGCGGTTATGAGGCCGTTTGGACGTACTGCCAAATTCTCTAAAAGGATGTTGGACGGCGGGGGCTTCGCCCGAGCGGTGCCGTCCGCAGCCGGGCGGCCCCCAGCCGCCCCAACACCTGGAAGCGACGTCCCGGCCTCTACCGCGACCCGGCCAGCCGTCCGGCCCCCTCCGCTCGTCTCTCGGGAAATACTGGCACACAGCTCGGACAACCATGCATACCCCACAAGACATGCCACCAGAGGTCTCTTCACAGTCCCCAAGTCCAGAACAGACTATGGGAGGCGGACAGTACTACATAGAGCCATGACTACATGGAACTCTATTCCACATCAAGTAACTCATGCAAGCAGTAACATTTGATTTTAAAAAACTAGATAAAAATACACCTTATGGAACAGCTGAGACTGTGAAGCAACACAAGGATAGGCACAGACACACATAACATACGCAATATACACACACGTACACATGGATTTTGTGTTGTAGATATGTGGTAGTGGAGTAGGGGCCTGAGGGCACACACTTAATGTGTTGTGAAATCTGTTGTGAATGTATTGTAATGTTTTTAAAAATGTTTAACTGCCTTAATTTTACTGGAACCCAGTAAGAGTAACTGCTGCCTTGGCAGGAACTAATGGGGATCCATAATAAACCCCAGGAAGAGTAGCTGCTGCCTTGGCAGGAACTAATGGGGATCCATAATAAACCCCAGGAAGAGTAGCTGCTGCCTTGGCAGGAACTAATGGGGATCCATAATAAACCCCAGGAAGAGTAGCTGCTACCTTGACAGGAACTAATGGGGATACATAATAAACCCCAGGAAGAGTAGCTGCTGCCTTGGCAGGAACTAATGGGGATCCATAATAAACCCCAGGAAGAGTAGCTGCTGCCTTGACAGGAACTAATGGGGATCCATAATAAACCCCAGGAAGAGTAGCTGCTGCCTTGGCAGGAACTAATGGGGATCCATAATAAACCCCAGGAAGAGTAGCTGCTGCCTTGACAGGAACTAATGGGGATACATAATAAACCCCAGGAAGAGTAGCTGCTGCCTTGGCAGGAACTAATGGGGATCCATAATATACCCCAGGAAGAGTAGCTGCTGCCTTGGCAGGAACTAATGGGGATCCATAATAAACCCCAGGAAGAGTAGCAGCTGCCTTGGCAGGAAATAATGGGGATCCATAATAAACCCCAGGAAGAGTAGCTGCTGCCTCGGTAGGAACTAATGGGGATCCATAATAAACCCCAGGAAGAGTAGCTGCTGCCTCGGTAGGAACTAATGGGGATCCATAATAAACCCCAGGAAGAGTAGCTGCTGCTTTGGCAGGAACTAATGGGGATCCATAATAAACCCCAGGAAGAGTAGCTGCTGCCTTGGTAGGAACTAATGGGGATCCATAATAAACCCCAGGAAGAGTAGCTGCTGCCTTGGTAGGAACTAATGGGGATCCATAATAAACCCCAGGAAGAGTAGCTGCAGCCTTGACAGGAACTAATGGGGATACATAATAAACCCCAGGAAGAGTAGCTGCTGCCTTGGCAGGAACTAATGGGGATCCATAATAAACCCCAGGAAGAGTAGCTGCTGCCTTGGCAGGAACTAATGGGGATCCATAATAAACCCCAGGAAAAGTAGCAGCTGCCTTGGCAGGAACTAATGGGGATCCATAATAAACCCCAGGAAGAGTAGCTGTTGGTTTGGCAGGAACTAATGGGGATCCATAATAAACCCCAGGAAGAGTAGCTGCTGCCTTGGCAGGAACTAATGGGGATCCATAATAAACCCCAGGAAGAGTAGCTGCTGCCTTGACAGGAACTAATGGGGATCCATAATAAACCCCAGGAAAAGTAGCAGCTGCCTTGGCAGGAACTAATGGGGATCCATAATAAACCCCAGGAAGAGTAGCTGCTGCCTTGGCAGGAACTAACGGGGATCCATAATAAACCCCAGGAAGAGTAGCAGCTGCCTTGGCAGGAACTAACGGGGATCCATAATAAATACAGATCCATAATAAATACAAATACTACTTGAGAACATTACCAATGTCAAACCAGTTGGAGAACGTTCCTAAGAACATTAGAAAATTTGAAATGAAATGTAATCATGTTTGAACGTTTAGGAAACATTCTGTTAAAGTAATGAAATACCAATTCATTTTTGTGTGTGTGTCAAGACGTTCCTTAAATGTTCTGAGAATGTTCCAAAGCAAAGCAACTATCCCAAACTGCACTATTCCCAGAACGTTGTGAGAAGGTTGTTAAATAACCATAGGACAACCACGCTCTCAGAAACATACAGTCATTATAGTCATGCATGCATACATTTTACGTATGGGTGGTCCCGGAAATCGAACCCACTATCTTGGCATTGCAACGCCATACTCTGCCAAACCACATTAGTTATCAGTACTTAATATATTGAGAAATTGCTGATGCAAAACCAAATTTAGAAATATCTATCCTACTGTGTATTCTACTATTCTAAATGTCAACATTAAGTTGAGACCACGACTGAGTCCCCCCCCCCCAAAAAAAACAAATCTATATTTAAAAATCTATATACAGTACCAGTCAAAAGTTTGGACACACCTACTCATTCAAGAGTTTTTCTTTATTTGTACTATTTTCTACATTGTAGAATAACAGTGAAGACAATCAAAACTATGAAATAACACATATGGAATCATGTAGTAACCAAAAAAGTGTTACTTACTGTTTGAGTATATTCAAAATGTCCGCCCTCCTGTTGGAAGTTGAGGGGCTGCTGGTTGAGGAGCCACTGGAAGGCCACGTCCAGAGACGGGTCATGTGACACCCTGCAACTGAGCACCACGCTCTCCCCCACTGTCACCTCCACCCTGCTGGGGCTCAGGTCCACACGCATGGCCTCTGGAAACACAACACTGCTGCATCTTAGCACTGGCATCACAACACCTCTGGACACGACACAGATAAAGCTAGCTTAGGACACAAGACTGCTACACCGTCCTAACGGTAGACTGCTACACCGTCCTAACGGTAGACTGCTACACCGTCCTAACGGTAGACTGCTACACCGTCCTAACGGTAGACTGCTACACCGTCCTAACGGTAGACTGCTACACCGTCCTAACGGTAGACTGCTACACCGTCCTAACGGTAGACTGCTACACCGTCCTAACGGTAGACTGCTACACCGTCCTAACGGTAGACTGCTACACCGTCCTAACGGTAGACTGCTACACCGTCCTAACGGTAGACTGCTACACCATCCTAACGGTAGACTGCTACACCTTGCTAACGGTAGACTGATACACCATCACCCTGGACACAACTCTACTGTCAACTGCTCTGACTAGTAATGTCATGCCATATACTGTATGTAGGCCTATGGCTAGCAGTGCATGACAAAAATAATCACAGCTAAAAGCTAACTGTAGCAATGTCATCTTAGGACACAAAATACCTAAAGCTAGCTAGTTTGGTCCCAGATTTTTATGTGCTGGCCTTTAGCAAAATCATCTGACTTTCATTGTCATGCCATATTTGTTCAGTGCATTCGGAAAGTATTCAGATCCCTTTCCCTTTTTCCACATTTTGTTACGTTACAGCCTTATTCTAAAATTAATTGAATTACGTTTTTAGAGCCCCAAGAAAGGATTGTGTCGAGGCACAGATCTGGGGAAGGGTACCAATATTTTTTTTTTGCAGCATTGAAGGTCCCCAAGAACACAGTGGCCTCCATCATTCTCATATTGAAGCAATCGGGAGAGAAAGGCCTTGGTCAGGGAGGTGATCAACAACCTGATGGTCACTCTAACAGAGCTCCAGAGTTCCTCTGTGGAGATGGGAGAACCTTCCAGAAGGACAACCATCTCTGCAGCACTCCACCAATCAGGCCTTTATGGTAAAGTGGCCAGATGGAAGACACTCCTCAGTAAAAAGCACATGACAGTCCGCTTGGACTTTGCCCAAAGGCACCTAAAGGACTCTCAGACCATGAGAAACAAGATTTTCTGGTCTGATGAAACCAAGATTGAACTCCTTGGCCTGAATGCCAAGCGTCACATCTGGAGGAAACCTGGCACCATCCCTACAGTGAAGCATGGTGGTGGCAGCATCATGCTGTGGGGATGTTTTTCAGCGGCAGCGACTGGGAGACTAGTCAGGATCGAGGGAAAGATGAACAGAGCAAAGTACAGAGAGATCCTTGATGAAAACTTTCTCCAGAGCGCTCAGGACCTCAGACTGGGGCCAAGACAACGCAAGAGTGGCTTCGGGAAAAGTCTCTGAATATCCTTGAGTGGCCCAGCTAGAGCCCGGACTTGAACCTGATCGAACATCTCTGGAGAGACCTGAATATAGCTGTGCTTTAATGCTCCACATCCAACCTGACAGAGCTTGAGAGGATCTGCAGAGAAGAATGGGAGAAACTCCCCAAATTCAGGTGTGCCAAGCTTGTAGCGTCATACCCAAGAAGACTCAAGGCTGTAATCGCTGCCAAAGGTGCTTCAACAAAGTACTGGGTATGAATGCTTATGTAAATGTGATAGTTTTTTTTATGTTATATACATTTGCAAAAATGTCTAAAAAACTGTTTTTGCTTTGTAATAATAGGGTATTGTGTGTAAATTGATGAGGGAACAAAACAGAAAACAAAAAATTAATTTTAGAATTAAGCTGTAATGTAACAAAATGCAGAAAAAGTCAAGGGGTCTGAATACTTTCCCGAAAGGACTGTATAGCTAGGCTACCTTGGTTAGTATGGCATAGCAACATTAGTCAGAGGAAAAACACAAAAGAACATCTGTGATTTGGGTCCAGGGTAACTAACAACCAGGTAGCCAGATTGAATTGTCATTTGTGTCATTATCAAAACAAATCGTGCATACTAAAACCCTGAAAAGAACCAAAACGGTTACTCTACACTCAGGGCCTCTTTTGATCTCAGCTGTGAATGCTGCTCATGTTCAACAGGCCCTTTTACCCTGTCAAATAGGGTGCCCTTGTAAAATGATTTTTGAATGTGAAAACCCTTTTGCTTCGCAGTCGAGTGAACACAATAAATTCCACTGGCGTCCCCTCTGCCTCCCCCCCCCCCCCCCCCCACCTCCCTCCTCCCCACCCCCCGGCACCAGACAAAGGTGGCAGGAAACGACATTGGGGGACTGTTTACTGGTGTGTGACTGGCACTAATTTGGCAGAAAATAAAGGCCCCTCTGGGCATCGCTTACCTTTTACCCAGAGCATGGCCGTCATCTCAGCCGAGCCAAACTGATTCTCGGCTCGACAGACATAGTTCCCCTCGTCAGAGCGGCTGGAGTTGATGATCCTCAGAGTGTTGTTTCGTAACAGCATTATCCTGTCAAAGGCAAAAATACAATACAAACCAAATGCCTGTTTTAACTAAAACAGTTGAGTTTTTCAAGTTGTACGCAGCTTTTTAGTAGTTTATAGCATTCATTAAAGTGAATTTAAATTGCTGGAAGACATCAGGCAGATCAGGACAGCTCAGAAAGTCAAAACGGCATAACAAATGAATTTCAGAGCGTATCCATTTGGGGGATTTTAAATATTTCATATACTGTATGTTCTATCTAGCTCAGACAAGATGATCTCATTGATTTTCCAAGGGCAAGTTATGTAGTTCTGTCCTTGAGCTGTTGTTCTTAACGTTACGTTTCAGGAAGAGCAGCTGCTGCTATTGCAAATACCAAATACCTTGACAAGAGGACATATGTACTGTGTAGAAACTACATAAAGCTGTTTAATTGTGGACTCAAGTGAAACATTACTAGGATAGGATTCATTTTTTTCTGTGTGGCCTTCAGTACTATGTCCTGAAAACAGTATTTACCACAAGGGGCAAATAACAACAGACTAATAATGCTTTCACATAGTATTTTTCGGTATTTAGGCTGTAAAATAAAATTGGCCAATGTTTATATGACCCTCTTTACAAACCATTTTTTTTTTTACCACATTCTTGCTTGCATAGCCTTTTACACCTCAGGGCTCCCGAGTGGCACAGCGGTCTAAGGCACTGCATCTCAGTGCTAGAGGCGTCACTACAGACCCTGGTTCAGCGGTCTAAGGCACTGCATCTCAGTGCTAGAGGCGTCACTACAGACCCTGGTTCAGCGGTCTAAGGCACTGCATCTCAGTGCTAGAGGCGTCACTACAGACCCTGGTTCAGCGGTCTAAGGTACTGTATCTCAGTGCTAGAGGCGTCACTACAGACCCTGGTTTCGAATCCAGGCTGTATCACATCCGGCTGTGATTGGGAGTCCCATATGGCGGTGCACAGTTCTCTGGGTTTGATCGGTATAGGCCGTCATTGTAAATAAAAATGTGTTCTTAACTGACTTGCCTCGGGGACGAGTGGTTGTAGTGCTGTTTAGATGTGGGTGGGCTTCTGTTTGAATAAATCCATTGAATATACACCATCAAAATAAACGTATTATTAAGTCATTTATTATAAGACTAAATGTATTTTCAAAAGAATAGAATAGCATATTTGGAGTTTAATTAGGCCTATGCCCTGGGTCTGGAATATAACAGAATAAAATACAATGAAATATTTTTCCCACATAACTTGTGTCAAGGGAACGTGTAGAACCGCTATCATATAAAGAAAGTGATATTTTGAAACAGAGCCCAATCCCATGCTTTTTTTATCCACGTTTAATCTCTTTCCTAGCCACATCACACATTGTTAGAGAGCAGGCATACCTTCATCATGATACCCATAGAAAATAATAGCAATCCTATTTGCAAAAGCATGTGAGTCTCGTTCATACTTCACAACCTCCGCAGACTTTGAGTTGTCTATACCGTATACGATTGAGCAAAATAATAGGCCTCCACTTGAGTTAGGCTACATTATAGCATGCTAAATGTTTCTGATTGGTGATTTAGGCTACATTATAGCATGCTAAACGTTTCTGATCAGTGATTTAGGCTACATTATAGCATGCTAAACGTTTCTGATCAGTGATTTAGGCTACATTATAGCATGCTAAACGTTTCTGATCAGTGATTTAGGCTACATTATAGCATGCTAAACGTTTCTGATCAGTGATTTATGCTACATTATAGCATGCTAAATGTTTCTGATCAGTGATTTAGGCTTCATTATAGCATGCTAAACGTTTCTGATCAGTGAGTTAGGCTACATTATAGCATGCTAAATGTTTCTGATCAGTGAGTTAGGCTACATTATAGCATGCTAAACGTTTCTGATCAGTGATTTAGGCTTCATTATAGCATGCTAAATGTTTCTGATCAGTGATTTAGGCTACATTATAGCATGCTAAACGTTTCTGATCAGTGATTTAGGCTTCATTATAGCATGCTAAACGTTTCTGATCAGTGATTTAGGCTACATTATAGCATGCTAAATGTTTCTGATCAGTGATTTAGGCTACATTATAGCATGCTAAATGTTTCTGACCAGTGAGTTAGGCTACATTATAGCATGCTAAATGTTTCTGATCACTGATTTAGGCTATATTATAGCATGCTAAACGTTTCTGATCAGTGATTTAGGCTTCATTATAGCATGCTAAATGTTTCTGATCAGTGATTTAGGCTACATTATAGCATACTAAACGTTTCTGATCAGTGATTTAGGCTACATTATAGCATGCTAAATGTTTCTGATCAGTGATTTAGGCTACATTATAGCATGCTAAATGTTTCTGATCAGTGATAGATGAAACCAATTGACCAAATAGCCACTACAGATGGAGATTCAGTTATCAGACAAGTCAGTGAAGTCACAGTCGTTTGGTCGGGTGTAGGTCTTAGGCTACTAAACGACTGTGACTGAGGAATGAAATAATCCACTTGTTAAACAACATAACGTTGCAAAATGTTCTGATCAATGAACCAACTAGACAAGATGATAAAGAACAGCACTCACCTCAACTTAGCTAACATTTCCCCAGCCTAATTGTAGCCTAATCAATATCCAATCTGAAATGTATCGATTCATCAAGACGAGTCTCAAAACAGAGCGATGGCGCTGTCCCGATCAAAACAGCGCTGAAATTATCATCTAGTTCAGGGTTTCCCAAACTTTGGTTTTTGCCCCAGTACTACACCGCTGATTAAAATTATCAAAGGTTCATGATTAGTTGATTATTTGAATCAAAACGTGCACCCAGGACCGAGTTTGGGAAACGCTGATCTAGTTGAACACATGCGGGTAGGCTAGTGCTTCAAATCTCTTACAAGGACTAGATGACTTTGGGAGTTTCATTAATTAGTAAGCCAACAATTCCCACAGTTATTCTTTATGGATCCAAAACAGGGTATGCTTAGTGGTGTGCTATACGAAAAAGAGATGGGCAAGGTGACATGCCTTGCAAAAGTTAAGAACAGACCGGAGGATGGTTAACGGGCGTTGCCTAGCAACCCTCAAAAGTTTAAGAGCCTAGTGCGCGCCAAAGCCACCTCATCATTACGGCCGCGTTTCATACTAGGGCCGTAGGCAGAACTGTACCGAAATGATTACTCGGTAGTTAGGTAGGAAATACAATTTTGGCTTTGATACCAGCTATAACTTCAGATATGAAGAAAAGGAGGAAAAAAAATGATCCGAATAAACGTGTTAGTAAAGGAAAGGGATATAGGTAAGTCGGAGAATGGCTTAACAGATAAATACATGTTATTTCCCACATCTCCACAAGATCAATCAACAATTATATTTCCTAATGAAGGCGAATTCCTGACAACATCAAATAAGCCTAATCTCCAATAAGATTACAACCCTGATGTTATCGGTTCAGATAAGGGCTAAACCAGGGGCGTAACTTTGGTTTTAGAAGTGGTGGGGACGTAAAAAATATTATTGTACACTCCAAACAGCCTACCCGAGGCACATTCCAATGACAATGACAAAAAAATGCAATTTCAGAATCGGGGGGGGACATGTCCACCCCATCCACAGTGAAAGTTGCACCCCTGGGCTAAACTAATAAGGAACAAGTGTTTAAATCCAAATTGAAATGCAGCCACTTTCGTTACAGCCTCAGTGGAATATGCATTGGAACCACACATGGCCTAACAGCTGGTAATGGGGTTGTAGATAAAGCAACAACACATGACCTAACAGCTGGTAATGGGGTTGTAGATAAAGCAACAACACATGACCTAACAGCTGGTAATGGGGTTGTAGATAAAGCAACAACACATGACCTAACAGCTGGTAATGGGGTTGTAGATAAAGCAACAACACATGACCTAACAGCTGGTAATGGGGTTGTAGATAAAGCAAAAACACATGACCTAACAGCTGGTAATGGGGTTGTAGATAAAGCAACAACACATGACCTAACAGCTGGTAATGGGGTTGTAGATAAAGCAACAACACATGACCTAACAGCTGGTAATGGGGTTGTAGATAAAGCAACAACACATGACCTAACAGCTGGTAATGGGGTTGTAGATAAAGCAACAACACATGGCCTAACAGCTGGTAATGGGGTTGTAGATAAAGCAACAACACATGACCTAACAGCTGGTAATGGGGTTGTAGATAAAGCAACAACACATGACCTAACAGCTGGTAATGGGGTTGTAGATAAAGCAACAACACATGACCTAACAGCTGGTAATGGGGTTGTAGATAAAGCAACAACACATGACCTAACAGCTGGTAATGGGGTTGTAGATAAAGCAACAACACATGACCTAACAGCTGGTAATGGGGTTGTAGATAAAGCAACAACACATGACCTAACATCTGGTAATGGGGTTGTAGATAAAGCAACAACACATGACCTAACAGCTGGTAATGGGGTTGTAGATAAAGCAACAACACATGACCTAACAGCTGGTAATGGGGTTGTAGATAAAATGTTGAGTCAACACCTGCTACCAAATATCCAGCTAGCTAGGTTGCAATGGAGCCCGCTTCGCCTGGAATAGCTAACGGACGTTTCCAGCGCTGTAGAAGTTGTGTTTATTAAGCTCTTATCGGGGACAATATTAACAATCCAGAGTTCCAATGCGGCAATTGTTTGCTTGCGGAGGATTACAGCAATGAGGTGGCGATCCTTACCAAGCAAATATCAATCTGGCACCAATTTACGGGGAAAACGCAAATTGGAACATTCTCATTCTCAACTCCTGTGGCTGGACGCCGCTCGGGCCTGATGGATGTATCCCCGCCTTGTCATCTGTCCCTATCTGAATGGCTTCCTGGAACTAGTTCCCCATCTGTCCCTATCTGAATGGCCTGTGTTACCTGGAACTAGTTCCCCATCTGTCCCTATCTGAATGGCCTGTGCTACCTGGAACTAGTTCCCCATCTGTCCCTATCTGAATGGCCTGTGTTACCTGGAACTAGTTCCCTATCTGTCCCTATCTGAATGGCCTGTGCTACCTGGAACTAGTTCCCCATCTGTCCCTATCTGAATGGCTTCCTGGAACTAGTTCCCCATCTGTCCCTATCTGAATGGCCTGTGTTACCTGGAACTAGTTCCCCATCTGTCCCTATCTGAATGGCTTCCTGGAACTAGTTCCCCATCTGTCCCTATCTGAATGGCCTGTGCTACCTGGAACTAGTTCCCCATCTGTCCCTATCTGAATGGCCTGTGTTACCTGGAACTAGTTCCCCATCTGTCCCTATCTGAATGGCCTGTGTTACCTGGAACTAGTTCCCCATCTGTCCCTATCTGAATGGCCTGTGTTACCTGGAACTAGTTCCCCATCTGTCCCTATCTGAATGGCCTGTGCTACCTGGAACTAGTTCCCCATCTGTCCCTATCTGAATGGCCTGTGTTACCTGGAACTAGTTCCCCATCTGAATGGCCTGTGTTACCTGGAACTAGTTCCACATCTGTCCCTATTTGAATGGCCTGTGCTTCCTGGAACTTGCCTGCCGAGGTAGTTGTCTCCATCTGTTCACCTCCTCCATCTTGTAGTGGAGTAGACGGAGAACAGCAACAGGATTGTTCCAATCAGCGCTGGTCCCATTTCCCCTCTCTCTGGATCTGATGGGGCACTGCCTGCTGTGGGATGTCTGGACCTATCGCCAGGAGCAGTGGGCGTATGCTATCCTGCTTCTCGTGGACCCGTGAAAGGTTCATCGAATTGTGTGAGGGGTAGGAATGGGCGGATTTCTCCATCCCTTTCTCCGACCGTTGTATTGGGCAGTTCAATGGAGAGATCTCAGTCACTCAGTCTCTCAGTCCCTGGAGCAAAAACGTTGTGCTATCCAGGAGCACGAGTACAGGCCATCAATAAGCTGCTCCCAAACATTATAAACCAGCATCAGGAAATTGAGTCTATCATAGTTCATGTGGGATTCAATGACATTATGAAGGGCAGCTCAGAACAGCTGAAGATGGATTTTAAAGAACTGATTGGGTCACTAATTGACTTTAATTGACCTCTGTCCGCACCTAAATCATGGCATTGAACGGTTCAGCAGTCTTTTAGCCCTCCATAACAGGCTACCAGACTATTGCAGCTCTGTGGATGTAACATTTATTGACAATTTTGATACCTTCTGGAAACAAAGCTATTTTCTAGGGGTATTTGGTATTTTATTAGGATCCCCATTAGCTGTTGCAAAAGCAGCAGCTACTCTTCCTGTGGTCCACACACACAACATGAAACATGACGTAATACAGAACATTAATCGACAAGAACAGCTCAAGGACAAACTACATCAATTTAAAAGAAGGCACACGTAGCCTACATATCAATAGATACAGACAAACTATCTAGGTCAACAAGGGGAGAGGCGTTGTGCTGTGATGTGCTGCTTTATCTGTTTTTTGAAATCAGGTTTGCTGTTTATTTGAGCTACATGAGATGGAAGGAAGTTCCATGCAATAATGTCTCTATATAATATTGTACATGTTCTTGAATTTGTTCTGGATTTGGGGACAGTGAAAAGGCCACTGGTGGCTTGTCTGGTGGGATAAGTGTGTCTGTCAGAGCTGTGTCTAAGATGACTATGCAAACAATTTGGGATTTTCAACACATTGTTTATTATAAAATAACACTCAATTCTTAGCCAAGAGAGACTGGCATGCATAGTATTTATATCAGCCCTCTGATTACAATGAAGAGCAAGACGTGCCACTCTGTTCTGGGCCTGCTGCAGTTTAACTAGGTCTTTCTTTTCAGCACTCGACCACACGACTGGACAATAATCAAGATAATACAAGAGTCTGCAGGACTTTTTGGAGTATGGTGTCAAAAAAGCAGAGCATCTCTTTATTATGGACAGGCCTCTCCCCATCTTTACAACTATTTCATCTATATGTTTTGACCATGACAGTTTACAATCTAAGGTTACACCAAGTAATTTAGTCTCCTCAACTTGTTCAACAGCCACACTATTCATTACCAGATTCAGCTGAGGTCTAGAACCTAAGGAATGTTTTGTACCAAATACAACGCTCTTAGTTTTAGAGATGTTCAGGACCAGTTTATTACTGGCCACCCATTCCAAACCAGACTGCAACCATTTGTTAAGGGTTTCAGTGATTTCATTAGATGTGGTTGCTGATGCGAAAATGGTTGAATCATCAGAATTCATGAACACACATGCTTTGTTTAATGCAAGTGGCAGGTCATTGGTAACAATAGAAAAGAGTAGAGGGCCTAGAGAGCTGCCCTGCGGTACACCACACTTTACATGTTTAACATTAGAGAAGCTTCCATTAAAGAAAACCCTTTGAGTTCTATTAGATAGATAGTTCTGAATCCACGATATGGCAGAGGTTGAAAAGCCATAACACATAAGTTTTCTCCACAACAGGTTACGGTCAATAATATCAAAGGCTGCCCTGAAATCTAACAGTACAGCTCCCACAATCTTCTTATTATCGATTTCTTTCAACCAATCATCAGTCATTTGTGTCAGTGCAGTACATGTTGAGTCCTCTTCTCTATAAGCATGCTGAAAGTCTTTTGTTAATTTGTTTACAGAGAAATAGCATTGTATTTGGTCAAACACAATTTCTCCAACAGTTTGCTAAGAGCTGGCAGCAAGCTGATAGGTCTGCTGTTAGAACCAGTACAATTCGCTTTACCACTCTTGGGTAGCAGAATTACTTTGGCTTCCCTCCAGACCTGAGGACAAACACCTTCCTCTAGGCTCAGATAAAATATATGACAGATAGGAGTGGCTATAGAGTCAGATACCATCCTCAGTAGCTTTCCATCTAAGTTGTAAGGAGATTTGTTATTATTGATCAATAACAATCATTTTTCCACCTCTCCCACACTAACTACAAAATTCATACTTCCTTTTCTTTCATTATTCGTTTTTTTATGCAGGAGTACGATGGCTCATTGTTAGTTTTTGGCATTTCCTACCTAAGTTTGCCCACTTTGCCAATGAAGTAACGATTCAAATAATTGGCAACATCAAATGGTTTTGTGATGAATAAGCCATCTGATTCGATGAAAGATGGAGTAGAATTTGTCTTTCTTTCATTTAAAGTAACCCAACGTTTATTTCCATCATTCTTTATATCAATGATATCTTGGCTTCATAATACAGTTTTTTCTTGTTTTTGTTAAGTTTAGTCACATCATTTCTCAATTTGCAGTAAGTCAGCCAGTCAGATGTACAGCCAGACTTATTAGCCGCTCCTTTTGCCCCATCTCTTTCAACCATACAGTTTTTCAATTCCTCATCAATCCATGGAGACTTAACAGTTCAAACAGTCAGTTTCTTAACTGGTGATTGTTAATCAATAATTGGAAGAAGCAATTTCCGAAATACATCAAGTGCATCTGGATGCTCCTCATTAATCAGACCACATCAGTCAGATCTACAGTTGAAGTCGGAAGTTTACTAACACCTTAGCCTAATACATTTAAACTCAGTTTTTCACAATTCCTGACATTTAATCCTAGTAAAAATTCCCTGTCTTAGGTCAGTTAGGATGACCACTTTATTATAAGAATGTGAAGTGTGTCACGTCCTGACCCTAGTAAGATGTCATTTTCTATAGTTGTGTAGGGCAAGGCGTGACAGGGGGTGTTTTTGGGCTGATATATGTTTTCTAGTTCTATGTTTAAATTCTAGTTTTCTATTTCTATGATGGATTGTTTGGGGTTGATCTCTAATTGGAGACAGCTGATCCTCATTTGCCTCTGATTAGAGATCATATCGAAGTAGGGGTTTTTCTCATTGTGGTGTCATGACGTTGGCCTGTGGGTAAGGTTTATGACCCCCCCCCCCCCCCCCCCCATAAATACCTTTTACCACTTCCCCTCTCTGAATCTACTGAAGGACTTGAATAGCCTGTGTTAAATATAGAGAGTCTGGGAACATCAAACAAATGGGGAAAGGTACCACATATTTTGTTAACCTGTTTAGGATAGGGGGCAGTATTGACACGGCTGGATAAAAAACATACCCGATTTAATCTGGTTACCACTCCTACCCAGTAACTAGAATATGCATATACTTATTACATATGGATAGAAAACACCCTACATTTTCTAAAACTGTTTGAATGGTGTCTGAGTATAACAGAACTCAAATGGCAGGTCAAAACCTGAGAGATTCCTTTACAGGAAGTGGCCTGTCTGACCATTTCTTGAACTTCTTTTCCATCTCTATCATTTACTAAGGATCTCTGCTCTAACGTGACACTTCCCACGTCGTCCATAGGCGCTCAGAGCCCGGGAAAAAACAGAATGTCGTCATTCCAGCCCCAGGCTGAAACACATTATCGCCTTTCTCAAGTGGCCGATCAAGGGACACTGGGCTTATGCTCGTGACCCCGACCGCCCCCGCCTTTGGGATTTTTTCCTCTGTTTGCCGAAAAGGAGATTCCCTGTCGGAATATTATCGCTTTTCTACGAGAAAAATGTCGTAAAAATTGATTTTAAACAGCGGTTGACATGCTTCGAAGTACGGTAATGGAATACTTAGAATTTTATTGTCACGAATTGCGCCATGCGCGCAACACTTCTTTACTATTTCGGATAGTGTCTGGAACGCACGAACAAAACGCCGCTATTCGGATATAACGATGGATTATTTTGGACCAAACCAACATTTGTTATTGAAGTAGCAGTCCTGGGTGTGCATTCTGACGAAGACAACAAAAGGTAATCAAACTTTTATAATAGTAAATATGATTATGGTGAGTGCTAAACTTGCCGGGTGTCTAAATAGCGAGCCCGTGATGCCTGGGCTATGTACTTAGAATATTGCAAAATGTGCTTTCACCAAAAAGCTATTTTAAAATCGGACATATCGAGTGCATAGAGGAGGTCTGTATCTATAATTCTTAAAATAATTGTTATGCTTTTTGTGAACGTTTATCGTGAGTAATTTAGTAAAATGTTAGCGAATTCCCCGGAAGTTTGCGGGGGGTATGCTAGTTCTGAACGTCACATGCTAATGTAAAAAGCTGGTTTTTGATATAAATATGAACTTGATTGAACAAAACATGCATGTATTGTATAACATAATGTCCTAGGGTTGTCATCTGATGAAGATCATCAAAGGTGAGTGCTGCATTTAGCTGTCTTCTGGGTTTTGGTGACATTATATGCTGGCTTGAAAAATGGGTGTCTGATTATTTCTGGCTTGGTACTCTGCTGACATAATCTAATGTTTTGCTTTCGTTGTAAAGCCTTTTTGAAATCGGACAGTGTGGTTAGATTAACGAGAGTCTTGTCTTTAAATGGCTGTAAAATAGTCATATGTTTGAGAAATTGAAGTAATAGGATTTTTAAGGTTTTGAAAATCGCGCCACAGGCTGGCAGTGGCTGATACGTAGGTGGGACGAATTCGTCCCGCCTAGCCTAGAGAGGTTAATAAAACCAGTTGGAAATATGCTTGGGAACGTAATGAGTATGGATGTCAGTTCGGTTGTCATCTGAGACATTATGACTGATGACAGGACGACATAAACTGTATCTGAGAAAGTATACGCCCTCTAGTTATCAGAGTCACATGGAATTGTTATGCAATTCAAATGTTTGATATTTAAAATGTTTGTTAGGAGATGAAATGTAATTTTAGCTTCCGAATGAGAGATTTGGGTTTTCATAAGGAAAGTGCCCTGCTCGATCAGTGGCCCAACCCTGTGAAGAGACAGGGGTTATAAACGATGAAACAACTCCCTCCCCCTCTCCACTATATAATCCTTTGACGAAAAGATAACCACGTTGTTCCAGTACGGGAGGTCTGCAGCCTCTACGTTAGAAGGACACACATGTCAAGTACAGAACTAAGCCAACCTCGGCGTGAGCTCTGGTATGAACTGGTATGAACTTTGAGCTCATTCACTACTGAAGTGCTACTTCCTAGCCGTTGAGTTAGCAGCGGCCGCTGCTAACGTGGGTTAGGAAAGGACGGACGACGGATCCAGTCTAACAACCAGACGAAGATACCACCACGTATCCAATGGACCACCATTGACATTCTTCCGAAAACAGGGAGATCTGTTGGCCAACCCGGCCAGCATCTACGACCAATCTACCGAAGCGCAGCTCAGAGTAAATATTTATTGCATTTTCCTTTTCCAAATGGGCGGTAATTTAGAATGCATAAGATAATGTATTTACGATAGCATAGCTGCTGTTTCTGTGTTCCTAAATCTTCCCGCTCTTTCATTCAAGCCCAATCCCCTTTCCTTTGTGTAACTAGCTTTCATACAGGTTCCGTCCACCAGGACGTTTTCTGTATGACATCATTGTATTCTGTGTATTTGTAATTCTGTGTGATTAGTTAGGTATTTAGTAAATAAATAATTAAAACCAATTTTACAGTGCCTTCTCCACTTGTTAGCAGAGTATACTCTGCTTCCTAAGAATTTAACATTGTTCAATGATCCGAAAAGCGTCTGAACAGACATTTTTGGCACCCCCTGTGTGGACTCTAAAACTAGGTTGTTTGGGTAATTTCGATAACACATATTGGAGCCCCCGTGCGAGGAATCTAAAATAGGATGAAGCTTTCATTTTGATTCAGCATATATAAAATGGAAAAGCAGATTACATAATATACCAAGTTGATTATATACATTATGGGAATTGTAGACTGGAATTATTGGTGCGTGTGTGCTCTGGAGAATCGCCTCCGTGTTGTGCTCTGACGTAGTCAGTGGGTAGCATAAACTATACATGTATGTATGATGGCTGATAAAGCTATCTGAGTATTTGTGCCTCTCGCGTTTCAGACGCGTGTTGGCTAGGTCATTATTAATTTCTCGAGCGAGGACAAAGAGCCAGCCGATTGAAATTTAGGAGAGATTAGCTTGACCAGCGATAAGTATCTCTCTGTCTCTCGCGTTTCGATGCGAGTAGACCACGGTGCAATTCGTTGTTTCCCGCGAGTTCCGGGTAAAACATCGTCAAATATCACCGAAAAGGGTTTGAACATAATACGTTATAAGTAAAACCTTTCCCTTGCCAAGGGAATCCTATGTTGAGCATTTTTCAGGCATAAAGTAGCATTAGCTTGCTTCGAGATGCTAAGCTAAAAAAAAAAGGGAAAAACAGCCATTTTGTTTTGTGCCACATTGTAAGTCATCCGACTTGCGGAACGAAAGTCCTGCCCTGGGTACTTCCGTTTGATTTCAGCGTGTGCCAGCAGGGACCTTTGAAGAGTCACCAGTACTTTCCTTCCAGAATAATTAGTCAGGTGACACTCAAGTCGTTACTCGTGATATCCAGACGGATATCGATGTCTTATTCAATTGAACTAAGAAGTGAAATTGCCAGATTTACATTCTCAAGTTTAAATAATATCCAAATTGATGAGTTTTCTAAATGAGACATTGTAATCTTTTTCCACATTAACCTAGATGAATAAACCTCTCAGGTTAATTCAAGTTTAAATCCCAAATAGCCTATACAGGTTTGATTTATCATTAAAATTGATCAATCAGTAAAATTTGGTTTTTGCAAAACCCATTCAGTAATCCAGTACTGACAGAAGTCCCGCCCCCGCGGGAATCCCATGTGGCTTCGGCCCAAGGAAGAAGTGCACCATAGTGGGAAGTGCTCCCAACATTTAATCTACTGTTTACACTTATGATATCCAATCAATGGAGATTGTATGGATTATCATCTCATTCAATTTAATAAGTTAAATTGTTGAACATACCTTAATGTTCTTGCAATCAAATGAGACACTTTTAAACTTCCCATATTAACCTGGATGAAGCAACCTCTCAGGTTAATTCAAGTTTAATACCCAGATAGCCTACCCAGGTAGGATTAATCATTGGCATTGATTAATTAATTCAATTTGCTTTTGCAAATTCATTCACGTCCAACTTCCACATTACTGGTACAGTACTGATGGTTCGTCAACATCTATAAATAGATTAAACTTGTCTTTGCAGCTTCCAATGAATTCCAAACCCAATCATTGAAAAAATAATAGGAACATTTTTCCTCTAAATTTTTCTAATAATGTGCAAGCTACCAAAGGAGGTGGTCACCACTCCTCCGCTAATTAGTGAACCTCCACCCATAAAAGGATTGATCTCTGACCTCAGCAGTGATACCAACCCTAATTATGCCATTAGAAAAACAACAGCCGAAATTGCGAACGCTCTCCAAAATCAACCATCAAATACAGGCTTTGTGACTGTTCTCTCCACTTTAGCACTTATGTATCGCCATCAAAGGTTGGCATCGGTCCAATACCACAGTGCACAGCTGAAGCACGTGCAAGACATGGCTAACATGAGGGCACAGGTGGAGAGAACTGAGCAACTATTGACAAAAGCAGGAAATGAAAACATTCTGCTAGTCGAGGAACTGCGTTTGAAATCGGAACAATTAAAAGTAATTGCAAATACTTATGACGATGAACGAGCACAAACTCTCCAACAAAATCGTCATCTGCAGGAACAACTCGATTTAGCCAAAACTAAATGCGATGTAGTCCACGCCAAACTAGATAAATCTGTCGAGTTATCTACAAACAGGAACGCGCAATTTGATAACATGCAGGCAGTTTTGTTGAACGTTACTCAAGGTAACAATGTTCTACTCCAAATTCTGCAGACCAAAGACGATCAGTTGATGAACACAATGACAAAGTTGGATGACAAATCAGCAGAACTTATTGAAGTCGCTGACCAAATGAATGATGAGAGAACTCAGGTGATGAGGATGGAAATATTGATTTCTAAGCAAGCAAAGGAAATCTCATCACTGAATCTCTCGCTCCGTACTCGAGACCTCTATCTGCAAACCATGACAGATAAGTTTGAGACCGAAAGGAGCAGGTGTGACACTCACGTGTCCAAAATTGGTACTCTAAGCGCTCAAGTGGACTCTGCAATGCAGCAGAAGACCACCCTTAGGTACCATCTAGAGGAAGTCCAGAATGGTCACGCTCTACAGCATGACTACCCATCCAAGCAACCGGAGTCCGGTACTCAAAGGAGTGAAGACGATAGGTTTCAGACATTGCCTCCATCATGTGTCCCTCAGTCTTCTCCTCTTGGCCATTCGGCACTGAGTAATATGGAGCCTCTTGGCCAACAAAGCCAAAGCTTGGCTTCTCCTCTTGGCCTGTCGGCCCCAATTTCTCCACAGGATGAAGCCAACACTCTCCGCCCGCTTGGCGCGGAATACCTTGACAAACTCATCAAGAATTTCCCCACCTTTGACCCCGTTCCAGGTCAGCCAAACGATACTGAGACGTTCCTAGCTGACATAGAGGACGCGTTGGGTGGCTACCCGAATGCTACGGGTTCTGACAGGGTTTACCTGTTGAAGCGAACGTCGAATAGACACGTGACGAGGTTCATTCGCCTACAACAGCAACACGTGCTAAATGACTACGCTAAACTTGCCACAGCTTTGAAATTAGAATTCAGTGGTTCTGCGACTCGCAAACATGATAGCTCACTGGCTAACACGGTCAAACAAGCTCGGAACGAACACCCACAAGCTTTCTATCATAGGCTTCGTTCAGCTTACTTTGGCCTACTCACGGAAACAGGAATGGAAGAGCTGTTACCATTCAAACAAATGTTTCTGTCGAACATGTATCCCACCTTCATTACCTACTTGGGCCCTGCAGCCCACGTTGGCTTGCCTATCTTACAACTCAGAGAGCTTGCAAGCACAGCTTTTGAGGCATCAAAAGTTCACAACGCTAAGAGCCCTGACCACTCAGTTTTGAAGTTTAACCAGGAGCACTCACTCCAGTTAGAGGGTGCATTATCAGGTATTGGAGCGTCGAGAGATGACGCACAACAACAGTTTCTACCTCGAAACCATGATTCCAATAACCTCCGCGGTCGAAATAACTGTAAAGTACGTAGCCATCAACATGACTACCGCTACAAACGACCCGTTCGCTACGTTCCTGCACCCAACCCACAAAAAGTGTCAGAGCACAAGGGTAACAAAGGGTTGAAGGACGATCAAATGTAGACCAATGTTCTCCAGAAGTCCCACTACGGGAAGAACTAAAGCGAGAACAATTTGAGAAAAGGGTAAAAGATAAGTCACAAGGACTAGACGGGGAATTACCGGACACCAGGTCCGCAGAAATTAACACCCATAACAAGGACGTTAAAGTTCAAATTTCTCCCGCTCTCATTCAAGACCCTATCCAGGGCCCGCTTGATCAAGAAACAAGCCCCCGGGCTTTGTCTGTAGACTCTGATACAAAAGTTGCGAAGAAAAAGGTCAAACGCTTCGTTAAAGCCAAGCCCACTCAAAATCGGAAAAGTCAATCTGCTTCCACCTTGAACAGAAATGGCACATCACGTCGTTGCGAACGACCACTCCACTTTCTGGGGAATATGTCCACTAACCACGAATCTAAACGGCCATACCTGGAAACAGTCCTGGAGGACTGCTTAACTTGTCATGCGCTAATTGATTCGGGTGCGACAATATCACTCATCTCTCAAACATTGTTTGATGATCTCAAAAGGGCTTTGAAGCCAACTAAACGTTGGTTAAAAGTGGAACGATGCGACACTACACTTCGAGGGGTCACTCAGACTACCTCGCCTCTCACGTTGAGAGTTATGCTGAAACTAGACGTCAAGGACGTATCGCTCGTTCACCCTGTGTATGTTACCAGCCTCGAAACTGTACCCCTGCTACTTGGAGCAGACTTGATGGATCGGTTACTCCCATTGATGGATTGGAAAACCAACCAGGTATGGTCACAGGCCACAGTGCTTTCTCCACTGACCACACTGTCTTCCCCTAACGCTAGCTGCAACGCAGTCCTTCACGAGGGGTATCTGTCGAAAGCACCCCTTTGGGAAAAGACGTTTAGAAACCTCTTGGTGAAGAATCCGATCCAAGGAGATATTACGATATCTCGACACATTCCATCAGCCAACCTGATTGACCATTCTTTTCATGATTTCGAGCCAGCTGTCTCTGTGAATAAGCAACGTCCCTCCTCCTTGCAGTAGTGCAATTTGATAGTTGAGATGAACTTCCCTTGCCCTTCGGACACTTCCGCAAGCACTGCGGCCGTCTCAGCAAGAAAAACATTGATGTGCAGAGTACACTCTGCTTCCGATGATACACCTTCTGCTTTGTTGGGGACTGTCACCCCTTACAATGACACTAATGGCGTCAGTCCAGCAACTGATCCGATGACTCCCACTGGTGAAACACTTTGCGATATCACAGACCGATATCCTCGTCTCAGTTTGCAGGTACTGAAGAGGTTGCCACACGCGGACGCGGTGGTGACTGACAGACCTCGACAGCCACTGAGGGTGTTGAAGCACAAACACCAGGATATTTGGTTGAAAGGTTACAGCCATTCTCATAATAACGCGGCCACTGACGACTCGTACATAGGGTTCGACCTTTTCGTTTGCGCCTCGGACACCAACACCATCCGCTGGTGGGGGGGTCCCGAGACACAAAGGGGGGGGAATAGTAGCCCAGACCCATGATGAGCCTCATCGAGGCCGGTGGGGGGGTCGAGACTACGGACAACACCGTACGAGGCCGCCAGAGCATAAATCAAATCTAGTTGTAAACTCCCCTATGAGAACAGTGAGGAGCAGACAGGCCCCTAGACGGGGAGTATCTTAGAACACGTCTAAGATAGTACTGAGGTGTACCACACTGGTCGTAAAGGAAGTCCAATGGACTTGTCCACCTCCAAAACAAATGGCAACAATAATCATTCCTTGCCATGTGTAGGTTCAACTACAATACAACTAGTAATATGCTTCAATCATGTGTTCCGGTAGATAATATTTCAGAATAAATCGGTAGGACAACTGGACCCCTTGAATACCAGTACCAATACCACAGTCAGTCCAGCAACACTCAGTAAGAGGATTAGTAACCTCACAAGTTAAATTGCTATTGATAATAGCGACATAGGAGTCACTCAGAGTGCAACACGGGGAAGGGAATCTCCATTGCACTCTTCCAATGGTTAACACATGCCACTAATAAATAGAACCCTCCGTTCAGGAGAAAATTATTAGAAGTCATGAACCATGATCACACCACGTACGACTGGTCTAATACTTAGAGTACTTCCGTCGTGAGGTTAGCTCCTCCGTGGACAACATAGCTATGAAATTGACTTCATACCTACTGCCACTACAATAGTGGAAGACACAGTGACTTTTAGAAAACTACTACAGACTCCCTTGACACCAATTCTGACTGACCTCCAGGCATTGACCTGAAAATTACCTGACTACGTCAGACTCATTCTGAACAAGTTGTAATCTGCCAGGATACTTGGTTTTCTTCCCTTGAAATGCGCGATTGTGTAAGCATAAACGCACATGCACAACGGAACATCCAATTAGGATTTATGCTAGGACCACTTAAGGGTCCAAGCAAAATACCAGCCTTAGTAAAGTTGAACATTTACTTCTAGGCCTTTGACTCTACAGCACTCACCAGTTTTCTAACCAGAAGTCCATAGGTCATCCTGTAGACTGCCCAAAACTAGTGCCTTACAGCTGTAGACTTATCATATAGTTGTCAACTTAGGATAGTACCCTAAGCGCCACCCCGCAAATTAGGAAAGCCCTAGATATGACATTAGACAATGCCATGATAGGGTCATTTTGCCAAGACCATGGACGTAGATAGAATACAGTCCAATTAGATGATTAAGGTGGCATAACTATATTTTGTTTTGTTTATGCTTTCATTCATTTTGTTTCATTTTCTTCAGCACATAGAAAGTGATAGAGCCATAAACAACTCCCCCATACAACCATCAGTTAGTGCCACAACGCCGCTCATTTGGGAGGAAATGTAATGATATATTTCATGAGTGTGTGTGCGTTGTTAACATCTGCCTAAGTTACTGCCCAGATATTCCAGTCTGGACGACCAGACGACGGGTCCGGAACGGCGATCCCAATCCGGACATCCGCTGCCGAGCCATGGAAAGGACTTCTTCATTTGCAGAGACCCTACCCGGGTCGACCACCAGAGGGGGGACTGCAATAGCAACCACCAACTGGACATCTGCTGCCCAGCCTTGGAGCGGACTTCTTCATTTGCAGACACCCTACCCGGGTCGACCGCCAGATGGGGACCACAACGATGATCCACAACTAGGACAACCCACGTTCATTTTTATGTTGGGTTATAACATGCAGGTTAATCGCAAGATTGAACCCAACATGGGGGGACTGTCATGACGTTGGCCTGTGGGTAAGGTTTATGACCCCCCCCCCATAAATACCTTTTACCACTTCCCCTCTCTGAATCTACTGAAGGACTTGAATAGCCTGTGTTAAATATAGAGAGTCTGGGAACATCAAACAAATGGGGAAAAATACCACATATTTTGTTAATAAAACCAGTTGGAAATATGCTTGGGAACGTAATGAGTATGTATGTCAGTTCGATTGTCATCTGAGACATTATGACTGATGACAGGACGACATAAACTGTATCTGAGAAAGTATACGCCCTCTAGTTATCAGAGTCACATGGAATTGTTATGCAATTGAAATGTTTGATATTGAAAATGTTTGTTAGGAGATGAAATGTAATTTTAGCTTCCGAATGAGAGATTTGGGTTTTCATAAGGAAAGTGCCCTGCTCGATCAGTGGCCCAACCCTGTGAAGAGACAGGGGTTATAAACGATGAAACACCTCCCTCCCCCTCTCCACTATATAATCCTTTGATGTGATGAAAAGATAACCACGTTGTTCCAGTACGGGAGGTCTGCAGCCTCTACGTTAGAAGGACACACATGTCAAGTACAGAACTAAGCCAACCTCGGCATGAGCTCTGGTATGAACTGGTATGAACTTTGAGCTTATTCACTACAGAAGTGCTACTTCCTAGCCGTTGAGTTAGCAGCGGCCGCTGCTAACGTGGGTTAGGAAAGGACAGACGACGGATCCAGTCTAACAACCAGACGAAGATACCACCACGTATCCAATGGACCACCATTGACATTCTTCCGAAAACAGGGAGATCTGTTGGCCAACCCGGCCAGCATCTACGACCAATCTACCGAAGCGCAGCTCAGAGTAAATATTTATTGCATTTTCCTTTTCCAAATGGGCGGTAATTTAGAATGCATAAGATAATATATTTACGATAGCATAGCTGCTGTTTCCGTGTTCCTAAATCTTCCCGCTCTTTCATTCAAGCCCAACCCCCTTTCCTTTGTGTAACTAGCTTTCATACAGGTTCCGTCCACCAGGACGTTTTCTGTATGACATCATTGTATTCTGTGTATTTGTAATTCTGTGTGATTAGTTAGGTATTTAGTAAATAAATAATTAAACCCAATTTTGTATTGCTGATTCAACTTGTTAGCCAGGGTTCGTGAAGATAGCCAAGAATTTACAACTTTCATTATGAGACTGAAAATAAGACAAGGGTTAATATTGACTGCTATCGAGGTAAAATATTACAAAGTATTTTAAGAGTTTATTCGGAAGATAACAGCTCTATAAACGTTCTTCCGTGGTGCCCCGACTTTCTAGTTAATTACATTTACATGATTAGCTTAATCAGGTAATATTAATTACAGAGAAATCATTTTATAAGTTAGCATGTCATATCACTTAATCCGGCATAGCCAAAGACACGACAGTGGTTTGTGGGTGATTGTCTTTTGAGTAGTGTGTTGTTCTCTCTGCGTCACGGTTTGTTGTTTTGGTATTTCAAGTTTTCTGTATTTGCATTCAGTTTCACTTTTAATAAATATGTGGAACTACAAAAACGCTGCATCTTGGTCCACTCCTTCTAACAACCGTGACAAAGTGTCAGAATAATAGCAGAGAAAATTATTTATTTCAGCTTTTCCCAGTGGGTCAGAAGTTTACATACACTCAATTAGTATTTGGAAGCATTGCCTTAAAATTGCCTTAATACCTTGACTTTGTTGACCTTAGGCCATTTTTCCACAACGTTGGAAGTATGCTTGGGGTCATTGTCTATTTGGAAGAGTCATTTGCGACTAAGCTTTAACTTTCTTACTGATGTCTTGAGATGTTGCTTCAGTATATCCACATCATTTCCTTCCTCATGATGCCATCTAGTTTGTGAAGTGCATCAGTCACTCCTGCAGCAAAGCACCCCCACAACATGATGCTGTCACCCCCATGCTTCACGGTTGGGATGGTGTTCTTCGGCTTGCAAGCATCCCCTTTTTCCTCCAAACATAACGATGCTCATTATGGCCAAACAGTTCAAATTTCTGTTTCATCAGACCAGAGGACATTTCTCCAAAAAGTTAGATCTTTATCCCCATGTGCAGTTGCAAACCGTAGTCTGCTTTTTTATGGCGGTTTTGGAGCAGTGGCTTCTTCCATGCTGAGCGGCCTTTCAGGTTATGTCGATGTAGGACTCGTTTTACTGTGGATGTAGATACTATTGTACTGGTTTCCTCCAGCATCTTCATAAGGTCCTTTGCTGTTGTTCTGTGATTGATTTGCACTTTTCGCACCAAAGTACATTCATCTCTAGGAGACAGAACGCCTCTCCTTCCTGAGCGGTATGACGGCTGCATGGTCCCATGGTGTTTATACTTGCGTACTATTGTTTGTACAGATGAACACGGTATCTTCAGGCATTTGAAAATTGCTGCCAAGGATGAACCAGACTTGTGGAGGTCTACAAACTTTTTTCTGAGGTCTTGGCTGATTTCTTCTGATCTTCCCATGATGTCAAGCAAAGAGGCACTGAGTTTGAAGGTAGGCCTTGAAATACATCCACAGGTACACCTCCAATTGACTCAAATGATGTCAATTAGCCTATCAGAAGCTTCTAAAGCCATAACTTCATTTTTCTGGAATTTTCCAAGCTGTTTAAAGGCACAGTCAACTTAGTGTATGTAAACTTCTGAACCACTGGAATTGTGATACAGTGAATTCTAAGTGAAATAATCTGTCTGTAAACAATTGTTGGAAAAATTCCTTGTGTCTTGCACAAAGTAGATTTGCTAACCGACTTGCCAAGACTATAGTTTGTTAACAATACATTTGTGGAGTGGTTGAATAACAAGTTTTAATGACTTCAACCTAAGTGTATGTAAACTTCCGACTTCAACTGTAGATCAGTTGGTAGAGCATGGTGCTTGCAACGCCGGGGTTCGATTCACACGTGGGACCCGTATTAAAATGAGTTCCTCTGTCCAATGTGTGTGTTCCTTTGCCCATCTTAATGTTTTCTTTTTATTGGCCAGTCTGGCTTTTTCTTTGCAACTCTGCAAACTGTGCATCCCGGAGTCGCCTCTTTACTTTTGACGTTGAGACTGGTGTTTTGCGGGTACTATTTAATGAAGCTGTCAGTTGAGGACTTGCGAGGCGTCTGTTTCTCAAACTAGACACCCTAATGTTCTTGTCCTCTTGCTCAGTTGTGCACCGGGGCCTCCCACTCCTCGTTCTATTCTGGTTAGAGCCAGTTTGCGCTGTTCTGTGAAGGGAGTAGTACACAGCATTGTTCGAGATCTTCAGTTTCTTAGCATCGAATAGCCTTCATTTCTCAAAACAAGAATAGACTGACGAGTTTCAGAAGAAAGCACTTTGTTTCTGGCAATCTTGAGCCTGTAATTGAACCCACAAATTCTGATGCTCCAGATACTCAACTAGTCTAAAGATGGCCAGTTTTATTGCTTCTTTAATCAAAACAACAGTTTTCAGCTGTGTTAACATAATTGCAAAGGGGTTTTCTAAGGATCAATTAGCCGTTTAAAATGATAAACTTGATAATGGGCCTCTGTACACCTATATATATATATATATATATATATATATATATAGCTGCTTAAAACTCAGTTGTTTTGAGAAACAATAGGTAAAATCACACACATTTATAATAACCTTGGAACAAGCTCAACCAAAACAAAACTTCTCCAATATGGCAAAGTGCAGTCAAAATACAATGTGTGCCAGGGCTGTACACAAAACAAAACGAATTGACTGCACACCTTTGAAAGGCAATCAGCAACCAAGTTGTCCTTACCACGGTCATGTCTGATTTCAACTCATGCAATATAAGACTACAGCGAAGGAGTCGGCAGTTTGTGTAGTTCATCTTTTGCAGGAAAATGAGAGGGTTATAATTCTAACCAGAGGGGTAGAAACGATACATAAACGTCAAAGTGCTGAAGAGCCAGTATCAAATCGAGTGTCTCCTTCTCGATAGTCTAGTACTGTTTTATATATGAAGCCAATTTCTTTGAAAAGTACCCCACAGGTTGCTCAAATTTGTTATTGTGTTTCTGTAGAAACCCAGCCACATGCTCCCACATCCCTGGCATCGGAGTACAAAGCAAATGAAAGACAGAAATTCATAGCAGCACCGGTGCAGAGATCAAAAGCCTCCTGACAGTTGGGGCTCCAACAGAAAATGACTTTCGTACTGGTCAAATCTATAAATGGCGCAACAACCTGGAAAAGTTCTTGCAGAAAGCCCAGTAGTAACCAGCAATTCCCAAGAATCGGTGCAGTTCTTAGCGTGAAGCACCGGAAGGTTGTTGATGGCCTTCCTGTTTGCCAAGACCGGTCAGACCTTCCCTTGCCCCACCATCTTCCCGAAATATTTCACTGTTGCTCAGACAATTTTTGCTCTTTTACAAGTTGGCAGCTGCGAAACGCTCGAACAGACTCCTAAAATTCTGGAGGAGTTCTGGCCACCAAATCGTCCAAATTTCCAGATCAAGTAGCATGATATACATGAGCCTTTGAAACGTTGCTCCGGCATTTTGTAACCCGAAGAGAAGACGAAGGAAAACAAACCATCAGGATTGACAAAAGCAGACAACTCGTTGGTGCGCTCAGTTAGAGGGACCTGCCAACATCCCTTCAGCAGATCAAACTTGCTAACATACGTAGCAGCGTCAACACAATCATCAACCCTGGGCAAAGGGTACGAGTCTGGCTTAGTAACGTCATTGAGTTTCTGAAAATCGTAACAAAACCGCAAAGACCCATCTGCCGTAGGTACTAATATACCAGGGAGAACTCCTCGGATTGTTGCTATGTCGTGCTCAAGAATGAACTCCACCTCACTGCAGAGTTTCTCTCTCTTTTCAGGATTCACTTCGATATGTATGTTGTTTGATTGGGGCAGAGTCCCCAACATCAATGTCATGCTCTAGTACATTTGTCTGAGTTGGCACATCTGAGAATAAACCTTGGTATTCTAAAAGCAGAGCAACAATATTGTGTTATTCCTACGAAGACAAGTGAAGGGTTCAACAGGTTGAAGTGACACAGCTGGGGTTTCTTCCTGCGCTCCAGTTTGGCAATGATGTATTCCAGATCACCAATTTTTTTTCACAATGGGGTAAGGGCCTAAAAAGCAGGCTTGCAACAGGGACCCCAAAATGGGCAACAAAACCAGGAATTGGTCGCCCACATCGAAAGTGCGGCCTCTGGCCTTTTGACCAAACTTTCATTTTCATTTGTGCCTTCTCCAGATTGTTACTGGCAAACTCACAGGCAGGGTGCAATCTGTATCATCTGTTTAAAGTGTTACCTTGCAACAACCTCTCTTTCAGCAAGCTCAAAGGACCTCTGACATGACTAAAACCGAGCGATTCCTGAACAACCTCTCGCACTGCAAACAGCACAAGAAGGTCCCATTCATCCCAGTTTTTTCAAACTCAAAGCAGTAAGCTCTCAACACAGACTTCAAAGTCTGATGAAATCTCTCAAGAGCACCTTGAGACTCTGGCGGAGGAACCTCCCACACCTCAGACTCCTGGACCGGGCCAACCACCACCGGCCTGAGGAGAGACACATGGAACGAGGGGTGAATACGGTAATCAGGGGAAAGCAGTAACCTATAACAAACCTCGTTCACTCTCCTCAGGACTTTAGACGGGCAACGGATAACACCCAACTACTGTAGCACTTGCTGGAAGACATTTGATATGAAATTCAAACCTTTGTCTGATTGCACTACTTGCAGAAGTACAAACATTGAAATTTCACCAGGTCCTTAACAATACTGGGAGCCGTGATTTTCCTCAGTGGAATGGCCTCAGGGAAACGAGTGGCAGTGCACATGATAGTCAAGCGAAACTGGTCCACCACTCTTTGCTTTGGGCAAAGGACCAGCACAGTCCACCATAACTCTGCTGACAGGAATAGGCTGTAAAGTTGCAACCGGTACACTTTGGTTTGGTTTACCTGTCCGCTGGTAAACGTGACAGGATTTACAGTAAGTCACAACATCTTGTTTCAGACCAAGCGAGAAGAAGTAGGCCAACTTGTTGCCCGCAAGTTGGCCTGCCATACCACCATTGAGAGCCAACCTCAGTATCTCTTGTCGAAGTCCAATTTGAGATACACTGGGCCAACTGTTGCCCATAAGTGGTGCGAGAACGCCATTTCCTCATCAGAAAACCATCTCTGTCAAAGTACCCCACACAAACTTCATCAAACTCTTTGGACGTATCTCAGCAAAAAGAGGTGAGAGGGAAAGGATGTTTACTCTGTTCAGCAATCAGCTGTTTCCTAGACATTGAAGTGTCAACTGTAGTGACCCTCTTTTCTGTTAGTGGTCCTACAAAATTGCTCACTTTTGGGATTTTCAAAGGACAGATCAACTCAGAAGGTTTACCGAAATTAGGATCACACATAAAGGTTTGAGACAGATCGAGCATGGTGGGATTGTTGAGGTCATCCTTAACACTAAACTTGCTCTCTGCAACTTTCTTAGACATTGCATGTGTAATGGCACACACTGGGAACACTCTAGGGTACGTTTCTGCACTCTGGGTTCCTTACAAATAACAGAATTTAGCACGACCTTCCCTCCAGCCAAATCGTTTCCCAAAATAAATAAGACCCCCTTCACCGTTAGGCTAGGTCTCACTCCAACGACAACGGAACCAGAAATAAGATCAGACTCGTGGTTCACATTATACAAAGAAACTTCCATGCAACCCATCTCCACGACTTGTACTAACACACTGTAACCAGTTGCTGAGGTGTTAGACAAAGGCAAAACACCCTCCAAAATTAAGGATTGGGCTGCCCCAGTGTCTCGCTGTATCTTCACCGGCTGCTTAACACTGATTTATAAGGCCATATTGGGTAAAATGCCATTTTATTTCTGTTCTTTTTTTAATCAGGTCGGTAAATAAATATCAATTACGGTCCCATTCTCATTTGCTTCTAACGGTGCCAAAAATTAGAACGGGTCATGATAGAAATAGTTTTAGTTACTCAGCTCTGTGGTCCTGGAATTCTGTCCTGAACATTTTAAAATTTGATGATCTAGTTTCGTTGGTGGAGTTTAAACACTTGATTGATGTACATATTATAGAAGACTAATTGTTTTTAGGCCAGCTGTTTTAGTCAAGACTTCCGTGTTTTTTTAACGTGAAATGTTTTTGTTGTACTGTGTGTGTGTTTATAGTTGTGTTTAATGTTGTGTTAGTGTATGGAAGTTGTTTTGTCTGAAACGGTGTTCCCCCTGGGGCTATTGGACCAGGTCTCTCTTGGAAAAGAGACATTATCTCAATGAGAAAAAAACCTGTATAAATAAAGGTTAAATAAAACATTAAAAAAACATCATCCCCACTTGGCAGACACACGAACCCGTCTGAAACAAAGTGTTCAGACACATCTGATCCAAACTCTTGTTTAGGAGATACACCAGATAAACCAGAGTTTTAATGGGCTGGAGTCCTCCCTCAAAAATAAACAGCTTTTTCTCTCACTCATTTCTCTGTTTCAACTTAGAACACTGAGACAATGTGGCTTTCTCACGGCAGTAATGACAAACTGCCGGGAACAACAACAAAAAACAATTTTCTGCCAATCCTTATCTTTGGGCATTGTAGAAAAAGACTGCACACTCTCTGGATTGCTTTTTGCGTAGGGATAACAACTGGGTGCTTTGTTTGTGAAGGTAGTTTTATGTGTCAACACAAACTCATCTGCAAGGACTACAGCTTTTCTCAAGAGTGAGATCCTCGTGCTCATGAATGTAGGTAGCAACTCTTTCATGAAGGCAATTCGTGAACTGCCCGAGAAGTATGAGTGTCTTTAAATCCTCAAGGTCCTTGACCTCTTAACCTCTTGACCTCTTGAGAACCACACCACCGATCAAAAATACATGCTTGTTCGCTTGCAAACACAACATGGCTTTGTGATTCTGTCTTTCGTAATTTACGGAACTGTTGTCTGTATACCTCTGGAACCAACAGTAATCGTAGCTTTTCCAACAAGAACATTTTTGGAAGAGCAGTGACCGAATATCTCGCAAACATTTTAGGGAGGTGCAATCCGCTCAAATATAGTGACATTGTACTTCCTTTTCGTTGAAATGCAGTACAAGTCGGCTGTTCTGACCAAGATCAAACTTTCTTGAGGGTGCAGGATGGCCTGACTAGATTCTGAGTGTGTCCAGATCCTCTTAATCGAATGGCACACATTCTTCTTGTTCTAGTCTGAATGTTCTCTTTCACTCCAGCTCTAATTTCTGTTGTTCCCATTTTGCCATTAGTTCTACCTTTCTCAGTTGCATCTCTATGGGGTGTTCTCTACCACCCGTAGGACTCTTTCCATCATCCCCCCTCTATGGGGTGTTCTCTACCACCCGTAGGACTCTTTCCATCATCCCCCCTCTATGGGGTGTTCTCTACCACCCGTAGGACCCTTTCCATCATCCGCCCTCTATGGGGTGTTCTCTACCACCCGTAGGACCCTTTCCATCATCCGCCCCTCTATGGGGTGTTCTCTACCACCCGTACGACCCTTTCCATCATCCGCCCCTCTATGGGGTGTTCTCTACCACCCGTAGGACCCTTTCCATCATCCGCCCTCTATGGGGTGTTCTCTACCACCCGTAGGACCCTTTCCATCATCCGCCCCTCTATGGGGTGTTCTCTACCACCCGTACGACCCTTTCCATCATCCGCCCCTCTATGGGGTGTTCTCTACCACCCGTAGGACCCTTTCCATCATCCCCCCTCTATGGGGTGTTCTCTACCACCCGTAGGACCCTTTCCATCATCCCCCCTCTATGGGGTGTTCTCTACCACCCGTAGGACCCTTTCCATCATCCCCCCTCTATGGGGTGTTCTCTACCACCCGTAGGACCCTTTCCATCATCCCCCCTCTATGGGGTGTTCTCTACCACCCGTAGGACCCTTTCCATCATCCCCCCTCTATGGGGTGTTCTCTACCACCCGTAGGACCCTTTCCATCATCCCCCCTCTATGGGGTGTTCTCTACCACCCGTAGGACACTTTCCATCATCCCCTCTCTATGGGGTGTTCTCTACCACCCGTAGGACTCTTTCCATCATCCCCCCTCTATGGGGTGTTCTCTACCACCCGTAGGACCCTTTCCATCATCCCCCCTCTATGGGGTGTTCTCTACCACCCGTAGGACCCTTTCCATCATCCCCCCTCTATGGGGTGTTCTCTACCACCCGTAGGACCCTTTCCATCATCCCCCCTCTATGGGGTGTTCTCTACCACCCGTAGGACTCTTTCCATCATCCCCCCTCTATGGGGTGTTCTCTACCACCCGTAGGACCCTTTCCATCATCCCCCCTCTATGGGGTGTTCTCTACCACCCGTAGGACACTTTCCATCATCCCCTCTCTATGGGGTGTTCTCTACCACCCGTAGGACTCTTTCCATCATCCCCCCTCTATGGGGTGTTCTCTACCACCCGTAGGACCCTTTCCATCATCCCCCCTCTATGGGGTGTTCTCTACCACCCGTAGGACCCTTTCCATCATCCCCCCTCTATGGGGTGTTCTCTACCACCCGTAGGACCCTTTCCATCATCCCCCCTCTATGGGGTGTTCTCTACCACCCGTAGGACTCTTTCCATCATCCCCCCTCTATGGGGTGTTCTCTACCACCCGTAGGACTCTTTCCATCATCCTCTCTCTCCAGCAGGATTTCCTCCTCCACCAAAACAGACTAACTCTTTGACTACAGCTTTTGAGTGAGCATGTGCAACTTTGTCATAATTCTTTGCAATGACGAGCAAATTCACTTTTGTACATTTATCTAGCATGTCCCATGTAGTGTTTTCTACAAATGCTTCCAACTTAAATCCATGGCTTTTTTTACCAAAAAAGATTAGCATGTGTGTTTATGCAACTTTCAAAATGATTCCACCAATCTTATAACCCCTTTGGGTGGATGTCAGTGACAGAAATTCTACCACAAAAGTGTCTTTTGAAAACTCAAATATCTGGGCACAGCAGAGCTTTATAGTAGGTGATTAGAGCGACTAACATACTCATGGGAAACAAGATCCCGGACGAGCCCCCATTTTGTTATGTTCCGAAGCAAGAAACCCCCAAAAATGTTGCTCCTACAGAAGGGGGAACTAATAAAGAGTCACTAACAACAACCAAAACCAAAACAGGTGGGGTTCAAGGAGGGGTTCTGAAAGACACTCATGGGGGTATCCACTGAAAGTTGATTATCAACAACAACTGGGACCTAAAAGACATCCGCCATGATCTGGGATATAAAAGACACCCACTGTAGCGTGGTGCGTAATTGGCAGCAGAGAAGTCAGGCGCAGGAGAGCAGAACTGGGTAATAACCCGGAGATTTATTAAGCAAAACCAACGGCATCCAGAACAACAAGATAAATTGGCTCAAAAATAACCCGTCGTGCGCTCACGGGGAACGTGCACAAGCACTACAATAAACAATCGATACACAAAGACATGGGGGGGAACAGAGGGATAAATACACAACAAGGAATTGAAACCAGGTTTGAGGAAAAACAAGACAAAACACATGGAAAATGAATCGGTGATGGCTAGAAGACCGGCGACGCCGACCGCCGAGCGCCGCCCGAACAAGGAGAGGACCCGACTTCGGCGGAAGTAGTGACACCCACTATGAGCTCCCACTATATTTGCCCAAGAAAAGGCAAACGAAATTTTAAAAAATCCTCACAAAACTTAAAGACTGGAAGCAAACCACAAAGTGGAGCAAAACAAAAACAGAGAATATCAGAAAAGGAATGTTTTTGTTTTCAATCAAAATAGGGAAACACTAAAGCTGTTAGCTCTACACCAAAACACACTGGGCCAGCTGAAACACCTTCTGACTAATGAGTTGACAAGCCAGCACAGGTGTAACACATACTAACGAGGTGGCACCAATCGATGCCAAACGTGCTAACGCGCTAATGTCCAACCTCAAAATATAAATGGAAAAAGCAAAGCTTGTAACAACGCCTACACACGCACACCGTACTTGCTACAAAGTTACAGAAAGCTAAGCCAACAACCACATAAACTGAAATAGGATACATTGTAATTGCCGTTCCAATGAGGAAAAAACGATTTGATTTGTTTTTGCTAAGTTAGCTAGTTAGCATTGATGTGTTTTTGCTAAGTTAGCACTGATTTGTTTTTGCTAAGTTAGCAAAAACAAATCAATGCTAACTAGCTAACTTAGCAAAAACAAATCAATGCTAACTAGCTAAGTTAGCTAGTTAGCATTGATTTGGTTTTGCTAAGTTAGCGTTGATTTGTTTTTGCTAAGTTAGCTAGTTAGCATTGATTTGGTTTTGCTAAGTTAGCTAGTTAGCATTGATTTGGTTTTTCTAAGTTAGCTAGTTAGCATTGATTTGGTTTTGCAGACACATATTTTTTGGGAGCATCTGATGAACTAACATGGTGAGTAATGAATTACTCCGGTCCTCTCCGCCGCTAAAGCCGTCATCCTCCTCCTTCCTGTTTCTAGTTTGACCAGCTGTTTTCAGCTTATGATATGTTTTAATTTGCGTGTCATATTGGCAGGTTTGCTAGCAACAAACTATTTAGCTAGCTTTTGGCCTAGTGTTTGATATGAGATGAGATCTCCTCGTAATTAACATTCAGTGTTGACGACTCTCCTGACGAGAAGGCAAACTTTTCTAGCTATGCCAGTGTAACAGTGTAGGTTCCGTCCCTCTCTTCGCCCCAACCCGGGCTCGAACCAGGGACCCTTGCACACATCAACAACTGACACCCCACGAAGCATCGTTACCCATCGCGCCACAAAAGCCGCGGCCCTTGCAACGCAAGGGGAACAACTACTTCAAGTCTCAGAGCGAGTGACGTCACCGATTGAAACGCTATTAGCGCGCACCACCGCTAACTAACTAGCCATTTCACATCGGTTACACCACCGCTAACTAACTAGCCATTTCACATCGGTTACACCACCGCTAACTAACTAGCCATTTCACATCGGTTACACCAGCCAAAATCATTATCAGCTCATTGTTATTGATGTATCCAAATGAATGTCAATAGAAAACAGCTACTTTGCTGTTTTTCTAGCTGCAGCGGTTTACGGCACTGCATCTCAGTGCAAGAGGCGTCACTACAGTACCTGGTTCGAATCCAGGCTACATCACATCCAGCCGTAATTGGGAATCCCATAGGGCGGCGCACAATTGACTTGACGTCATTAGGCAAGTCAGTAAAGAACAAATTCTAATTTACAATGACGGCCTACCCCCCGGCCAAACCCAGACGACGCTGGGCCAATTGTGCGCCGCCCTATGGGACTCCCAGTGACAGACCCGGACCTGGTGTAGAGAGCAGATGGCTTTAGGCTGTGGACCTACTGACAGATCAGGACCTCATTTATAACAAATGTTGTTAGATTTATACTCGAACTTAGTCGTAAGATCATTTCCGATGGCTGTGCTTACGTTTGATTCATAAAAGATACTGAGCATAAAACAGCTTGCTTACGCAAGAAGCCCAGTTGTTACTGTGATATAAATAAATATAAATAATAATAAATCTAAAATTTACCAAAAAATTGACGGCACCTAGAACATGCCTTACAATCACAATTTATTAGAAAGCCGGCACAAACGAGGGTTTAGACAGGAATAGGACCAAAAGAGAAAGACGAGATTACGGCGATGGTAGGATGAGATTGAAGACAGGCAACACGTATTATTCGGGTGGACTAAATAGTGGGTTGACAAACAAAAGCCAAAAAACAGTTTTTTTTTTGTGAGTGTGTCGCCGCTGCAGTGAACGAGGTGGAGCAGCAAGACAGAAACTGTGGCTGATGTGAAAAATAAAAATGGTCTGACCTTAAACTGCAAGGGATAAAAAGAATGGCCTGACATAACCAGCAGGGAAAAATCACTTACGTCAAGTCTAGACTTTGAGTAGAGGTACGATCATTTCCACGTCAAAGTAAGGTTTTATAAATAACTACTTATAGGTGGTTTTCTGCATAAGTCATACTTAATAAGATCAAAATGAATCGTTAGTCTGTTTTATAAATGAGGCCCCAGGACAGTAGCTTATTAGCTACAGTTTCTGTTTTCCTTTCAGTGACCTGCCACATTAGTTATTTCATGTACGCAGATATATTTGAGCTTGGACCTCGGGAGTGTGAATGAATACTTACAAAATTATATATATTTTTTTTTTTATAAAAAAAAACATTTTCCGGCAGTCAAAAAAAACAAACAGATGTGACAGAGAGAGAGAGAGAGAGAGGAGAGAGAGAGAGAGAGAGAGAGAGAGAGAGAGAGAGAGAGAGAGAGAGAGAGAGAGATCTTCTCTTCAATTTGCCTTGTGCTGTTTGGTGTTCATAATTCCATCACTAGGGAGGGAGAAGGAAAGCACCACCTGTCCACCTTGGAAAACAGACTGTTAAACTCCCATACCTTAGGAAACCAAAGCGACAGAGAGAAAGAAAGAGAGAGTGAGAAAGAGAGAGTGAGAAAAAGAGAGAGAGAGAGAGAGAGAGAGGTCTTCTCTTCAATTTGCCTTGTGCTGTTTGGTGTTCATAATTCCATCACTAAGTCATCTTTCATCGAGGAGGAGAGGATGATGGAAACAGGGAACTCATAAAGGCATGACAGAATCTTTACCACATATCGAAAATGCATAAGGAAACTTCAGCAGACTGAAGCTAGGATACATTCATCAAATTATGAAGAAGAGAGCGCACATCCGTCAAGGACAGAGAGACAGGAAGGAAGGCCACTAGATAGGGACCACTGGCTATACAGCACTATGTAAATTAAACCTGACTGAATAAAGAGAGAAACTAAATAATAAGAATAATACATTAGTCTGGTGAAAGGACAAGGTTTTGTAGGAATTAAATCAACAGACATTATATAAAAATATTGCTAAATGAAATTATCAAAAAAATAAAAATCTTTAATGTTTATTAAACACTCCATATATATGTGTGTGTGTGTGTGTGTGTGTGTGTGTGTGTGTGTGTGTGTGTGTGTGTGTGTGTGTGTGTGTGTGTGTGTGTGTGTGTGTGTGCGAGTAAGCGAGCGATTTTTGGCTTTCAATTGAGTCTGTCTGCCACATTTGAGTCTAAAACTAACAGGCTGAATACTTTCCATTAAGGAGGTAAAAGCGCTGAACATTAGCAGAAATCCATGTTAATCACAAACATTCATTAAAGGGGCAATCTGCATTTCAAACAATAGCAAAGTGGATACCCGCCACTGATTTGGTAAACAGCTTAGGGATAAGGCTGGAAAAATTTAACCACACTCAAATTCAAAGACAGAGCTATGGATGCAAAGATTGATCATCAATGAAATTTAAATGATAGTTGTAACCATGTTTTAAGGCTATACAGTGTTTGTTTGCAAAACCAGGTTATATTTTGGGCTCTGATGGGGTACGACAGTTGAACTAAGCCCATGAGACATTTCTATGTTATATTCTTCATGAATGAAGGGCTAAAAGCTGCTTAACAATATGTCATTTTTAGTTGACCCCACCAAATTCACATAGAAATGTGAAACATAGATATGTCAGTCATTGAAAGCAAGTCGAAGAAGTTTTGCAACTTTTGCTTTCAGTTTTGTACACCAGCGTCAAACAGCTGAAAATACTATATTTTGGGTTATTGAAAAACTATTTCACAGCGCTTTAGATGGTACAATGATTCTCTTGCTTGTTTTGTCACATAAACTGAAATGAATAAGGGAACTATTTGAATTTTAGCAACCAGGAAACGGCAGAGTGATTTCTGCATTTTGCACCTTTAAAAGTCTAAAAATAGATGTAGCAATCGCAGATTGCCTCTTAAAATCAGCACAGCTGTCAACGTCTGATAAATGCAGATGGATGGAACTGCTTCGATTCCACGCCTGCTCTGCCCAGAATTTAACTTCTCTCCCTGCATGGCTTTACAGCAGTCTTTCCTGCCCATAGCTAATGGCAGAGACAGACAGACAAACCTGTGAGAATGTTACCCTGGCCGAGACATGGGGAGATGCATCCGTCTTCTGTTTATCTCAGTTTAGGATCATCTATATGTACTTTAAGGTGTTAATGAGAAGCATTACGGTCATTCACCCTCGGTATCAGAGATGTAAGTCAGAGATGTAAGTCTAAATATTCAGAAATCAGACATGGGACATTGTTTAACATGATGGAACAGAATACATTTTGTCTGTTTCCAAAAATAAATACAAAAATTCTAAATTCAGATATGTAGGTATACCTTCATATGCCTGACCATTATCTTTCTTTGGGTTGAGCTTATTGACATCTACTGAGGCAAGATACAGTACTACTTGAATTTCTATCAATGGAATGATTTGGTCATTGGTCATTACCCACAACCCTTTGTGATTTCTTCTCTGATTGCTAAACAGCCTGAATCTGCTCTTGATCTATGACAAAACAAATTGAAAATAGAGTTGTGAATGTTTCACATCTTTCTAGTGTACTTTATCACATCTACAGTATAATTCATCACCATTTTCACCAACGTGAGCACTGAACCCTCCCCAAGGGGGGACCAAGAACCAGATCTGGCTGAGAAATCAGCAAATTGTATCACAAATAGCGTTGAAAATTGGCTTAAATTATGATGCATTGTATTGAATAACTCTTTCAACTATTAATTTCCCTAATCTATTCAAGTAAATACATTTGAAAATGAATGTAGGTGACTGAGTTACCACGTAAATAACCTTTGAAAGCAGCATGAATGATGAGATGGAATGAGCATTTGCAGGAATCAATCATTTGCGGATCAAGGAAAACGTTGTCTTTTATAAAACGTTATGCATTTCTACGTCATTTTACATGACTGGAGACATTAGCCAATACTTTGTAATACCACACGAATGACTGAAATTACAGGCTATTCTGATACTGACAAAATATAGTGGTTTTAGCTATATTGTTACAGAAAGAGTAATGATATTTTTAAACATTGTAGCACAGAAACGGCAACCAAGTTTTTGTGTAAAAAAGGCTATTAAGAAAAGATGTAAAATGACTTGAAAATGGCAAAGCATCAATACAGGACTAAGATTGAATCGTACTACACCTGCTCCGACGCTCGTCGGATGTGGCAGGGCTTGCAAACTATTACAGACTACAAAGGGAAGCACAGCCGAGAGCTGCCCAGTGACACGAGCCTACCAGACGAGCTAAATGACTTCCATGCTCCCTTCGAGGCAAGCAACACTGAAACACGCATGAGAGCATCAACTGATCCGGACGACTGTGTGATCACGCTCTTCGTAGCCGACGTGAGTAAGTCCTTAAAATAGGTCAACATTCACAAGGCCGTAGGGCCAGATGGATTACCAGGACGTGTACTCCGAGCATGCGCTGACTAACTGGCAAGTGTCTTCACTGATATTTTCAACCTCTCCCTGTCTGAGTCTGTAATACCAACATGTTTCAAGCAGACCACCATAGTCCCTGTGCCCAAGAACACTAAGGTAACCTGCCTAAATGACTACCGACCCATAGCACTCACGTCTGTAGCCATGAAGTGCTTTGAAAGGCTGGTCATGGCTCATATCAACACCATTATCCAGGAAACTCTAGACCCACTCCAATTTGCATACCGCCCCAACAGATCCACAGATGATGCAATCTCTATTGCACTCCACACTGCCCTTTCACACCTGGACAAAAGGAACACCTATGTGAGAATGCTATTCATTGACCACAGTTCAGGGTTCAACACCATAGCTTAGTGATGAGCTTTGAGGGCACTAAGGACCCTGGGACTAAACACCTCCCTCTGCAACTGGATCCTGGACTTCCTGACGGGCTGCCCCCAGGTGGTAAGGGTAGGTAGCAACACATCTTCCACGCTGATCCTCAACACTGGAGCCCCTCAGGGGTGCGTGCTCAGTCCCCTCCTGTAGTCCCTGTTCACTCATTACTGCAAGGCCCGGCACAACTCCAATACCATCATTATTGTGTGGTGCAAGGAAAACAACCTCTCGCTCAATGTGATCAAGACAAAGGAGATGATTGTGGACTACAGGAAAAGGAGGACCGAGCACGCCCCCATTCTCATCGACGGGGCTGCAGTGGAGCAGGTTGAGAGCTTCAAGCATCCACATCACCAACAAACGAACATGGTCCAAGAGGCTCCTAAATAGCTTCTACCACCAGGCCATAACACTCTTGAACAGCTATAGAGGCATTGCCATAGCCTCCACATTGACTCTGTACTGGTACCCCCTGTATATAGCCTCCACATTGACATCTGATACCGGTACCCCCTGTATATAGCCTCCACATTGACTCTGTACTGGTACCCCCTGTATATAGCCTCCACATCTGACTCTGTACTCGGTACCCCCTGTATATAGCCTCCACATTGACTCTGTACCGGTACCCCCTGTATATAGCCTCCACATTGACTCTGTACCGGTACCCCCTGTATATAGCCTCCACATTGACTCTGTACCGGTACCCCCTGTATATAGCCTCCACATTGACTCTGTACCGGTACCCCCTGTATATAGCCTCCACATTGACTCTGTACCGGTACCCCCTGTATATAGCCTCCACATTGACTCTGTACCGGTACCCCCTGTATATAGCCTCCACATTGACTCTGTACCGGTACCCCCTGTATATAGCCTCCACATTGACTCTGTACTCGGTACCCCCTGTATATAGCCTCCACATTGACTCTGTACCGTAACACCCTGTATATAGCCTCCACATTGACTCTGTACCGGTACCCCCTGTATATAGCCTCCACATTGACTCTGTACCGGTACCCCCTGTATATAGCCTCCACACTGACTCTGTACCGGTACCCCCTGTATATAGCCTCCACATTGACTCTGTACCGGTACCCCCTGTATATAGCCTCCACATTGACTCTGTACCGGTAACCCCCCTGTATATATCCTCCACATTGACTCTGTACCGGTACCCCTGTATATAGCCTCCACATTGACTCTGTACCGGTACCCCCTGTATATAGCCTCCACATTGACTCTGTACCGGTACCCCCTGTATATAGCCTCCACACTGACTCTGTACCGGTACCCCCTGTATATAGCCTCCACATTGACTCTGTACCGGTACCCTCTGTATATAGCCTCCACATTGACTCTGTACCGGTACCCCCTGTATATAGCCTCCACATTGACTCTGTATCGGTACCCCCTGTATATAGCCTCCACATTGACTCTGTACCGTAACCCCCTGTATATATCCTCCACATTGACTCTGTACCGGTACCCCTGTATATAGCCTCCACATTGACTCTGTACCGGTACCCCCTGTATATAGCCTCCACATTGACTCTGTACCGGTACCCCCTGTATATAGCCTCCACACTGACTCTGTACCGGTACCCCCTGTATATAGCCTCCACATTGACTCTGTACCGGTACCCCCTGTATATAGCCTCCACATTGACTCTGTATCGGTACCCCCTGTATATAGCCTCCACATTGACTCTGTACCGTAACACCCTGTATATAGCCTCCACATTGACTCTGTACCGGTACCCCCTGTATATAGCCTTCACATTGACTCTGTACCGGTACCCCCTGTATATAGCCTCCACACTGACTCTGTACCGGTACCCCCTGTATATAGCCTCCACATTGACTCTGTATCGGTACCCCCTGTATATAGCCTCCACATTGACTCTGTACCGTAACCCCCTGTATATATCCTCCACATTGACTCTGTACCGGTACCCCTGTATATAGCCTCCACATTGACTCTGTACCGGTACCCCCTGTATATAGCCTCCACATTGACTCTGTACCGGTACCCACTGTATATAGCCTCCACATTGACTCTGTACCGGTAGCCCCTGTATATAGCCTCCACATTGACTCTGTACCGGTACCCCCTGTATATAGCCTCCACACTGACTCTGTACCGGTACCCCCTGTAAATAGCCTCCACATTGACTCTGTACCGGTACCCCCTGTATATAGCCTCCACATTGACTCTGTACCGGTACCCTCTGTATATAGCCTCCACATTGACTCTGTACCGGTACCCCCTGTATATAGCCTCCACATTGACTCTGTATCGGTACCCCCTGTATATAGCCTCCACATTGACTCTGTACCGTAACCCCCTGTATATATCCTCCACATTGACTCTGTACCGGTACCCCTGTATATAGCCTCCACATTGACTCTGTACCGGTACCCCCTGTATATAGCCTCCACATTGACTCTGTACCGGTACCCCCTGTATATAGCCTCCACACTGACTCTGTACCGGTACCCCCTGTATATAGCCTCCACATTGACTCTGTACCGGTACCCTCTGTATATAGCCTCCACATTGACTCTGTACCGGTACCCCCTGTATATAGCCTCCACACTGACTCTGTACCGGTACCCCCTGTATATAGCCTCCACACTGACTCTGTACCGGTACCCCCTGTATATAGCCTCCACATTGACTCTGTATCGGTACCCCCTGTATATAGCCTCCACATTGACTCTGTACCGTAACCCCCTGTATATATCCTCCACATTGACTCTGTACCGGTACCCCTGTATATAGCCTCCACATTGACTCTGTACCGGTACCCCCTGTATATAGCCTCCACATTGACTCTGTACCGGTACCCCCTGTATATAGCCTCCACACTGACTCTGTACCGGTACCCCCTGTATATAGCCTCCACATTGACTCTGTACCGGTACCCTCTGTATATAGCCTCCACATTGACTCTGTACCGGTACCCCCTGTATATAGCCTCCACATTGACTCTGTATCGGTACCCCCTGTATATAGCCTCCACATTGACTCTGTACCGTAACCCCCTGTATATATCCTCCACATTGACTCTGTACCGGTACCCCTGTATATAGCCTCCACATTGACTCTGTACCGGTACCCCCTGTATATAGCCTCCACATTGACTCTGTACCGGTACCCCCTGTATATAGCCTCCACACTGACTCTGTACCGGTACCCCCTGTATATAGCCTCCACACTGACTCTGTACCGGTACCCCCTGTATATAGCCTCCACATTGACTCTGTATCGGTACCCCCTGTATATAGCCTCCACATTGACTCTGTACCGTAACCCCCTGTATATATCCTCCACATTGACTCTGTACCGGTACCCCTGTATATAGCCTCCACATTGACTCTGTACCGGTACCCCCTGTATATAGGCTCCACATTGACTCTGTACCGGTACCCACTGTATATAGCCTCCACATTGACTCTGTACCGGTAGCCCCTGTATATAGCCTCCACATTGACTCTGTACCGGTATCCCCCTGTATATACAGTAGCCTCGCTATTGTTATCTTACTGCTGCTCTGTAATTATATGTCCTTGTATTTGTCGCTTTTTTTTTAGCTATTTTCTTAAAACTGCATTGTTGGTTAAGGGCTTGTAAGTAAGCATTTCACTGTGAGGTCTACTACACCTGTTATATTTCACTGTAAGGTCATCAGCATTTCACTGTGAGGTCTACTACACCTGTTGTATTCAGCATTTCACTGTGAGGTCTACTACACCTGTTGTATTCAGCATTTCACTGTGAGGTCTACTACACCTGTTGTATTCAGCATTTCACTGTGAGGTCTACTACACCTGTTGTATTCAGCATTTCACTGTGAGGTCTACTACACCTGTTGTATTCAGCATTTCACTGTGAGGTCTACTACACCTGTTGTATTCAGCATTTCACTGTAAGGTCTACTACACCTGTTGTATTCAGCATTTCACGGTAAGGTCTACTACACCTGTTGTATTCAGCATTTCACTGTAAGGTCTACTACACCTGCTGTATTCAGCATTTCACTGTGAGGTCTACTACACCTGTTGTATTCAGCATTTCACTGTAAGGTCTACTACACCTGTTGTATTCAGCATTTCACTAAGGTCTACTACACCTGTTGTATTCAGCATTTCACTGTGAGGTCTACTACACCTGTTGTATTCAGCATTTCACTGTGAGGTCTACTACACCTGTTGTATTCAGCATTTTCACTGTAAGGTCTACTACAACTGTTGTATTCAGCATTTCACTGTGAGGTCTACTACACCTGTTGTATTTGGGCGCATGTGACAAATACAATTTGATTTGATTTGAAATGGGAAAGGTGTAACAATCAGTAAGTGACTGAAATGCATCAGAAAAATATTGGAATGTTCTGGAAAACACCAGGTAAGTTCATCAGGTAACCTGGTAATTGTGTGTCTGTGTAGAATAGTTGATCTTGCTTCAATTGTCCCTTCTAACGTATCCTGCACGGCTGGTGAGCATTGTAGAGGGTATGTGTTCATGAGAGTCTAACCTTTCAGTAATTTACTATATATATATATATATATATATATATATATATATATATATATATATATAGAGAGAGAGAGAGAGAGAGAGAGTATACTGAACATAAATACTAAGGCAACAATTAAAGTGTTGGTCCTGTGATATCTTGTTATTATAAGAAACATTAATGTGTTGGAAATTCCAAATTGTTTGCATCGTCAACTAACACACAGCACTGACACACACACACACACTTACCCCACCAGACATGCCACCAGGGGTCTTTTCACAGTCCCCAAATCCAGAACAAATTCAAGAAAACGTACAGTATTATACAGAGCCATGAGTGCATGGATCTCCCATCTTATATAGTGCAAGTGAACAGCAAACCTGGTTTTAGAAAACAAATAAAGCACAACGTGACCTACTTGTTGTGTGTCTGTTCTGACATGTGTAACTGATACATACACATAAAAACATGAACATGTAGTGTGTGTGTGTGTGTGTGTGTATGTCAAGTATTTTGTCTGTAATGTATTTTCTGTTGTGCGTCAGACCCCAGGAAGACTATCTGTCCACATTGGCGTCAGCTAATGGGGATCCTAACAAATAAAATCACATCAAAATGTTTCATGAGCTGAAATAAAAGATCCCAGAAATGTTCCATACGCACATAAAAGATTATTTATCACAAATGTTGTGCACAAATTTGTTGACATCCCTGTTAGGGAGCATTTCTCCTTTGCCAAGATAATCCATCCACCTGACAGGTGTGGCATATCAAGAAGCTGATTAAACACCTTATTGATTTGCTGGGGACAATAAAAGGCCACTCTAAAATGTGCAGTTTTGTCACACTGAACACAGATGACTCAAGTTTTTAGGGAGTGCGCAATTGGCATCCTGACCGCAGAAATGTTAACCAGAGAATTGAATGTTAATTTCTCTACCATAAACTGCTTCCAACGTCGTTTTAGAGAACTTGGAAGAACGTCCAAACGACCTCACAACCGCAGATCACGTGATGCTCTGAATCATCAAGCATGTTTGGGGTGCTCTGGATCGACGTGTACGACAGCGTTTTCCAGTTCCCGCCAATATCCAGGAACTTCACACAGCCATTGAAGAGGAGGTGGGACAACATTCTACAGGCCACAAATCAACAGCCTGATCAACTCTATGTGAAGGAGACGTGTCGCGCTGCATGAGGCAAATGGTGGTCACACCAGATACTGACTAGTTTTCTGATCCACGCCCCCTACCTTATATATATCTGTGACCAACATATGCATATCTGTATTCCCAGTCATGTCAAATCCATAGATTAGGGCCTAATTAATTAATTTCATTTGACTGATTTCCTTATATGAGCTGTAAATCTTTGACATTTTTGCATGTTGCGTTTATATTTTTGTTCAGTGTAATATCTAATAGCTCCAATTGTTCAAACATAAGAGTGACATTTGTGTGAAGAAAAGGCATCGGGAGGGAAGGAGGGATAAAATCACCCAAATTCATTATTGAATGTCTGTCATTGCTCCTAAGCTGGTGAATAACTTACTGAACATCGTCTGATGAAAGGAGATCCTCTCCACTACCTCTCAACATCCTGGTTCCTGTTTCACTACCTCTCAACATCCTGGTTCCTCTTTCACTACCTCTCAACATCCTGGTCTCTCTTTCACTACCTCTCAACATCCTGGTTCCTGTTTCACTACCTCTCAACATCCTGGTTCCTGTTTCACTACCTCTCAACATCCTGGTCCCTGTACTACCTCTCAACATCCTGGTCCCTGTTTCACTACCTCTCAACATCCTGGTCCCTGTTTCACTACCTCTCAACATCCTGGTCCCTGTTTCACTACCTCTCAACATCCTGGTTCCTCTTTCACTACCTCTCAACATCCTGGTTCCTGTTTCACTACCTCTCAACATCCTGGTTCCTATTTCACTACCTCTCAACATCCTGGTTCCTGTTTCACTACCTCTCAACATCCTGGTCCCTGTTTCACTACCTCTCGACATCCTGGTCTCTCTTTCACTACCTCTCAACATCCTGGTCCCTCTTTCACTACCTCTCAACATCCTGGTTCCTGTTTCACTACCTCTCAAAATCCTGGTCCCTGTTTCACTACCTCTCAACATCCTGGTCCCTCTTTCACTACCTCTCAAAATCCTGGTCTCTCTTTCACTACCTTTCAACATCCTGGTTCCTGTTTCACTACCTCTCAATATCCTGGTTCCTGTTTCACTACCTCTCAATATCCTGGTTCCTGTTTCACTACCTCTCAACATCCTGCTTCCTGTTTCACTACCTCTCAATGCTCAACACTGACTGATCATTTCAGCTACTGTCACTCACAGTGATTGATGTTCCACAACCCCGCTGCTCAACCCCCATTCCACACACACACACACACACACACACACACACACACACACACACACACACACACACACACACACACACACACACACACACACACACACACACACACACACATTTCATAAAATATGATGCATAAAACAGCAAGAGAAAACTCATTTGCAATTGCACAGTGTAAGGTTGTCAGGATCCCTCTCTGGGAAGGAGAAGAAAGGAGACAACCTATCTGATTGGTTGACATTTCACTTCCGCGGCTGTATTGAGATAGACGTGGTAAACAAGACATGTGACCACGTTCCTCCCCATAATAGAACAGAGGTGTTCACCTCTTCAAACTATCCTGGGACTACAGCCAGGAACATCTACCCCGTTACCTCCTATCCAGCCAGGAACATCTACCCCTTTATACTACGTTATCTCCTATCCTGGGACTACAGAAACGTTAATACACAGCCATCATACTGATCTATGAATCACACCTTCCGACACAGCCTGGATACTAATCTATCAATCACATCAAAATACAGCCTGGATACTAATCTATCAATCACATCAAAATACAGCCTGGATACTAATCTATCAATCACATCAAAATACAGCCTGGATACTAATCTATCAATCACATCAAAATACAGCCTGGATACTAATCTATCAATCACATCAAAATACAGCCTGGATACTAATCTATCAATCACATCAAAATACAGCCTGGATACTAATCTATCAATCACACCTTCCAATACAGCCTGGATACTAATCTATCAATCACATCAAAATACAGCCTGGATACTAATCTATCAATCACATCAAAATACAGCCTGGATACTAATCTATCAATCACATCAAAATACAGCCTGGATACTAATCTATCAATCACATCAAAATACAGCCTGGATACTAATCTATCAATCACATCAAAATACAGCCTGGATACTAATCTATCAATCACATCAAAATACAGCCTGGATACTAATCTATCAATCACATCAAAATACAGCCTGGATACTAATCTATCAATCACACCTTCCAATACAGCCTGGATACTAATCTATCAATCACATCAAAATACAGCCTGGATACTAATCTATCAATCACACCTTCCAATACAGCCTGAATACTAATCTATCAATCACAAGTTTTGTACTCTCTGTAGTCCTAATGGAAACAACAGGAGAGTTTTGTACTCTCTGTTTAAACCACTCCAACGTGAGGGTGTATGTGGGGAGGTTAGGATAAAGCAAAAGACACATAGTCTTTGAACATTCGTGTACAATTGAGGAAGAAAATAGTTTTAGGAGCATTTTCTCAGAAACAGACGGAAGTCCTGGACTGAAAAGCTGAAAGAGAGATAAATATGTTTCGTCCAGATTCCATCCATACCTTCTGCTGGGCTGAATGCGTCGGTCTCCTCTCCTCCATGTTACTCGAGGCTTGGGAGATGCTCGGGGTCTACACCCCAACAACATGTCTTTCCCCAGCGTGGCGATCAGGCGGACAGGGTTAGGGCTGAAGACTGGGGGTGACGCTGGGGAACAGACAAAAAAAAGAAACCATTTGATTTCACCTTTAATTCACCCTGAGGTTAGAATCCACTTTAACGAAAGGGACCTGGATACAAACTAGTACAGTATTACTACAGCAGTACAACTGGTCACAGTAGTACAGTAGTATAACAGGTCACAGTAGTATAACAGGTCACAGTAGTACAACAGGTCACAGTAGTACAGTATTACTACAGTAGTACAACAGGTCACAGTAGTACAACAGGTCACAGTAGTACAACAGGTCACAGTAGTACAACAGGTCACAGTAGTACAGTATTACTACAGTAGTACAACAGGTCACAGTAGTACAACAGGTCACAGTAGTATAACAGGTCACAGTAGTACAACAGGTCACAGTAGTACAACAGGTCACAGTAGTGACAACAGGTCACAGTAGTAAACAGGTCACAGTAGACACAGGTCACAGTAGTACAACAGGTCACAGTAGTACAACAGGTCACAGTATCAACAGGTCACAGTAGTACAACAGGTCACAGTATAACAGGTCACAGTAGTACAACAGGTCACAGTAGTACAACAGGTCACAGTAGTACAGTAGTACAACAGGTCACAGTATAACAGGTCACAGTAGCACAACAGGTCACAGTAGTACAACAGGTCACAGTAGTACAACAGGTCACAGTAGTACAACAGGTCACAGTAGTACAACAGGTCACAGTAGTACAACAGGTCACAGAGTACAACAGGTACAGTAGTACAACAGGTCACAGTAGTATACCAGGTCACAGTAGTACACCAGGTCACAGTAGTACACCAGGTCACAGGAGTACAACAGGTCACAGTAGTACAACAGGTCACAGTAGTAACAGGTCACAGTAGTACAACAGGTCACAGTAGTACAACAGGTCACAGTAGTACAACAGGTCACAGTAGTATAACAGGTCACAGTAGTACAACAGGTCACAGTAGTACAACAGGTCACAGTAGTACAACAGGTCACAGTAGTACAACAGGTCACAGTAGTACAACAGGTCACAGTAGTACAACAGGTCACAGTAGTACAACAGGTCACAGTAGTACAACAGGTCACAGTACAGGTCACAGTAGTACAACAGGTCACAGTAGTATAACAGGTCACAGTAGTACAACAGGTCACAGTAGTACAACAGGTCACAGTAGTACAACAGGTCACAGTAGTATAACAGGTCACAGTACAGGTCACAGTAGTACAACAGGTCACAGTAGTATACCAGGTCACAGTAGTACACCAGGTCACAGTAGTACACCAGGTCACAGGAGTACAACAGGTCACAGTAGTACAACAGGTCACAGTAGTAAACAGGTCACAGTAGTACAACAGGTCACAGCAGTACAACAGGTCACAGTAGTACAACAGGTCACAGAAGTATAACAGGTCACAGTAGTACAACAGGTCACAGTAGTACAACAGGTCACAGTAGTACAACAGGTCACAGAAGTATAACAGGTCACAGTAGTACAACAGGTCACAGTAGTACAACAGGTCACAGTAGTACAACAGGTCACAGTAGTACAACAGGTCACAGTAGTACAGTATTACTACAGTAGTACAACAGGTCACAGTAGTACAACAGGTCACAGTAGTATAACACGTCACAGTAGTACAACAGGTCACAGTAGTACAACAGGTCACAGTAGGACAACAGGTCACAGTATAAAAGGTCACAGTAGTACAGTAGTACAACAGGTCACAGTGGTACAACAGGTCACAGTATAACAGGTCACAGTAGTACAACAGGTCACAGTATAACAGGTCACAGTAGTGTAACAGGTCACAGTAGTACAACAGGTCACAGTAGTACAGTAGTACAACAGGTCACAGTATAACAGGTCACAGTAGCACAACAGGTCACAGTAGCGTACAACAGGTCACAGTAGTACAACAGGTCACAGTAGTCAACAGGTCACAGTAGTGTAACAGGTCACAGTAGTACAACAGGTCACAGTAGTACAGTAGTACAACAGGTCACAGTAGTATACCAGGTCACAGTAGTACACCAGGTCACAGTAGTACACCAGGTCACAGGAGTACAACAGGTCACAGTAGTACAACAGGTCACAGTAGTAACAGGTCACAGTAGTACAACAGGTCACAGCAGTACAACAGGTCACAGTAGTACAACAGGTCACAGTAGTATAACAGGTCACAGTAGTACAACAGGTCACAGTAGTACAGTAGTACAACAGGTCACAGTAGTACAACAGGTCACAGTAGTATAACAGGTCACAGTAGTACAACAGGTCACAGTAGTCAACAGGTCACAGTAGTACAACAGGTCACAGTAGTACAACAGGTCACAGTAGTACAACAGGTCACAGTAGTACAACAGGACACAGTAGTATAACAGGTCACAGTAGTACAGTAGTACAACAGGTCACAGTATAACAGGTCACAGTAGTACAGTAGTACAACAGGTCACAGTAGTACAACAGGTCACAGTAGTACAGTAGTACAACAGGTCACAGTAGTACAGAGGTACAACAGGTCACAGTAGTACAACAGGTCACAGTAGTACAACAGGTCACAGTAGTACAACAGGTCACAGTAGTACAACAGGTCACAGTAGTACAGTAGTACAACAGGTCACAGTAGTACAACAGGTCACAGTAGTATAACAGGTCACAGTAGTACAACAGGTCACAGTAGTACAACAGGTCACAGTAGTACAACAGGTCACAGTAGTACAACAGGTCACAGTAGTACAACAGATCACAGTAGTATAACAGGTCACAGTAGTACAACAGGTCACAGTAGTACAACAGGTCACAGTAGTACAACAGGTCACAGTAGTACAACAGGTCACAGTATAAAAGGTCACAGTAGTACAGTAGTACAACAGGTCACAGTAGTACAACAGGTCACAGTAGTACAACAGGTCACAGTAGTACAGAGGTACAACAGGTCACAGTAGTACAACAGGTCACAGTAGTACAACAGGTCACAGTAGTACAGTAGTACAACAGGTCACAGTAGTACAACAGGTCACAGTAGTACAGGTCCAGTATAACAGGTCACAGTAGTAAACAGGTCACAGGTCAGTAGTACAACAGGTCACAGTATAACAGGTCACAGTAGTACAGTAGTACAACAGGTCACAGTAGTACAACAGGTCACAGTAGTACAACAGGTCACAGTATAACAGGTCACAGTAGTACAACAGGTCACAGTAGTACAGAGGTACAACAGGTCACAGTATTACAACAGGTCACAGTAGTACAACAGGTCACAGTAGTACAACAGGTCACAGTAGCGTAACAGGTCACAGTAGTACAACAGGTCACAGTAGTGCAACAGGTCACAGTAGTACAACAGGTCACAGTATAACAGGTCACAGTAGTACAACAGGTCACAGTAGTGTAACAGGTCACAGTATAAAGGTCACAGTAGTACAACAGGTCACAGTAGTACAACAGGTCACAGTAGTACAACAGGTCACAGTAGTACAACAGGTCACAGTAGTGTAACAGGTCAAAGTATAAAGGTCACAGTAGTACAACAGGTCACAGTAGTACAACAGGTCACAGTAGTATAACAGGTCACAGTATAACAGGTCACAGTAGTACAACAGGTCACAGTAGTACAACAGGTCACAGTAGTACAACAGGTCACAGTAGTGCAACAGGTCACAGTATAACAGGTCACAGTAGTACAACAGGTCACAGTAGTACAACAGGTCACAGTAGTCAACAGGTCACAGTAGTACAACAGGTCACAGTAGTACTAACAGGTCACAGTAGTACAACAGGTCACAGTAGTACAACAGGTCACAGTAGTACAACAGGTCACAGTAGTACAACAGGTCACAGTAGTACAACAGGTCACAGTAGTACAGTAGTACAACAGGTCACAGTAGTATAACAGGTCACAGTAGTACAACAGTTCACAGTAGTATAACAGGTCACAGTACAGGTCACAGTAGTACAACAGGTCACAGTAGTACAACAGGTCACAGTAGTATAACAGGTCACAGTAGTATAACAGGTCACAGTAGTACAACAGGTCACAGTAGTACAACAGGTCACAGTAGTACAACAGGTCACAGTAGTACAACAGGTCACAGTATAAAAGGTCACAGTAGTACAGTAGTACAACAGGTCACAGTAGTACAACAGGTCACAGTATAACAGGTCACAGTAGTACAGTAGTACAACAGGTCACAGTACAACAGGTCACAGTAGTACAACAGGTCACAGTAGTACAGAGGTACAACAGGTCACAGTAGTACAACAGGTCACAGTAGTACAACAGGTCACAGTAGTACAACAGGTCACAGTAGTACAACAGGTCACAGTAGTACAACAGGTCACAGTATAACAGGTCACAGTAGTACAACAGGTCACAGTAGTACAACAGGTCACAGTAGTACAACAGGTCACAGTAGTACAACAGGTCACAGTATAAAAGGTCACAATAGTACAGTAGTACAACAGGTCACAGTAGTACAACAGGTCACAGTATAACAGGTCACAGTAGTACAGTAGTACAACAGGTCACAGTAGTACAACAGGTCACAGTAGTACAACAGGTCACAGTAGTACAACAGGTCACAGTAGTACAACAGGTCACAGTAGTACAACAGGTCACAGTAGCGTAACAGGTCACAGTAGTACAACAGGTCACAGTATAACAGGTCACAGTAGTACAACAGGTCACAGTAGTACAACAGGTCACAGTAGTACAGTAGTACAACAGGTCACAGTAGTGCAACAGGTCACAGTAGCGTAACAGGTCACAGTAGTACAACAGGTCACAGTAGTACAACAGGTCACAGTAGTACAACAGGTCACAGTAGTACAACAGGTCACAGTAGTACAACAGGTCACAGTAGTACAACAGGTCACAGTAGTATAACAGGTCACAGTAGTACAACAGGTCACAGTAGTACAACAGGTCACAGTAGTACAACAGGTCACAGTAGTACAGTAGTACAACAGGTCACAGTAGTACAACAGGTCACAGTAGTACAACAGGTCACAGTAGTGTAACAGGTCACAGTAGTACAACAGGTCACAGTAGTACAACAGGTCACAGTAGTACAACAGGTCACAGTAGTACAACAGGTCACAGTATAAAAGGTCACAGTAGTACAGTAGTACAACAGGTCACAGTAGTACAACAGGTCACAGTATAACAGGTACAACAGTAGTCACAGTAGTACTAACAGGTCACAGTAGTACAACAGGTCACAGTAGTACAGTAGTACAACAGGTCACAGTAGTACAGAGGTACAACAGGTCACAGTAGTACAACAGGTCACAGTAGTACAACAGGTCACAGTAGTACAACAGGTCACAGTAGTACAACAGGTCACAGTATAACAGGTCACAGTAGTACAACAGGTCACAGTAGTACAACAGGTCACAGTAGTATAACAGGTCACAGTAGTACAACAGGTCACAGTAGTACAACAGGTCACAGTAGTACAACAGGTCACAGTAGTACAACAGGTCACAGTAGTACAACAGGTCACAGTATAACAGGTCACAGTATAACAGGTCACAGTATAACAGGTCACAGTAGTACAGTAGTACAACAGGTCACAGTAGTGTAACAGGTCACAGTAGTACAACAGGTCACAGTAGTACAACAGGTCACAGTAGTACAACAGGTCACAGTAGTACAACAGGTCACAGTAGTAAAAGGTCACAGTAGTACAGTAGTACAACAGGTCACAGTAGTACAACAGGTCACAGTAGTGTAACAGGTCACAGTAGTACAACAGGTCACAGTATAACAGGTCACAGTAGTACAACAGGTCACAGTAGTACAACAGGTCACAGTATAACAGGTCACAGTATAACAGGTCACAGTAGTACAACAGGTCACAGTAGTGCAACAGGTCACAGTAGTACAACAGGTCACAGTAGTACAACAGGTCACAGTAGTACAACAGGTCACAGTAGTACAACAGGTCACAGTAGTACAGAGGTACAACAGGTCACAGTAGTACAACAGGTCACAGTAGTACAACAGGTCACAGTAGTCAACAGGTCACAGTAGCGTAACAGGTCACAGTAGTACAACAGGTCACAGTAGTGCAACAGGTCACAGTAGTACAACAGGTCACAGTATAACAGGTCACAGTAGTAAACAGGTCACAGTAGTACAACAGGTCACAGTAGTACAACAGGTCACAGTATAAAGGTCACAGTAGTACAACAGGTCACAGTAGTACAACAGGTCACAGTAGTACAACAGGTCACAGTAGTACAACAGGTCACAGTAGTGCAACAGGTCACAGTATAACAGGTCACAGTAGTACAACAGGTCACAGAAGTACAACAGGTCACAGTAGTACAACAGGTCACAGTAGTACAGTAGTACAACAGGTCACAGTAGTACAACAGGTCACAGTAGCGCAACAGGTCACAGTAGTACAACAGGTCACAGTAGTACAACAGGTCACAGTATAACAGGTCACAGTATACAACAGGTCACAGTAGTACAACAGGTCACAGTATAACAGGTCACAGTATAACAGGTCACAGTATACAGTAGTACAACAGGTCACAGTATAACAGGTCACAGTAGTACAACAGGTCACAGTAGTGTAACAGGTCACAGTAGTACAACAGGTCACAGTAGTACAACAGGTCACAGTAGTACAACAGGTCACAGTAGTATAACAGGTCACAGTAGTACAACAGTTCACAGTAGTATAACAGGTCACAGTAGTATAACAGGTCACAGTACAGGTCACAGTAGTACAACAGGTCACAGTAGTACAACAGGTCACAGTAGTACAACAGGTCACAGTAGTGTAACAGGTCACAGTAGTGTAACAGGTCACAGTAGTACAACAGGTCACAGTAGTACAACAGGTCACAGTATAACAGGTCACAGTATAACAGGTCACAGTAGTACAACAGGTCACAGTAGTACAACAGGTCACAGTAGTGTAACAGGTCACAGTATAACAGGTCACAGTAGTACAACAGGTCACAGTAGTGTAACAGGTCACAGTATAAAGGTCACAGTAGTACAACAGGTCACAGTAGTATAACAGGTCACAGTATAACAGGTCACAGTAGTATATCAGGTCACAGTATAACAGGTCACAGTTGTACAACAGGTCACAGTAGTACAACAGGTCACAGTAGTGTAACAGGTCAAAGTATAAAGGTCACAGTAGTACAACAGGTCACAGTAGTATAACAGGTCACAGTAGTACAACAGGTCACAGTATAACAGGTCACAGTACAGGTCACAGTAGTACAACAGGTCACAGTAGTATAACAGGTCACAGTAGTACAACAGGTCACAGTAGTACAACAGGTCACAGTAGTATAACAGGTCACAGTAGTACAACAGGTCACAGTAGTACAACATGTCACAGTACAGGTCACAGTAGTACAACAGGTCACAGTAGTATAACAGGTCACAGTATAACAGGTCACAGTTTAACAGGTCACAGTACAACAGGTCACAGTAGTACAACAGGTCACAGTATAACAGGTCACAGTATAACAGGTCACAGTATAACAGGTCACAGTAGTATAACAGGTCACAGTAGTATAACAGGTCACAGTAGTATAACAGGTCACAGTAGTACAACAGGTCACAGTAGTACAACAGGTCACAGTATAACAGGTCACAGTAGTATAACAGGTCACAGTAACAGAACATTTATTCTATGAATATATCATTATTATTGTCGTAATTATTTTCTGGTCACAAACACAATGTCCAATGAACAATTATCAGGAGGTACAACAGAAAACATTGAACATTTTAGGGACTTTATCGTATAGTCTCCTACAATATATGGACATTTTTACAGTCAATGTCCTATGAGAAAGAGATGCAGGCATAATTATCTGGTCCGTAAATAAAGTAAAGTGTTCATACCAGAGGTTAAACATGTCCAATGATTCAGCCCTCCTCAACTTTAACAGATGATTACTGCTAAATGTCGAAAGTGTCCAGAGGGAAGTGTTATGTGGGCTGACGAATCAGATGGTTTTCAAGCCAAACATAAACTGATCAAATCATGGACATAATTGCATTGACCTTAAAATGTCTCCATCCCATAGGGTAACTTACACTTTGACCTTTAGAGTGTACTCTTTTTGATCAGAGCTCATAGGGATCAGAGCTAGGTGTCCAGTATGATCAGAGCTGGGAGGTGTCCAGTATGATCAGAGCTGGGAGGTGTCCAGTATGATCAGAGCTGGGAGGTGTCCAAACAATTAGTACAGAGTGCAGTACATTGACAGCAGTATACTGTAATGCCATCTTACGTCAAAACAATTAGTACATAGCATTTACAGTATACTGCGGTCACGTCCGTTGCAAATGTTGCAAAGATAGTTTAGATAAATACAATTAAAAAATAAAACGTTTGACTTAACTGCAAAGCCTTCTTATTTATGGAAAATGCAATACAAATCTGTTTTAGTTTAGTAGCGACCATATTACAACACAATAAATGAAAACATTTTGATAATATTGTATCAAACACTACTATATTCAAACACTAAATATCAAAGAAACAGAGCTGTAGCATTTGATCAGGGACATCAGAGACCTAATGATTTACAGCTGTTTTATTTTACCTTTTTCTAACTAGGCAAGTCAGTTAAGAACAAATTCTTATGTACAATGACAGCCTACCAGGTAACAGTGTGTTAACTGTCTTGTTCAATGGCAGAATGATAGATTTTTACCTTTTCAGCTCGGGGATTCGATCCAACAACCTTTCGGTTACTGGACCACCGCGCTAACCACTAGGCTACCTGCCGATACAACATCAGGATCATCTGGGTCCTAATGATTTGGGTCCTAAAGGCACAACAGCTCTGTCCTTCCAGTGCCTTCCTCCCTAAAAACAAATGGCCTGTAGCATGGCAGGCTCCCTCCACAGCCCTCTCCCTCCATCCCTCCTTCCCTTCACCCAGAAGAGCTGGGACATGATCTCCCTCCATCCCTCCTTCCCTTCTCCCAGAAGAGCTGGGACAGGATCACCCTCCATCCTTCATTCCCTTCCTCCAGCGGAGCTGGGACATGATCACCCTCCATCCCTCCTTCCCTTCCTCTAGCGGAGCTGGGACAGGATCTCCCTCCATCCCTCCTTCCCTTCCTCTAGCGGAGCTGGGACAGGATCACCCTCCATCCCTCCTTCCCTTCCTCCAGCGGAGCTGGGACATGATCACCCTCCATCCCTCCTTCCCTTCCTCTAGCGGAGCTGGGACAGGATCACCCTCCATCCCTCCTTCCCTTCTCCCAGAAGAGCTGGGACAGGATCACCCTCCATCCCTCCTTCCCTTCCTCCAGCGGAGCTGGGACAGGATCACCCTCCATCCTTCCTTCCCTTCCTCCAGCGGAGCTGGGACAGGATCACCCTCCATCCCTCCTTCCCTTCCTCCAGCGGAGCTGGGACATGATCACCCTCCATCCCTCCTTCCCTTCCCCCAGAAGAGCTGGGACAGGATCACCCTCCATCCCTCCTTCCCTTCCCTAGAAGAGCTGGGACAGGATCACCCTCCATCCTTCATTCCCTTCCTCCAGCGGAGCTGGGACAGGATCACCCTCCATCCCTCCTTCCCTCCTCCAGAAGAGCTGGGACAGGATCTCCCTCCATCCCTCCTTCCCTTCCTCTAGAAGAGCTGGGACAGGATCACCCTCCATCCTTCATTCCCTTCCCCTAGAAGAGCTGGGACAGGATCAGAGGCGAGGAGCATCCAGGGTACCCTATGTAGCCTCCAGTGATGACTCATCTCCAAGGTGTTATTAGCCATGTAATCTGTCCTGATAGCTGCTTCTTGAGGACATCCTCACAAAGGACACAGACAGAGAGTAGGAATGTATACCTGTAGGGTATGGTTACCAGAATATGAATCACCATCAGCAGCATCCAAACCTCCTCATTCTGACTGAGGCAAGGAGGAGAGGGGAGGAGGCAGGGAGCAAGAGAGGGGGAGGCAGGGGGAGGCAAGAAGGAGAGAGGAGGAGGCAGGGAGCAAGAACGGGGGAGGCAGGGGGAGGCAAGGAGGAGAGAGGAGGGAGGCAGGGGGAGGCAAGGAGGAGAGAGGAGGAGGCAGGGGGAGGCAAGGAGGAGAGAGGAGGAGGCAGGGGGAGGCAAGGAGGAGAGTGGAGGAGAGGGGAGGAGGCAGGGGGAGGCAAGGAGGAGAGAGGAGGAGGCAGGGAGCAAGAGCGGGGAGGCAGGGGGAGGCAGGGGGAGGCAAGAAGGAGAGAGGAGGAGGCAGGGGGAGGCAAGGAGGAGAGAGGAGGAGAGGGGAGGAGGCAGGGGGAGGCAAGGAGGAGAGTGGAGGAGAGGGGAGGAGGCAGGGGAGGCAAGGAGGAGAGAGGAGGAGGCAGGGGGAGGCAAGGAGAAGAGAGGAGGGAGGCAGGGGGAGGCAAGGAGGAGAGAGGAGGAGATGGGAGGAGGCAGGGGGAGGCAAGGAGGAGAGAGGGGGAGGCAGGAAGGAGAGAGGGAGGCAGGGAAGAGAGAGGGGGAGGGAGGAAGGAGAGAGGAGGAGGCAGGGGGAGGCAAGAAGGAGAGAGGAGGAGGCAGGGGGAGGCAAGGAGGAGAGAGAAGGGAGGCAGGGGGAGGCAAGGAGGAGAGAGGGAGGCAGGGAGGAGAGAGGGGGAGGCAGGGAAGAGAGAGGGGGAGGGGGAGGCAGGGAAGAGAGAGGGGAGGGGGAGGGAGGAAGGAGAGAGGGGCGAGGGATCTCATTCTCAGTCACTTTGCTTAACATGATCAGAAAACAGAGGCATATGGAGTTCACAGAGACTGCAGCTACTTCATGTAATTAACACGTCATGTTCTAAACATATTCACAGTATGACTCAGGGTTGGGAATGAACAAGAAATCAATGTGACGTTATAGAAACTTGTGATCGTTCATTCGTTAGGGTTCATATTCCCTAAATGGGATGCCTGAAGAAACAGGGCCCATAATGTAGATGCTAAATCAAAATGACCAACAGGATATGAGGAGAGGAGGAAAGGAGGAGTGGAGAGGAGAGGAGGGGAGAGGAGAGGAGGGGAGAGGAAAGCTAGAGAGGAGAGGAAAGCTAGAGAGGAGAGAAGGGGAAAGCTGGAGAGGAGAGGAGAGGAGAGGAGAGGAGAGGAGAGGAGAGGAGAGAGAGGAGAGGAGAGGAGAGGAGAGGAGAGGAGAGGAGAGGAGAGGAGAGGAGAGGAGGGGGAGGAAAGCTAGAGAGGAGAGAAGGGGAAAGCTGGAGAGGAGAGGAGAAGAGAGGAAAGCTGGAGAGGAGAGGAGAGGAGGGGAGAGGAAAGCTAGAGAGGAGGGGAGAGGAAAGCTAGAGAGGAGAGGAGAGGGGAGAAAAGCTGGAGAGGCGAGGAGAGCTGGAGAGGTGAGGAGGGGAGAGGAGAGGAAAGCTGGAGAGGAGAGGAGGGGACAGGAGAGGAGGGGAGAGGAGAGGAAAGCTGGAGAGGCGAGGAGGGGAGAGGAGAGGAAAGCTGGAGAAGCGAGGAGGGGAGAGGAGAGGAAAGCTGGAGAAGCGAGGAGGGGAGAGGAGATGAAAGCTGGAGAGGAGAGGAGAGGAGAGCTGGAGAGGAGAGGAGAGCTGGAGAGGAGAGGAGAGCTGGAGAGGAGAGGAGAGGAAAGCTGGAGAGGAGAGGAGAGGAGGGGAGAGGAAAGCTAGAGAGGAGGGGAGAGGAAAGCTAGAGAGGAGAGGAGAGGGGAGAAAAGCTGGAGAGGCGAGGAGAGCTGGAGAGGTGAGGAGGGGAGAGGAGAGGAAAGCTGGAGAGGAGAGGAGGGGACAGGAGAGGAGGGGAGAGGAGAGGAAAGCTGGAGAGGCGAGGAGGGGAGAGGAGAGGAAAGCTGGAGAAGCGAGGAGGGGAGAGGAGATGAAAGCTGGAGAGGAGAGGAGAGCTGGAGAGGAGAGGAGAGGAGAGCTGGAGAGGAGAGGAGAGGAGAGCTGGAGAGGAGAGGAGAGCTGGAGAGGAGAGGAAAGCTGGAGAGGAGAGGAGAGGAGAGGAGAGGAGAGGAGAGGAAAGCTGAAGAGGAGAGGAGAGCTGGAGAGGAGACCTGGAGAGGAGAGGAGAGCTGGAGAGGAGAGGAGAGCTGGAGAGGAGAGGAGAGCTGGAGAGGAGAGCTGGAGAGGAGAGCTGGAGAAGGGAGGAGAGGAGTGGAGAGGAGAGCTGGAGAGGAGAAGAGAGGAGAGCTGGAGAGGAGAAGAGAGGAGAGCTGGAGAGGAGAGGAGAGCTGGAGAGGAGAGGAGAGGAGAGCTGGAGAGGAGAGGAGAGCTGGAGAGGAGAGGAGAGGAGAGCTGGAGAGGAGAGGAGAGCTGGAGAGGAGAAGAGGGCTGCAGAGGAGAAGAGGGCTGGAGAGGAGAGCTGGAGAGGAGAGGAGAGCTGGAGAGGAGAGGAGAGCTGGAGAGGAGAGGAGAGCTGGAGAGGAGAGCTGGAGAGGAGAGCTGGAGAGGAGAGGAGGGGAGGAGAGGAGGGGAGGGCTGGAGAGGAGAGGAGGGGAGGGCTGGAGAGGAGAGGAGAGCTAGAGAGGAGAGGAGAGCTGGAGAGGAGAGGAGAGCTGGAGAGGAGAGGAGAGCTGGAGAGGAGAGGAGAGCTGGAGAGGAGAGGAGAGCTGGAGAGGAGAGCTGGAGAGGAGAGCTGGAGAGGAGAGGAGGGGAGGAGAGGAGGGGAGGGCTGGAGAGGAGAGGAGGGGAGGGCTGGAGAGGAGAGGAGAGCTAGAGAGGAGAGGAGAGCTGGAGAGGAGAGGAGAGCTGGAGAGGAGAGGAGAGCTGGAGAGGAGAGGAGAGCTGGAGAGGAGAGGAGAGGAGAGCTGGAGAGGAGAGGAAAGCTGGAGAGGAGAGGAGAGGAGAGGAGAGGAGAGCTGGAGAGGAGAGGAGAGGAAAGCTGAAGAGGAGAGGAGAGCTGGAGAGGAGACCTGGAGAGGAGAGGAGAGCTGGAGAGGAGAGGAGAGCTGGAGAGGAGAGGAGAGCTGGAGAGGAGAGCTGGAGAGGAGAGCTGGAGAGGAGAGCTGGAGAAGGGAGGAGAGGAGTGGAGAGGAGAGCTGGAGAGGAGAAGAGAGGAGAGCTGGAGAGGAGAAGAGAGGAGAGCTGGAGAGGAGAGGAGAGCTGGAGAGGAGAGGAGAGCTGGAGAGGAGAGGAGAGCTGGAGAGGAGAGGAGAGGAGAGCTGGAGAGGAGAGGAGAGCTGGAGAGGAGAAGAGGGCTGGAGAGGAGAGCTGGAGAGGAGAGGAGAGCTGGAGAGGAGAGGAGAGCTGGAGAGGAGAGGAGAGCTGGAGAGGAGAGCTGGAGAGGAGAGCTGGAGAGGAGAGCTGGAGAGGAGAGCTGGAGAGGAGAGGAGGGGAGGAGAGGAGGGGAGGGCTGGAGAGGAGAGGAGGGGAGGGCTGGAGAGGAGAGGAGGGGAGGGCTGGAGAGGAGAGGAGAGCTAGAGAGGAGAGGAGAGCTGGAGAGGAGAGGAGAGCTGGAGAGGAGAGATTCTTTAATAGAAGCCAACCGTTGGATACTGCAGGGCAGACAACCAGCCAGTGAATACTGCAGGGCAGATAGACAGCCAGTGAATACTGCAGGGCAGATAGACAGCCAGTGAATACTGCAGGGCAGACAGACAGCCAGTGAATACTGCAGGGCAGACAGACAGCCAGTGAATACTGCAGGGCAGACACACAGCCAGTGAATACTGCAGGGCAGACAGACAGCCAGTGAATACTGCAGCGCAGACAGACAGCTAGTGAATACTGCAGGGCAGATAGACAGCCAGTGAATACTGCAGGGCAGACACACAGCCAGTGAATACTGCAGGGCAGACAGACAGCCAGTGAATACTGCAGGGCAGACAGACAGCCAGGGAATACTGCAGGGCAGACAGACAGCCAGGGAATACTGCAGGGCAGACAAACAATTTCTGATTGCACAAAAAAACTAAATATTGTTTTCAGGTCATTCACACCTGTAAGCCGTCATTGTAAATAATAATTTGTTCATAACTGACTTGTCTTGTTAAATAAAGGTAAATATATATATTTATATTTCAGGATAGATACATCACCAACATCTTTCTCCTTGACTGTTTTACCCTCTAAGTCCCTGTTTAAGTCACTGTTTAGTCACTGTTTTCCATTACCCCTCAGAAGTAGTGCACTATATAGGGAATAGGATGCAACATATTTTTTAAATGTTACCTTTATTTTTAACTAGGAAAGTCAGTTAAGAACAAATTCTTATTTACAATGACAGCCTAGGAACAGTGGGTTAACTGCCTTGTTCAGGGGCATAATGACAGATTTTTACCATGTCAGCTCGGGGATTCGATCCAGCAACCTATCGGTTACTAGTCCCAACGCTCTAACCACTAGGCTACCTGCCACCCCTAGTGGTTAGGGAATAGGGTGCCATATAGGGAATAAGGTACCATTTGGGATAGATCCTCTGTCTTTCATTTCTTCATGCTAACCACTGTTAAGGTTCAATCAAGCACCGTTGATTGCCAATCAGCGTTCTCAAGCTGTGTTTTCGTCCCATATTGCTATCGCTCGCCCTTATCAGGCCGTGGCCTATCCAATGTTGCATGCCGATATCCAGCAATGCATAGAGGTGAAGAAAAGAGCAGCTCTACCTTTGTTGAAAAACAGGCCATTTACATTTCAATTTGCCACAACAAACGAATTGACTTTATCTGCACTGCATTTTCTCACTAGAACAGACCTTCCCTTTAACATAATGACAAACACACCAGAACAGACCTTCCCTTTAACATAATGACAAACACACCAGAACAGACCTTCCCTTTAACATAATGACAAACACACCAGAACAGACCTTCCCTTTAACATAATGACAAACACACCAGAACAGACCTTCCCTTTAACATAATGACAAACACACCAGAACAGACCTTCCCTTTAACATAATGACAAACACACCAGAACAGACCTTCCCTTTAACATAATGACAAACACACCAGAACAGACCTTCCCTTTAACATAATGACAAACACACCAGAACAGACCTTCCCTTTAACATAATGACAAACACACCAGAACAGACCTTCCCTTTAACATAATGACAAACACACCAGAACAGACCTTCCCTTTAACATAATGACAAACACACCAGAACAGACCTTCCCTTTAACATAATGACAAACACACCAGAACAGACCTTCCCTTTAACATAATGACAAACACACCAGAACAGACCTTCCCTTTAACATAATGACAAACACACCAGAACAGACCTTCCCTTTAACATAATGACAAACACACCAGAACAGACCTTCCCTTTAACATAATGACAAACACACCAGAACAGACCTTCCCTTTAACATAATGACAAACACACCAGAACAGACCTTCCCTTTAACATAATGACAAACACACCAGAACAGACCTTCCCTTTAACATAATGACAAACACACCAGAACAGACCTTCCCTTTAACATAATGACAAACACACCAGAACAGACCTTCCCTTTAACATAATGACAAACACACCAGAACAGACCTTCCCTTTAACATAATGACAAACACACCAGAACAGACCTTCCCTTTAACATAATGACAAACACACCAGAACAGACCTTCCCTTTAACATAATGACAAACACACCAGAACAGACCTTCCTCTTTAACATAATGACAAACACACCAGAACAGACCTTCCCTTTAACATAATGACAAACACACCAGAACAGACCTTCCCTTTAACATAATGACAAACACACCAGAACAGACCTTCCCTTTAACATAATGACAAACACACCAGAACAGACCTTCCTCTTTAACATAATGACAAACACACCAGAACAGACCTTCCCTTTAACATAATGACAAACACACCAGAACAGACCTTCCCTTTAACATAATGACAAACACACCAGAACAGACCTTCCCTTTAACATAATGACAAACACACCAGAACAGACCTTCCTCTTTAACATAATGACAAACACACCAGAACAGACCTTCCTCTTTAACATAATGACAAACACACCAGAACAGACTATCCCTTTAACATAATGACAAACACACCAGAACAGACCTTCCCTTTAACATAATGACAAACACACCAGAACAGACCTTCCCTTTAACATAATGACAAACACACCAGAACAGACCTTCCCTTTAACATAATGACAAACACACCAGAACAGACCTTCCCTTTAACATAATGACAAACACACCAGAACAGACCTTCCCTTTAACATAATAACAAACACACCAGAACAGACCTTCCCTTTAACATAATGACAAACACACCAGAACAGACCTTCCCTTTAACATAATGACAAACACACCAGAACAGACCTTCCTCTTTAACATAATGACAGATTTAAGCAGACCTTCCCTTTAACAGATTTAAGCAGACCTAAGATAGTGGATGGGTATGCAGCAACGTTGGTTCAGGAAGCAAACTGAAATTTAAATTCCAAGCAATGAGAAACATTGGAATATTAGTTTACTTCCTGAATTGACTGGATAGAAGTCAATAGATTTGGTTTGCCCTTAGGCTATCTACAGTTGTAGATAGGGGGGGGGGGGGGGGGGGGTGAATTTGGAATGAGTATCAAGAACTAAATACATGTACACAGTGCCGGAATGAAACCAACAACAACGGGTGAAAACAACAGCATACCTGAGATGTTGAGTTCTGCGCTGCAGTAGATGGCTCCGTATTTGTTCTCAGCGACACACTGGTACATCCCAGAGTCAGCCTGTTGGACCTTCTGGATGATGAGCTCTCCATTCACCATCTCCACCCTGCTCTGAAACACAACATACTGTCCATTCACCATCTCCACCCTGCTCTGAAACACAACATACTGTCCATTCACCATCTCCACCCTGCTCTGAAACACAACATACTGTCCATTCACCATCTCCACCCTGCTCTGAAACACAACATACTGTCCATTCACCATCTCCACCCTGCTCTGAAACACAACATACTGTCCATTCACCATCTCCACCCTGCTCTGAAACACAACATACTGTCCATTCACCATCTCCACCCTGCTCTGAAACACAACATACTGCATTCACCATCTCCACCCTGCTCTGAAACACAACATACTGTCCATTCACCATCTCCACCCTGCTCTGAAACACAACATACTGTCCATTCACCATCTCCACCCTGCTCTGAAACACAACATACTGTCCATTCACCATCTCCACCCTGCTCTGAAACACAACATACTGTCCATTCACCATCTCCACCCTGCTCTGAAACACAACATACTGTCCATTCACCATCTCCACCCTGCTCTGAAACACAACATACTGTCCATTCACCATCTCCACCCTGCTCTGAAACACAACATACTGCATTCACCATCTCCACCCTGCTCTGAAACACAACATACTGTCCATTCACCATCTCCACCCTGCTCTGAAACACAACATACTGTCCATTCACCATCTCCACCCTGCTCTGAAACACAACATACTGTCCATTCACCATCTCCACCCTGCTCTGAAACACAACATACTGTCCATTCACCATCTCCACCCTGCTCTGAAACACAACATACTGTCCATTCACCATCTCCACCCTGCTCTGAAACACAACATACTGTCCATTCACCATCTCCACCCTGCTCTGAAACACAACATACTGTCCATTCACCATCTCCACCCTGCTCTGAAACACAACATACTGCATTCACCATCTCCACCCTGCTCTGAAACACAACATACTGTCCATTCACCATCTCCACCCTGCTCTGAAACACAACATACTGTCCATTCACCATCTCCACCCTGCTCTGAAACACAACATACTGTCCATTCACCATCTCCACCCTGCTCTGAAACACAACATACTGTCCATTCACCATCTCCACCCTGCTCTGAAACACAACATACTGTCCATTCACCATCTCCACCCTGCTCTGAAACACAACATACCACATTCTTTTGGAGAGATTGGAAACCCAAATTGGTCTACACGGACAAGTTCTGGCCTGGTTTAGATCTTATCTGTCGGAAAGATATCAGATTGTCTCTGTGAATGGTTTGTCCTCTGACAAATCAACTGTAAATTTCGGTGTTCTCAAGGTTCCGTTTTAGGACCACTATTGTTTTCACTATATATTTTACCTCTTGGGGATGTCATTCGAAAACATAATGTTAACTTTCACTGCTATGCGGATGATACACAGCTGTACATTTCAATGAAACATGGTGAAGCCCCAAAATTGCCCTCGCTGGAAGCCTGTGTTTCAGAGATAAGGAAGTGGATGGCTGCAAACGTTCTACTTTTAAACTCAGACAAAACAGAGATGCTTGTTCTAGGTCCCAGAAAACAAAGAGATCTTCTGTTGAATCTGACAATTAATCTTGATGGTTGTACAGTCGTCTCAGATAAAACTGTTAAGGACCTCGGAGTTACTCTGGACCCTGATCTCTCTTTTGATGAACATATCAAGACTGTTTCAAGGACAGCTTTTTTCCATCTACATAAGACTGAAAAAATCTGAAATGTTCTGTTCAAAATTGATGCAGAAAAATGTATCCATGCTTTTGTTACTTCTAGGTTAGACTACTGCAATGCTCTACTTTCCGGCTACCCGGATAAAGCACTAAATAAACTTCAGTTAGTGCTAAATACGGCTGCTAGAATCCTGACTAGAACCAAAATGTATCATATTACTCCAGTGCTAGCCTCCTGTCATGACTGTCCTGCTCAGGTCAGGTTACAGGAGACCACAACCCAACAGAGTATCTCTCACCCCCAACAGAGGAGGAGAGATCTAGGGGTCTGAAGATGTGGGGGTTTTATGACCCCTCACGCCCATGATAAATCTTAGGCCACAGACAAAATTCCTTTGTCCTCTCACTATGGAGAACCAGCCTCAGAACATTAAACATGCAATAAATGGACTTTGGAACAATGGTTTCCGTCAGCCACAATGGTGGTCATGACGAGAGGTGGAATATGAAAATGTATGTAACTTTTGTTTTGTTATTAAAGGTTAAGAGATGACGTTATTATGAAAACATTGTACCTTTAAGAGTTTTCCCAGTATATGCCTGATGTTTATACATTGTACGCTGTGTGGAAAATATCCAAATCAAAGAGAATGTTTTGGTAAAGATGAAATGTGAAGTTAGTTGTCTAAAATTGGATTTGAGTAAAATCTAGACCTTGCCTCATAACTAGTTAAATCTAGACCTTGCCTCTTAACTTGGTCCGCCCAGAGAATTGCCCTAAAGGCGGCTACGCCCACTTCTGACCAGAGGGTATAAGACATGGGAGTTAAGAATGAACAGAGGAGACTAAGTGACCCCAGGCTGCAGCCGAGGTCTAAAAGGTCAACGAACCCCAAAACGCAACACAACGAAGAAGACAAATAAATATTTTTCTACCCATGCTATGGATGAGTAGCAGTGTCTAAGCGGGTGAACTCAAGCCGGAACACCTGGCCTCCACTCCCCATCGAATCGTGGTATCTACGCTGCTTTCATTCCTACGCTGTGAGCTCTGAGCTACAGAGCTGTCTGTCCTCAGAAGACCCCTATCAGAGCAAGGGCGAGGAATCAGACCACTAAGCCAAAAAGGACACTGACATCGTGAGGACAACCAGAGAGTTGCACCGGAGAAGTGCGTCATTGAGAAGCCTAAACGAGCCACGCGGAGCTTCCCACCTGAGACCTCCAACACGTAATTACATCATTATATTCTGACCCATAAGAGCGGCAGTTCGGGGCAAGGCTAGGGGTTTAAATAAGCAGAGCTGACGAATCCAAATGTATATTTCTCTCGTGTATTTTCTCTTTTTCCTCTCTCTTTTAAATCGGCATTTTGGGTAACACGCGCCATAGTGTGTTGGCCCGTTATACTAAGTTCTAATCAATAGCCTAGACGGTGTTTTGTGTATGTGTATCTTTTATCATCATTTTAGCTTTCTAGTAAATAAATAATCAACTAAGATTGGTGTGGTACAAACTCATTGGTGGGACCCGGGGCGTGCAGATTCCCGGATTATGCAGAATGAGACCGTAGAGGAAATTGATTAATTAGCGACTGTTGTAAAATCGATATTCTGATATTCTTTGAGTTAATTTGGGAAATAGAAACTCAATAAAACTAATTTTCCCATGGTGCCCCAGGTTAATGAGTTAATAATTGCTTGATTCATTTAATCACGCAATTAGAAACCTTTAATCATTCGATGAGCAACAGTCGTCACATTAACTAATACAACGTCACGACACTCCCTACACTGGCTTCCTGTTAAGGCAAGGGCTGAGTTCAAGGTTTTACTGCTAACCTACAAAGCATTACACGGACTTGCTCCTACCTATCTTTCCGATTTGGTCCTGCCGTACATACCTACACGTACGCTACGGTCACAAGACACAGGCCTCCTAATTGTCCCTAGAATTTCTAAGCAAACAGCTGGAGGCAGGGCTTTCTCCTATAGAGCTCCATTTTTATGGAATGGTCTGCCTACCCATGTGAGAGACGCAGACTCAGTCTCAACCTTTAAGTCTTTACTGAAGACTCATCTCTTCAGTAGGTCCTATGATTAACCTGTTATGGCTAGGGGGCAGTATTTTCACGGCCGGATAAAAAACGTACCCGATTTAATCTGATTATTACTCCTGCCCAGAAACTAGAATATGCATATAATTATTAGCTTTGGATAGAAAACACTCCAAAGTTTCTAAAACTGTTTGAATGGTGTCTGTGAGTATAACAGAACTCATTTGGCAGGCCAAAACCTGAGAAGATTCCATGCAGGAAGTGCCCTGTCTGACAATTTCTTGCCCTTCTTGATTATCTCTATCCATTACAGAGGATCTCTGCTGTTACGTGACACTTCCTACGGCTCCCATGGGCTCTCAGAAGGCGGCAAAAAGCTGAATCGTGGCTTTGCAGGCTCTGGTTGAAAAAAAGTAGTGCGTTTGGATAGTGGCTGGTTACAGTACTGTGAGACTCAGGCGCGTGCCCGAGTCGACCCCATGCTTCATTTTCTTTCGTCTGTTTACCTAAACGCAGATTCCCGGTTGGAATATTATCGCTTTTTTACGAGAAAAATGGCATAAAAATTGATTTTAAACAGCGGTTGACATGCTTCGAAGTACGGTAATGGAATATTTAGAAATCTTTTGTCACGAAATGCGCCATGCTCGTGACCCTTATTTACACTTCGGATAGTGTCTTGAGCGCACGAACAAAACGCCGTTATTTGGATATAACAATGGATTATTTTGAACCAAACCAACATTTGTTATTGAAGTAGCAGTCCTGGGAGTGCATTCTGACGAAGAACACCAAAGGTAATCAAACTTTTGTAATAGTAAATCGGAGTTTGGTCAGGGCTAAACTTGGTGGGTGTCTAAATAGCTAGCCGTGATGGCTGGGCTATCTACTCAGAATATTGTAAAATGTGCTTTCACCGAAAAGCTATTTTAAAATCGGACACCTCGATTGCACAAAGGAGTTCTGTATCTATAATTCTTAAAATAATTGTTATGTTTTTTGTGAACGTTTATCATGAGTAATTTAGCAAATTCACCGGAGGTTTGCGGGGGGTATGCTAGTTCTGAACGTCACATGCTAATGTAAAAATCTGGTTTTTGATATAAATATGAACTTGATTGAACAAAACATGCATGTATTGTATAACATAATGTCCTAGGTGTGTCATCTGATGAAGATCATCAAAGGTTAGTGCTGCATTTAGCTGTGGTTTTGTTTTTTGTGACATTATATGCTAGCTTGAAAAATGGGTGTCTGATTATTTCTGGCTGGGTACTCTGCTGACATAATCTAATGTTTTCCTTTCGCTGTAAAGCCTTTTTGAAATCGGACAGTGTGGTTAGATAAAGGAGAGTCTTGTCTTTAAAATGCTGGTAAATAGTCATATGTTTGAAAAATGGGTTAGGGTTAGGGAAATGGAAGTTTTTGTATTTTTGAGGAATTTGTAATTCGTGCCACGCCTATCATTGCATATTGGAGCAGGTGTTCCGCTAGTGGAACGTCTAGATGTTAAGTGTAGTCTGGCCCAGGAGTGTGAAGGTGAACGGAAAGGCTCTGGAGCAACGAACCGCCCTTGCTGTCTCTGCCTGGCCGGTTCCCCTCTCTCCACTGAGATTCTCTGCCTCTAACCCTATTACAGGGGCTGAGTCACTGGCTTACTGGTGCTCTTCCATGCAGTCCCTAGGAGGGGTGCGTCACTTGAGTGGGTTGAGTCACTGACGTGGTCTTTCTGTCTGGGTTGGCGCCCCCCCTTGAGTTGTGCCGTGGCGGAGATCTTTGGGGGCTATACTCGGCCTTGTCTCAGGATGGTAAGTTGGTGGTTGAAGATATCCCTCTCGTGGTGTGGGGGCTGTGCTTTGGCAAAGTGGGTGGGGTTATATCCTGCCTGTTTGGCCCTGTACGGGGGTATCATCAGATGGGGCCACAGTGTCTCCCAACCCCTCCTGTCTCAGCCTCCAGTATTTATGCTGCAGCAGTTTATGTGTCGGGGGGCTAGGGTCAGTCTGTTATATCTGGAGTATTTCTCCTGTCTTATCTGGTGTCCTGTGTGAATTTAAGTATGCTCTCTCTAATTCTCTCTTTTTCTCTCTCTCTCGGAGGACCTGAGCCCTAGGACAATGCCTCAGGACTACCTGGCATGATGACTCCTTGTTGTCCCCAGTCCACCTGGCCGTGCTGCTGCTCCAGTTTCAACTGTTCTGCCTGCGGCTATGGAACCCTGACCTCTTCACTGTGATTATAATTACTTGACCATTTATGAACATTTGAACATCTTGGCCATGTTCTGCTATAATCTCCACCCGGCACAGCCAGAAGAGGATTGGCCACCCCTCATAGCCTGGTTCCTCTCTAGGTTTCTTCCTAGGTTTTGGCCTTTCTAGAGAGTTTGTCCCAGCCACCGTGCTTCTACATCTGCATTGCTTGCTGTTTGGGGTTTTAGGCTGGGTTTCTGTACAGCACTTTGATATATCAGCTGATGTAAGAAGGGCTAAATAAATACATTTGATTTGATTTGATACTCCATTCACCATCTCCACCCAGCTCTGAAACACAACATACCCCTCTTATCAATGTTATAACACCTTGGATGTGTCCCAAATAGCACCCTATTCACTATATACTGTAGTGCATTACTTTTTACCAGGGTTAATAGTGCTCATAGGGAGATCCATAGGGAGATCCATAGGGAGACACATAGGGAGACCCATAGGGCCCATAGAGAAACCCATAGGGAGACACATAGGGAGACCCATAGGGCCCATAGAGAAACCCATAGGGAGACCCATAGGGAGACCCATAGGGAGACCCATAGGGCCCATAGGGAGATCCATAGGGAGATCCATAGGGAGATCCATAGGGAGATCCATAGGGAGATCCATAGGGAGAACCATAGGGAGATCCATAGGGAGACCCATAGGGAGAACCATAGGGAGACCCATAGGGAGAACCATAGGGAGACCCATAGGGAGACCCATAGGGAGACCCATAGGGAGATCCATAGGGAGACCCATAGGGAGAACCATAGGGAGACCCATAGGGAGATCCATAGGGAGACCCATAGGGAGACCCATAGGGCCCATAGAGAGATCCACCCTGCTCTGAAACACAACATACTCCACTCACAATCCCGGTATTCATGATACAGTCACAAATTTAAGTAGTGCCTTAGTTAAGCAATAAGGCACGCGAGGCAGTGCTGCATCATGAATACAGTCACAGGTAAGAGGCAGTGCTGCATCATGAATACAGTCACAGGTAAGAGGCAGTGCTGTATCGTGAATACAGTCACAGGTAAGAGGCAGTGCTGAATCATGAATACAGTCACAGGTACGAGGCAGTGCTGCATCGTGAATACAGTCACAGGTAAGAGGCAGTGCTGTATCGTGAATACAGTCACAGGTAAGAGGCAGTGCTGTATCGTGAATACAGTCACAGGTAAGAGGCAGTGCTGAATCATGAATACAGTCACAGGTAAGAGGCAGTGCTGCATCGTGAATACAGTCACAGGTAAGAGGCAGTGCTGAATTGTGAATACAGTCACAGGTAAGAGGCAGTGCTGCAGCATGAATACAGTCACAGGTAAGAGGCAGTGCTGAATTGTGAATACAGTCACAGGTAAGAGGCAGTGCTGCAGCATGAATACAGTTAGACAGACAACCTAATTTCCACTCTATTTTATATTTTAAATGTCTCTGCTGTGTATTCTAGAACTGCGTATTGCCTAAATAATTGCTGTGTATTCTAGAACTGGGTATTGCCTAAACAATAGCTGTGTATTCTAGAACTGCGTATTGCCTAAATAATTGCTGTGTATTCTAGAACTGGGTATTGCCTAAACAATAGCTGTGTATTCTAGAACTGCGTATTGCCTAAATAATAGCTGTGTATTCTAGAACTGGGTATTGCCTAAACAATAGCTGTGTATTCTAGAAGTGGGTATTGCCTAAACAATAGCTGTGTATTCTAGAACTGGGTATTGCCTAAACAATAGCTGTGTATTCTAGAACTGGGTATTGCCTAAACAATAGCTGTGTATTCTAGAAGTGGGTATTGCCTAAACAATAGCTGTGTATTCTAGAACTGGGTATTGCCTAAACAATAGCTGTGTATTCTAGAACTGGGTATTGCCTAAACAATAGCTGGGTATTCTAGAACTGGGTATTGCCTAAATAATAGCTGGGTATTCTAGAACTGGGTATTGCCTAAATAATTGCTGTGTATTCTAGAACTGGGTATTGCCTAAACAATAGCTGTGTATTCTAGAACTGGGTATTGCCTAAACAATAGCTGTGTATTCTAGAAGTGGGTATTGCCTAAACAATAGCTGTGTATTCTAGAAGTGGGTATTGCCTAAACAATAGCTGGGTATTCTAGAACTGGGTATTGCCTAAACAATAGCTGTGTATTCTAGAAGTGGGTATTGCCTAAACAATAGCTGTGTATTCTAGAAGTGGGTATTGCCTAAATAATAGCTGGGTATTCTAGAACTGGGTATTGCCTAAACAATAGCTGGGTATTCTAGAACTGGGTATTGCCTAAACAATAGCTGGGTATTCTAGAACTGGGTATTGCCTAAACAATAGCTGTGTATTCTAGAAGTGGGTATTGCCTATTAGAGTGGTGTTCTGGGGGAGGGAGGGGTGTTGTGTGTGTTCCTAATTGCAAGTACCTATGGGGTTAGGGAATGTGTGTGTTTTATTTTTATTGTGAGTACCTGATGGGGGTTAACGGTGAATGTGTGTGAAACTGCCTGCCTGTGTGTTCTTCCCTATGTTAGAGTACCTATGGTGTGAGTGCCTGTGGTGTGAGTGCCTGTGGTGTGAGTACATGTGGTGTGAGTACCTGTAGTGTGTGTAGTTCCCTGTGGTGTGAGTACCTGTGGTGTGTGTACCTGTGTATGAGTACCTGGGGTGTGAGTACCTGGGGTGTGAGTACCTGTGGTGTGAGTACCTGTGGTGTGAGTACCTGTGGTGTGAGTACCTGTGGTGTGTGAGTACCTGTGGTGTGTGAGTACCTGTGGTGTGTGAGTACCTGTGGTGTGTGTGTAGTTCCCTGTGGTGTGTGTAGTTCCCTGTGGTGTGTGAGTACCTGTGGTGTGAGTACATGTGGTGTGAGTACCTGTGGTGTGAGTACCTGTGGTGAGTACCTGTGGTGTGAGTACCTGTGGTGTGTGTACCTGTGGTGTGAGTACATGTGGTGTGAGTACCTGTGTATGAGTACCTGTGGTGTGTGTAGTTCCCTGTGGTGTGTGTAGTTCCCTGTGGTGTGAGTACTTCCCTGTGATGTGAGTACCTGTGGTGTGAGTACCTGTGGTGTGAGTACCTGTGGTGTGAGTACCTGTGGTGTGAGCGGCTCTCCATTGCGGAGCCAGCGGTAGGTGGGTCTAGGCTTCCCTGTGGCCTTGCACTCCCAGTGCAGCTGATCTCCACTGTCCAACTGGCTGTCGTTTATCGTGCTGATCCACTGGGGGAAGGCTGGGGAGGAGAGAACAGATGAAATATGAAAATCCTTATAGAGTATGATGTGTTTGAGCTGAATAAGACAACAGTATTATAGAGTATGATGTTAGTATGATGTCCCCCTTCAATATTCCTTCCAGTGTTTTCTATCTATCTACAGTTGAAGTCGGAAGTTTACATACACCTTAGCCAAAAACATTTAAACTCAGTTTTTCACAATTCCTGACATTTAATCCTAGTAAAAATTCCCTGTTTTTAGGTCAGTTAGGATCACCACTTTATTTTAAGAATGTGAAATGTCAGAATAATAGTAGAGAGAATCATTTATTTCAGCTTTTATTTCTTTCATCACATTCCCAGTGGGTCAGAAGTTTACATACACTCAATTAGTATTTGGTAGCATTGCCTTTAAATTGTTTAACTTGGGACAAACGTTTCAGGTAGCCTTCCACAAGCTTCCCACAATAAGTTGGGTGAATTTTGGCCCATTCCTCCTGACAGAGCTGGTGTAACTGAGTCAGGTTTCTAGGCCTCCTTGCTCGCAAACGCTTTTTCAGTTCTGCCCACACATTTTCTATAGGATAGAGGTCGGGGCTTTGTGATGGCCACTCCAATACCTTGACTTTGTTGTCCTTAAGCCATTTTGACACAACGTTGGATGTATGCTTGGGGTCCATTTGAAAGACCCATTTGCGACCAAGCTTTAACTTCCTGACTGATGTCTTGAGATGTTGCTTCAATATATCCACATAATTTTCCTCCCTCATGATGTCATCTAGTTTGTGAAGAGCACCAGTCCCTCCTGCAGCAAAGCACCTCCACAACATGATGCTGCCACCCCCGTGCTTCACGGTTGGGATGGTGTTCTTCGGCTTGCAAGCCTCCCCCTTTTTCCACCAAGCATAACAATGGTCATTATGGCCAAACAGTTCGATTTCTGTTTCATCAGACCAGAGGACATTTCTCCAAAAAGTACGATCTTTGTCCCCATGTGCAGTTGCAAACCGTAGTCTGGCTTTTTTATGGCGGTTTTGGAGCAGTGGCTTCTTCCTTGATGAGCGGCCTTCCAGGTTATGTCGATATAGGTCTCATTTTACTGTGGATATAGATATTTTTGTACCTGTTTCCTCCAGCATCTTCACAAGGTCCTTTGCTGTTGTTCTGGGATTGATTTGCACTTTTTGCACCAAAGTACGTTCATCTCTAGGAGACAGAATGCGTCTCCTTTCTGAGCGGTGTGACGGCTGCGTGGTCCCATGGTGTTTATACTTGCGTACTATTGTTTGTACAGATCAACGTGGTACCTTCAGGCGTTTGGAAATTGCTCCCATGGATGAACCAGACTTGTGGAGGTCTACAATTTATTTTCTGAGGTCTTGGCTGACTTCTTTTGATTTTCCTATGATGTCAAGCAAAGAGGCACTGAGTTTGAAGGTAGGCCTTGAAATACATCCACAGGTACACCTCCAATTGACTCTAGTGATGTCAATTAGCCTATCAGAAGCTTCTAAAGCCATGACATCATTTTCTGGAATTTTCCAAGCTGTTTAAAGGCACAGCCAACTTAGTATATGTAAACTTCTGACCCACTGGAATTGTGATAGTGAATTATAAGTGAAATAATCTGTCTGTAAACAATTGTGGGAAAAATTACTTGAGTCATGCCCAAAGTAGATGTCCTAACCGACTTGCCAAAACTATAGTTTGTTAACAAGAAATTTGTGGAGTGGTTGAAAAACGAGTTTTAATGACTCCAACCTAAGTGTATGTAAACTTCCGACTTCAACTCAATGTATCTGTCTGACACACACACACACACACACACACACACACACACACACACACACACACACACACACACACACACACACACACACACACACACACACACACACACACACACACACACACACAGCCTTGGGAGGACATACTTCCTGTGAATCAATATTCCCTGGCTACTCCTCCCGTGCACACACACTCTCTGTCACTTCCTGTGCATCAATATTCCCTGGCTACTCCTCCCGTGCACACACACTCTCTGTCACTTCCTGTGCATCAATATTCCCTGGCTACTCTCACTGGGAGCCTCATTGGTAGCAGGCTGCATGTCATGTGAACAGCTCAACCTGTTGTGTGAACCTTTATTGTGAGCAGAGACCTTCCAGACCATAATTATCCAATCAAAACACAGAAAAAAGGCCATATCACCCTGAATAAATATCCAATCAAACCACAGATAAAAGGCCATATGACCCTGAATAAACATCCAATCAAACCACAGATAAAGGCCATATCACCCTGAATAAACATCCAATCAAACCACACAAGTGACTTTACATTCCTTAAATCCAATCTCTTTAACAGGATGATACCAGTCCTACACAGAAACCAGTTTGTCTTCATTCCATCAGGAGGGTGTTTGGTCTTGTCTTCATTCCATCAACAGGGTGTTTGGTCTTGTCTTCATTCCATCAACAGGGTGTTTGGTCTAGTCTTAATTTCATCAGGAGGGTGTTTGATCGGCAGTATTACCTAGCCATTATACAAGTGGCTCAATAATATGAAAAACTACAAATGTACCTCTGTGTGCATCTGCATAGTAATAAAATGAAACAAATAATCTTCGAACAATTAGTTATTTATGACGTAAACATAAACAACAGCAAAAACTGAACAGGGAGAGAAGAACAGGAAGTGGACACTATTCAGTAAGACTACCTAACGGATGATAATCCATTCTACTTCCTCTACCAAACCTAATCACTGTAAAACATATCGCAGAATATGAGTATTTTTCCATTGATGACATAATGCCCACTTGATCTCAGTCAGTGACATTCTCCTCCAGATAAGAGCAGACGGGACTGGCTTGATGGATATTCTACAGTAGGTATCAGGGAGCAGACAGGACTGGGTTGATGGATATTCTACAGTAGGTATCAGGGAGCAGACAGGACTGGGTTGATGGATATTCTACAGTAGGTATCAGGGAGCAGACAGGACTGGGTTGATGGATATTCTACAGTAGGTATCAGGGAGCAGACAGGACTGGGTTGATGGATATTCTACAGTAGGTATCAGGGAGCAGACAGGACTGGCTTGATGGATATTCTACAGTAGGTATCAGGGAGCAGAAAGGACTGGGTTGATAGATATTCTACAGTAGGTATCAGGGAGCAGACAGGACTGGGTTAATAGATATTCTACAGTAGGTATCAGGGAGCAGACAGGACTGGGTTGATGGATATTCTACAGTAGGTATCAGGGAGCAGACAGGACTGGGTTGATAGATATTCTACAGTAGGTATCAGGGAGCAGACGGGACTGGGTTGATAGATATTCTACAGTAGGTATCAGGGAGCAGACAGGACTGGGTTGATAGATATTCTACAGTAGGTATCAGGGAGCAGACAGGACTGGGTTGATGGATATTCTACAGTAGGTATCAGGGAGCAGACAGGACTGGGTTGATAGATATTCTACAGTAGGTATCAGGGAGCAGACAGGACTGGGTTGATGGATATTCTACAGTAGGTATCAGGGAGCAGACAGGACTGGCTTGATGGATATTCTACAGTAGGTATCAGGGAGCAGACAGGACTGGGTTGATAGATATTCTACAGTAGGTATCAGGGAGCAGACAGGACTGGGTTAATAGATATTCTACAGTAGGTATCAGGGAGCAGACAGGACTGGGTTGATAGATATTCTACAGTAGGTATCAGGGAGCAGACAGGACTGGGTTGATAGATATTCTACAGTAGGTATCAGGGAGCAGACGGGACTGGGTTAATAGATATTCTACAGTAGGTATCAGGGAGCAGACAGGACTGGGTTGATAGATATTCTACAGTAGGTATCAGGGAGCAGACAGGACTGGGTTGATGGATATTCTACAGTAGGTATCAGGGAGCAGACAGGACTGGGTTGATAGATATTCTACAGTAGGTATCAGGGAGCAGACAGGACTGGGTTGATGGATATTCTACAGTAGGTATCAGGGAGCAGACAGGACTGGGTTGATGGATATTCTACAGTAGGTATCAGGGAGCAGACAGGACTGGGTTGATAGATATTCTACAGTAGGTATCAGGGAGCAGACAGGACTGGGTTGATGGATATTCTACAGTAGGTATCAGGGAGCAGACAGGACTGGGTTGATAGATATTCTACAGTAGGTATCAGGGAGCAGACAGGACTGGGTTGATGGATATTCTACAGTAGGTATCAGGGAGCAGACAGGACTGGGTTGATGGATATTCTACAGTAGGTATCAGGGAGCAGACAGGACTGGGTTGATGGATATTCTACAGTAGGTATCAGGGAGCAGACAGGACTGGGTTGATGGATATTCTACAGTAGGTATCAGGGAGCAGACAGGACTGGGTTGATGGATATTCTACAGTAGGTATCAGGGAGCAGACAGGACTGGGTTGATGGATATTCTACAGTAGGTATCAGGGAGCAGACAGGACTGGGTTGATAGATATTCTACAGTAGGTATCAGGGAGCAGACAGGACTGGGTTGATGGATATTCTACAGTAGGTATCAGGGAGCAGACAGGACTGGGTTGATGGATATTCTACAGTAGGTATCAGGGAGCAGACAGGACTGGGTTGATGGATATTCTACAGTAGGTATCAGGGAGCAGACAGGACTGGGTTGATGGATATTCTACAGTAGGTATCAGGGAGCAGACAGGACTGGGTTGATGGATATTCTACAGTAGGTATCAGGGAGCAGACAGGACTGGGTTGATAGATATTCTACAGTAGGTATCAGGGAGCAGACAGGACTGGGTTGATGGATATTCTACAGTAGGTATCAGGGAGCAGAAAGGACTGGGTTGATAAATATTCTACAGTAGGTATCAGGGAGCAGACAGGACTGGGTTAATAGATATTCTACAGTAGGTATCAGGGAGCAGACAGGACTGGGTTGATGGATATTCTACAGTAGGTATCAGGGAGCAGACAGGACTGGGTTGATGGATATTCTACAGTAGGTATCAGGGAGCAGACAGGACTGGGTTGATGGATATTCTACAGTAGGTATCAGGGAGCAGACAGGACTGGGTTGATAGATATTCTACAGTAGGTATCAGGGAGCAGACGGGACTGGGTTGATAGATATTCTACAGTAGGTATCAGGGAGCAGACAGGACTGGGTTGATAGATATTCTACAGTAGGTATCAGGGAGCAGACAGGACTGGGTTGATGGATATTCTACAGTAGGTATCAGGGAGCAGACAGGACTGGGTTGATAGATATTCTACAGTAGGTATCAGGGAGCAGACAGGACTGGGTTGATGGATATTCTACAGTAGGTATCAGGGAGCAGACAGGACTGGCTTGATGGATATTCTACAGTAGGTATCAGGGAGCAGACAGGACTGGGTTGATAGATATTCTACAGTAGGTATCAGGGAGCAGACAGGACTGGGTTGATGGATATTCTACAGTAGGTATCAGGGAGCAGACAGGACTGGGTTGATAGATATTCTACAGTAGGTATCAGGGAGCAGACGGGACTGGGTTGATAGATATTCTACAGTAGGTATCAGGGAGCAGACGGGACTGGCTTGATGGATATTCTACAGTAGCTATCAGGGAGCAGACAGGACTGGGTTAATAGATATTCTACAGTAGGTATCAGGGAGCAGACAGGACTGGGTTGATAGATATTCTACAGTAGGTATCAGGGAGCAGACAGGACTGGGTTGATAGATATTCTACAGTAGGTATCAGGGAGCAGACGGGACTGGGTTAATAGATATTCTACAGTAGGTATCAGGGAGCAGACAGGACTGGGTTGATAGATATTCTACAGTAGGTATCAGGGAGCAGACAGGACTGGGTTGATGGATATTCTACAGTAGGTATCAGGGAGCAGACATGACTGGGTTGATAGATATTCTACAGTAGGTATCAGGGAGCAGACAGGACTGGGTTGATGGATATTCTACAGTAGGTATCAGGGAGCAGACAGGACTGGGTTGATGGATATTCTACAGTAGGTATCAGGGAGCAGACAGGACTGGGTTGATAGATATTCTACAGTAGGTATCAGGGAGCAGACAGGACTGGGTTAATAGATATTCTACAGTAGGTATCAGGGAGCAGACAGGACTGGGTTGATAGATATTCTACAGTAGGTATCAGGGAGCAGACAGGACTGGGTTAATAGATATTCTACAGTAGGTATCAGGGAGCAGACAGGACTGGGTTGATAGATATTCTACAGTAGGTATCAGGGAGCAGACAGGACTGGGTTGATAGATATTCTACAGTAGGTATCAGGGAGCAGACAGGACTGGGTTGATGGATATTCTACAGTAGGTATCAGGGAGCAGACAGGACTGGGTTGATAGATATTCTACAGTAGGTATCAGGGAGCAGACAGGACTGGGTTGATGGATATTCTACAGTAGGTATCAGGGAGCAGACAGGACTGGCTTGATGGATATTCTACAGTAGGTATCAGGGAGCAGACAGGACTGGGTTGATAGATATTCTACAGTAGGTATCAGGGAGCAGACAGGACTGGGTTGATGGATATTCTACAGTAGGTATCAGGGAGCAGACAGGACTGGGTTGATAGATATTCTACAGTAGGTATCAGGGAGCAGACGGGACTGGGTTGATAGATATTCTACAGTAGGTATCAGGGAGCAGACGGGACTGGCTTGATGGATATTCTACAGTAGGTATCAGGGAGCAGACAGGACTGGGTTAATAGATATTCTACAGTAGGTATCAGGGAGCAGACAGGACTGGGTTGATAGATATTCTACAGTAGGTATCAGGGAGCAGACAGGACTGGGTTGATAGATATTCTACAGTAGGTATCAGGGAGCAGACGGGACTGGGTTAATAGATATTCTACAGTAGGTATCAGGGAGCAGACAGGACTGGGTTGATAGATATTCTACAGTAGGTATCAGGGAGCAGACAGGACTGGGTTGATGGATATTCTACAGTAGGTATCAGGGAGCAGACATGACTGGGTTGATAGATATTCTACAGTAGGTATCAGGGAGCAGACAGGACTGGGTTGATGGATATTCTACAGTAGGTATCAGGGAGCAGACAGGACTGGGTTGATGGATATTCTACAGTAGGTATCAGGGAGCAGACAGGACTGGGTTGATAGATATTCTACAGTAGGTATCAGGGAGCAGACAGGACTGGGTTGATGGATATTCTACAGTAGGTATCAGGGAGCAGACAGGACTGGGTTGATAGATATTCTACAGTAGGTATCAGGGAGCAGACGGGACTGGGTTAATAGATATTCTACAGTAGGTATCAGGGAGCAGACGGGACTGGGTTGATAGATATTCTACAGTAGGTATCAGGGAGCAGACAGGACTGGGTTAATAGATATTCTACAGTAGGTATCAGGGAGCAGACGGGACTGGGTTGATAGATATTCTACAGTAGGTATCAGGGAGCAGACGGGACTGGGTTGATGGATATTCTACAGTAGGTATCAGGGAGCAGACGGGACTGGGTTAGAGAACGGGCACAAACACACTAGAATCCTAGTAGTATCAGTCAAGTCCAAACCAGAACAAACTGCCCAATGAAACAAAAGCACAGCGGTCTCTACCAATACCATATTAACACTAGAACAACGTGGCTCCAGTCCAACCGTCGCATAACTTACTGTAGACCTGGAGGTATCCCTTGAAAGCGGTTCCTCCCCTGGGGTTCTCAGCTTTACACTCGTAGGTCCCTGAGTCTTCCAGTTGGACATTGGGGATCTCCAGAACAGCCTGGGACTTTCTCAGACGAGCCTTCTTAGGGATGTTACCGTTCATCTTCCTCCACGTGATTGTCGGGACTGGACTAACAGGAGAGGAAAGGGTTAAAATCCAAGGTGAAAGGACTAACAGGAGAGGAGAGGGTTAAAATCCAAGGTGAAAGGACTAGCAGGAAAGGAGAGTAAAGGATTACATCCTAATAAATCTGCACAATTAATAGTCAGAACAGGAAATAACAGTTGGAAAATATTGTGGATAGTAGGACTGGAGAGAGGACAGTTGACAGGATTATATAGGAGACTGGAGAGAGGACAGTTCACATCATCCATCACTCGGCCCAGATGTTACATCACTTGTAGAATGTTCATCTGTTCAAAATTCACAAGGACATTTTTATACGTGGAGTGAAGGGATGTCTGAGCGCTGTCTGCTCTAATGGAGTGAAGGGATGTCTGACTGCTGTCTGCTCTAATGGACTGAAGGGATGTCTGACTGCTGTCTGCTCTAATGGACTGAAGGGATGTCTGACTGCTGTCTGCTCTAATGGACTGAAGGGATGTCTGACTGCTGTCTGCTCTAATGGACTGAAGGGATGTCTGACTGCTGTCTGCTCTAATGGACTGAAGGGATGTCTGAAACCCTTACAGTGTGTATTGGTTGTCAAACATAATGATTTTACCACTAAGGGAGGTCAATGTCAGTTTGCTCAAGGGGACAACATGAGATTGGATTATAGAATAGAAACAGCTTGTAGCAAGTCCTTATTTCTGATGTAATATCTCCAGTTACAATACGTCTAGCTTCCAGACATGACATAAGGGTTACACACATTAAAAAGGGGTGCAGGCATGACATAAGGGGTGCAGACATTTCTACTCTACATCTCCATACACAAGGTATGTTCAGAGAATGTTCTAGTGCTGGAAGCTAGACGTATTGTTACTTTTATTATTACATCAGAAATAAGGACTTGCTACAAGCTGTTTCTATTCTATAATCCAATTTCATGTTGTCCCCTTGAGCACACTGACATTGACCTCCCTTAGTGGTAAAATCATAATGTTTGAGTAAGCATGCAGTCAGGGCAGGAGATGGGTGAGTAAGGATGCAGTCAGGGGAGGGGATGGGAGAGTAAGGATGTAGCCAGGGGAGGGGATGGGAGAGTAAGGATGTAGCCATCGAAGGAGATGGGAGAGTAAGGATGCAGTCAGAGGAGGGGATGGGAGAGTAAGGATGTAGCCAGGGGAGGGGATGGGAGAGTAAGGATGCAGTCAGGGGAGGGGACGGGAGAGTAAGGATGCAGTCAGGGGAGGGGACGGGAGAGTAAGGATGCAGTCAGAGGAGGGGATGGGAGAGTAAGCATGTAGCCATCGAAGGAGATGGGAGAGTAAGGATGCAGTCAGGGGAGGGGACGGGAGAGTAAGGATGCAGTCAGGGGAGGGGACGGGAGAGTAAGGATGCAGTCAGAGGAGGAGATGGGAGAGTAAGGATGTAGTCAGGGGAGGGGACGGGAGAGTAAGGATGCAGTCAGAGGAGGGGATGGGAGAGTAAGGATGCAGTCAGGGGAGGGGATGGGAGAGTAAGGATGTAGCCATCTGAGAGGATGGGAGAGTAAGGATGCAGTCAGGGGAGGGGATGGGAGAGTAAGGATGCAGTCAGGGGAGGGGATGGGAGAGTAAGGATGCAGTCAGAGGAGGGGATGGGAGAGTAAGGATGTAGCCAGGGGAGGGGATGGGAGAGTAAGGATGTAGCCATCGGAGGGGATGGGAGAGTAAGGATGTAGCCATCGGAGGGGATGGGAGAGTAAGGATGCAGTCAGAGGAGGGGATGGGAGAGTAAGGATGTAGCCATCGGAGGGGATGGGAGAGTAAGGATGCAGTCAGAGGAGGGGATGGGAGAGTAAGGATGTAGCCATCGGAGGGGATGGGAGAGTAAGGATGTAGCCATCGGAAGGGATGGGAGAGTAAGGATGTAGCCATCGGAGGGGATGGGAGAGTAAGGATGCAGTCAGGGGAGGGGATGGGAGAGTAAGCATGCAGTCAGAGGAGGGGATGGGAGAGTAAGGATGCAGTCAGGGGAGGGGATGGGAGAGTAAGGATGTAGCCATCGGAGGGGATGGGAGAGTAAGGATGCAGTCAGAGGAGGGGATGGGAGAGTAAGGATGTAGCCATCGGAGGGGATGGGAGAGTAAGGATGTAGCCATCGGAAGGGATGGGAGAGTAAGGATGTAGCCATCGGAGGGGATGGGAGAGTAAGGATGCAGTCAGGGGAGGGGATGGGAGAGTAAGCATGCAGTCAGAGGAGGGGATGGGAGAGTAAGGATGCAGTCAGGGGAGGAGACGGGGCAGTAGATGGGAGAGTAAGGATGTAGCCATCGGAGGGGATGGGAGAGTAAGGATGCAGTCAGGGGAGGGGATGGGAGCGTAAGCATGCAGTCAGAGGAGGAGATGGGAGAGTAAGCATGCAGTCAGAGGAGGAGATGGGAGAGGGGATGGGAGAGGAGATGGGAACGTAAGCATGCAGTCAGAGGAGGGGATGGGAGAGTAAGGATGCAGTCAGAGGAGGGGATGGGAGAATAAGGATGCAGCCATCGAAGGAGACGGGAGAGTAAGGATGCAGTCAGGGGAGGGGATGGGAGAGTAAGGATGTAGCCATCGAAGGAGATGGGAGAGTAAGGATGCAGTCAGAGGAGGAGACGGGGCAGTAGATGGGAGAGTAAGGATGCAGTCAGAGGAGGAGATGGGAGAGTAAGCATGCAGTCAGAGGAGGAGATGGCAGAGTAAGCATGCAGTCAGGACAATGTCTATAGGTTTTGGTAATGACTTATTCTAAAGTGGATAATTAACTGTAAATGACTGACTTAGATATCAGCCCCTTGAAAGCAATATAAATAATTACCAGGTTCCTTTAGTGTTAGAGTCAGATTAGAAGCTGTCTCTAGATAGAACTCAGTCATACATTATTCAACACAAATAATAATTCTAAACCAAAATATGAAGTAGGGATGATACAGGATTATGGTTGGAAACTAAAAAGTAATTTGTTATGGAAAACATCCCTTAATTAAAGCTTTGCATTAAGAGGCTGAAAAACATCTTCAACCAACTAACATGTTGTCATGACCATTTGTCTGTCTGAAACCTGCCACCGTGGGCTGCCTGACACTCATTTTAGCAGCGTACACAATTGTTTACATCTTTCGCAGCCGTAACCTTGGCCGGATCCATCTTTCACAGCCCTAACCTTGGGCGGCTCCATCTTTCACAGCCCTAACCTTGACCGGATCAATCTTTCACAGCCCTAACCTTGGCCGGATCCATCTTTCACAGCCCTAACCTTGGCTTGATCCATCTTTCACAGCCCTAACCTTGACTGGATCCATCTTTCACAGCCCTAACCTTGGCTTGATCCATCTTTCACAGCCCTAACCTTGACTGGATCCATCTTTCACAGCCCTAACCTTGGCCGGATCCATCTTTCACAGCCCTAACCTTGGCCGGATCCATCTTTCACAGTTACAGCAACAATCTGCAGTCAGGTCAAGACCCTCGTGAGGACGATGAGCACGCAGAGGAGATTCCCTGAGACGGTTTCTGACAGTTTGTGCAGAAATTCTTTGGTTGTGCAAACCCACAGTTTCATCAGGTGTCCAGGTGGCTGGTCTCAGACCATCCCACAGGTGAAGAAGCCGGATGTGGGGGTCCTCGGTTGGCGTGGTTACACGTGGTCTGCGGTTGTGAGGCCAGTTGGACGTACTGCCAAATTCTCTAAAACAACGTTGAAGGCGGCTTATGGTTGAGACTTGAACATTCAATTCTCCGGCAACACCTCTGGTGGACATTCCTGCAGTCAGCATGCCAATGTTTAGACATCTGTGGCATTGTGTTTTGTAACAAAACTGCACATTTTAGAGTGTTTCATGACCATGCTGTTTAATCAGCATTCTTGATATGCCACACCTGTCAGGTTGATGGATTATCTTGGCAAAGGAGAAATGCTCACTAACAGGGATGGAAGCTTTTTACACGTATGAACATGTCTGGGCTCTTTACATGTTGCGTTTATATTTTTTGTTCAGTGGAAGTGGATCTACTGGTGGATTTTGCTCAGGGAGGCAAAATTCTGGTAAATTTCCCAAACTTCCCAAGTTTTCCAGAAATCCTGTTTGATGAACTCCCAGATGTCCTTTTTATTCCAGGAATTGGGATGATATTAATCCTACAAATTGTATCCCTAAATTTCACCATGGAGAATATGTATGTTCAGGGGTTTAATACAGTTTGCATGTTTCTGTACTTACTTCCCAAGGGCGAAACACTCCAGCCTCACAGTGACTCCTCTGGCAGCCGGGACAGACAGGGGGAAATGCACCTCGATTTTAGGCTCATATTCTCCCATTAGACCTGTAAAACACGACAACAGAGGAAAGAGAGCTATAAGACGAAAGACAGTCCCCAGCCATGTCCCGCCTTGTCATTCAACTGACATTCTTCTGCTGCTAGCATCCATTACTAACACCTAGCATCCATTACTAAAACCTAGCATCCATTACTAACACCTAGCATCCATTACTAACACCTAGCATCCATTACTAACACCTAGCATCCATTACTAACACCTAGCATCCATTACTAACACCTATAATCCATTATTAACACCTAGCATCCATTACTAACACCTAGCATCCATTACTAACACCTAGCATCCATTACAAACACCTAGCATCCATTACTAACACCTAGCATCCATTACTAACACCTAGCATCCATTACTAACACCTAGCATCCATTACTAACACCTAGCATCCATTACTAACACCTAGCATCCATTACTAACACCTAGCATCCATTACTAACACCTAGCATCCATTACTAAAACCTAGCATCCATTACTAACACCTAGCATCCATTACTAACACCTAGCATCCATTACTAACACCTAGCATCCATTACTAACACCTAGCATCCATTACTAACACCTAGCATCCATTACTAACACCTAGCATTCATTACTAACACCTAGCATCCATTACAAACACCTAGCATCCATTACTAACACCTAGCATCCATTACTAACACCTTCTGCTGTTAGCATCCATTACTAACACCTAGCATCCATTACTAAAACCTAGCATCCATTACTAACACCTGGCATCCATTACTAACACCTAGCATCCATTACTAACACAACTTGCAGACTTGTTTACGCTGCTGTGCGTTTTTGTTGCCGATCTTACTTTGATACCTGACGTTTTTTTACTTTTTCATTACCGTATATTTTTACTTTTTCCCTCACTCAACTTTTTTCATTCAACTTTTTCACCCCGGAGGTTTTATCTGGACATGGTTCGTCAGGACTTCAAACAGCCGAAGCTAGAGTAACATTAACATGATGCCTTCTAATTGCAGTCGTTGTACTTATAATATACAGGAGAACGATCGCCTTACGGCAAGGATAGCTGTGCTGCAAGCCCAGCTTCAGACGCGATTGTTAGGCAAGGGTAATTTCAGTGTAGGAAAGGATGAAACAGCGTCTGTGCCACCAGTAAGTACAGATAGTAACGTTAGTATAAACCCCCTCGCACGGTCCCCGCAGCCGGACAACTTTCTCATGGCTTCTGGAGGGAAACGCTGTAGGAATGCTCAACCGGTGTCGCTTATTCAGCCGACAGAAACTTTCAACCGGTTCTCCCCATTAAGCGAGTCGGAGTCGGAGGCCGAGACTCTCTGGTCTCTACTCCTCCCGTTGTGGGGTCTGAGACGCCGACGGCTCCCACCATTAGCTCTGACAAATTGAAAACCCTAGTCATTGGCGACTCCATTACCCGCAGTATTAGACTTAAAACTAATCATCCAGCGATCATACACTGTTTACCAGGGGGCAGGGCTACCGACGTTAAGGCTAATCTAAAGACGGTGCTGGCTAAAGCTAAAACTGGCGAGTGTAGAGAGTATAGAGATATTGTTATCCACGTCGGCACCAACGATGTTAGGATGAAACAGTCAGAGGTCACCATGCGCAACATAGCTTCAGCGTGTAAATCAGCTAGAAAGATGTGTCGGCATCGATTAATTGTCTCTGGCCCCCTCCCAGTTAGGGGGAGTGATGAGCTCTACAGCAGAGTCTCACAACTCAATCGCTGGTTGAAAACTGTTTTCTGCCCCTCCCAAAAGATAGAATTTGTAGATAATTGGCCCTCGTTCTGGGACTCACCCACAAACAGGACCAAGCCTGGCCTGTTGAGGAGTGACGGACTCCATCCTAGCTGGAGGGGTGCTCTCATCTTATCTACGAACATAGACAGGGCTCTAACTCCTCTAGCTCCACAATGAAATAGGGTGCAGGCCAGGCAGCAGGCTGTTAGCCAGCCTGCCAGCTTAGTGGAGTCTGCCACTAGCACAGTCAGCGTAGTCAGCTCAGCTTTCCCCATTGAGACCGTGTCTGTGCCTCGATCTAGGTTGGGCAAAATTAAAAATGGCGGTGTTCGCTTTAGCAATCTCACTAGTATAAAGACCTCCTCCATTCCTGCCATTATTGAAAGAGATTGTGATACCTCACATCTCAAAATTGGGTTACTTAATGTTAGATCCCTCACTTCCAAGGCAGTTATAGTCAATGAACTAATCACTGATAATAATCTTGATGTGATTGGCCTGACTGAAACATGGCTTAAGCCTGATGAATTTACTGTGTTAAATGAGGCCTCACCCCCTGGTTACATTAGTGACCTTACCCCCCGTGCATCCGGCAAAGGCGGAGGTGTTGCTAACATTTACGATAGCAAATTTCAATTTACAAAAAAAAAACCAACAATGACGTTTTCGTCTTTTGAGCTTCTAGTCATGAAATCTATGCAGCCTACTCACTCACTTTTTATAGCTACTGTTTATAGGCCTCCTGGGCCATATGCAGTGTTCCTCACTGAGTTCCCTGAATTCCTATCGGATCTTGTAGTCATAGCAGATAATATTCAAATTTTTGGTGACTTTAACATTCACATGGAAAAGTCCACAGACCCACTCCAAAAGGCTTTTGGAACCATCATCGACTCAGTGGGTTTTGTCCAACATGTCTCTGGACCTACTCACTGCCACAGTCATACTCTGGACCTAGTTTTGTCCCATGGAATAAATGTTGTGGATCTAAATGTTTTTCCTCATAATCCTGGACTATCGGACCACCATTTTATTACGTTTGCAATTGCAACAAATAATCTGCTCAGACCCCAACCAAGGAGCATTAAAAGTCGTGCTATAAATTCTCAGACAACCCAAAGATTCCTTGATGCCCTTCCAGACTGCCTCTGCCTACCCAAGGACGCCAGAGGACAAAAATCAGTTAACCACCTAACCGAGGAACTCAATTTAACCTTGCGCAATACCCTAGATGCAGTTGCACCCCTAAAAACAAAAAACATCTGTCATAAGAAACTAGCTCTCTGGTATACAGAAAATACACGAGCTCTGAAGCAAGCTTCCAGAAAATTGGAACGGAAATGGCGCCACACCATACTGGAAGTCTTCCGACTAGCTTGGAAAGACAGTACCGTGCAGTATCGAAGAGCCCTTACTGCTGCTCGATCATCCTATTTTTCCAACTTAATTGAGGAAAATAAGAACAATCCGAAATTTCTTTTTGATACTGTCGCAAAGCTAACTAAAAAGCAGCCTTCGCAAATGGAGGATGGCTTTCACTTCAGCAGTAATACATTTATGAACTTCTTTGAGGAAAAGATCATGATCATTAGAAAGCAAATTACAGACTCCTCTTTAAATCTGGGTATTCCTCCAAAGCTCCATTGTCCTGAGTCTGCACAACTCTGCCAGGACCTAGGATCAAGGGAGATACTAAAGTGTTTTAGTACTATATCTCTTGACGCAATGATGAAAATAATCATGGCCTCCAAACCCTCAAGCTGCATACTGGACCCTATTCCAACTAAACTACTGAAAGAGCTGCTTCCTGTGCTTGGCCCTCCTATGTTGAACATAATAAACGGCTCTCTATCCACCGGATGTGTACCAAGCTCACTAAAAGTGGCAGTAATAAAGCCTCTCTTGAAAAAGCCGAATCTTGAACCAGAAATTATAAAAAAACTATCGGCCTATATCGAATCTTCCATTCCTCTCAAAAAAAATTGAAAAAGCTGTTGCACAGCAACTCACTGCCTTCCTGAAGACAAACAATGTATACGAAACGCTTCAGTCTGGTTTTAGACCCCATCATAGCACTGAGACTGCACTTGTGAAGGTGGTAAATGACCTTTTAATGACGTCAGACCGAGGCTCTGCATCTGTCCTCGTGCTCCTAGATCTTAGTGCCGCTTTTGATACCATCGATCACCACATTCTTTTGGAGAGATTGGAAACCCAAATTGGTCTACGTGGACAAGTTCTGGCCTGGTTTAGATCTTATCTGTCAGAAAGATATCAGTTTGTCTCTGTGAATGGTTTGTCCTCTGACAAATCAATTGTAAATTTCGGTGTTCCTCAAGGTTCCGTTTTAGGACCACTATTGTTTTCACTATATATTTTACCTCTTGGGGATGTCATTCGAAAACATAATGTTAAATTTCACTGCTATGCGGACGACACACAGCTGTACATTTCAATGAAACATGGTGAAGCCCCAAAATTGCCTCGCTAGAAGCCTGTGTTTCAGACATAAAGAAGTGGATGGCTGCAAACTTTCTACTTTTAAACTCGGACAAAACAGAGATGCTTGTTCTAGGTCCCAAGAAACAAAGAGATCTTCTGTTGAATCTGACAATTAATCTGGATGGTTGTACAGTCGTCTCAAAAAAAACAGTGAAGGACCTCGGCGTTACTCTGGACCCTGATCTCTCTTTTGAAGAACATATCAAGACTGTTTCAAGGACAGCTTTTTTCCATCTATGTAACATTGCAAAAATCAGAAATTTTCTGTCCAAAAATGACGCAGAAAAATTAATCCATGCTTTTGTTACTTCTAGGCTGGACTACTGCAATGCTCTACTTTCCGGCTACCCGGATAAAGCACTAAATAAACTTCAGTTAGTGCTAAATACGGCTGCTAGAATCCTGACTAGAACCAAAAAATGTCATCATATTACTCCAGTGCTAGCCTCCCTACACTGGCTTCCTGTTAAGGCAAGGGCTGATTTCAAGGTTTTACTGCTAACCTACAAAGCATTACATGGGCTTGCTCCTACCTATCTTTACGATTTGGTCCTGCCGTACATACCTACACGTACGCTACGGTCACAAGACGCAGGCCTCCTAATTGTCCCTAGAATTTCTAAGCAAACGGCTGGAGGTAGGGCTTTCTCCTATAGAGCTCCATTTTTATGGAATGGTCTGCCTACCAATGTGAGAGACGCAGACTCAGTCTCAACCTTTAAGTCTTTACTGAAGACTTATCTCTTCAGTAGGTCCTATGATTAAGTATAGTCTGGCCCAGGAGTGTGAAGGTGAACGGAAAGGCTGGAGCAACGAACCGCCCTTGCTGTCTCTGCCTTGCCGGTTCCCCTCTTTCCACTGGGATTCTCTGCCTCTAACCCTTTTACAGGGGCTGAGTCACTGGCCTACTGGTGTTCTTCCATGCCGTCCATGGGAGGGGTGCGTCACTTGAGTGGGTTGAGTCACTGACGTGGTCTTCCTGTCTGGGTTGGCGCCCCCCCCTTGGGTTGTGCCATGGCGGAGATCGTTGTGGGCTATACTCGGCCTTGTCTTAGGACGGTAAGTTGGTGGTTGGAGACATCCCTCTAGTGGTGTGGGGGCTGTGCTTTGGCAAAGTGGGTGGGGTTATATCCTGCCTGTTTGGCCCTGTCCGGGGGTATCATCGGATGGGGCCACAGTGTCTTCTGATCCCTCCTCTCTCAGCCTCCAGTATTTATGCTGCAGTAGTTTATGTGTCGGGGGGCTAGGGTCAGTCTGTTACATCTGGAGTATTTCTCTTGTCTTATCCGGTGTCCTGTGTGTATTTAAATATGCTCTCTCTAATTCTCTCTTTCTCTCTTTCTGTCTTTCTCTCGGAGGACCTGAGCCCTAGGACCATGCCTCAGGACTACCTGGTATGATGACTCCTTGCTGTCCCCAGTCCACCTGGCCGTGCTGCTGCTCCAGTTTCAACTGTTCTGCCTGCGGCTATGGAACCCTGACCTGTTCACCGGACGTGCTTGTTGCACCCTCGACAACTACTATGATTATTATTATTTGACCATGCTGGTCATTTATGAACATTTTAACATTTTAACATTTTGACCATGTTCTGTTATAATATCCACCCTGCACAGCCAGAAGAGGACTGGCCACCCCTCATAGCCTGGTTCCTCTCTAGGTTTCTTCCTCGGTTTTTGGCCTTTCTAGGGAGTTTTTCCTAGGGAGTTTTTCCTAGCCACCGTGCTTCTTTCACATGCTTTGCTTGCTGTTTGGGGTTTTAGGCTGGGTTTCTGTACAGCACTTTGAGAATATCAGCTGATGTACGAAGGGCAATATAAAAATAAATTTGATTTGATTACTAACACCTAGCATCCATTACTAACACCTAGCATCCATTACTAACACCTAGCATCCATTACTAACACCTAGCATTCATTACTAACACCTAGCATCCATTACTAACACCTAGCATCCACTACTAACACCTAGCATCCATTACTAACACCTTCTGCTGTTAGCATCAATTACTGACACCTAGCATCCATTACTAACACCTTCTGCTGTTAGCATCCATTACTAACACCTAGCATCCATTACTAAAACCTAGCATCCATTACTAACACCTAGCATCCATTACTAACACCTAGCATCCATTACTAACACCTAGCATCCATTACTAACACCTAGCATCCATTACTAACACCTAGCATCCATTACTAACACCTAGCATCCATTACTAACACCTAGCATCCATTACTAACACCTTCTGCTGTTAGCATCCATTACTAACACCTAGCATCCATTACTAACACCTAGCATCCATTACTAACACCTAGCATCCATTACTAACACCTAGCATCCATTACTAACACCTAGCATCCATTATTAACACCTTCTGCTGTTAGCATCAATTACTGACACCTAGCATCCATTACTAACACCTAGCATCCATTACTAACACCTAGCATCCATTACTAACACCTAGCATCCATTACTAACACCTTCTGCTGCTAGCATCCATTACTAACACCTAGCATCCATTACTAACACCTAGCATCCATTACTAACACCTAGCATCCATTACAAACACCTAGCATCCATTACTAACACCTAGCATCCATTACTAACACCTAGCATCCACTACTAACACCTAGCATCCATTACTAACACCTAGCATCCATTACTAACACCTAGCATCCATTACTAACACCTATCATCCATTACTAACACCTTCTGCTGCTAGCATCCATTACTAACACCTAGCATCCATTACTAACACCTAGCATCCATTACTAACACCTAGCATCCATTACTAACACCTAGCATCCATTACTAACACCTAGCACCCATTACTAACACCTAGCATCCATTACCAACACCTAGCATCCATTACTAACACCTAGCATCCATTACTAACACCTAGCATCCATTACTAACACCTAGCATCCATTACTAACACCTAACATCCATTACTAACACCTAGCATCCATTACTAACACCTAGCATCCATTACTAACACCTTCTGCTGCTAGCATCCATTACTAACACCTAGCATCCATTACTAACACCTAGCATCCATTACCAACACCTAGCATCCATTACTAACACCTAGCATCCATTACTAACACCTAGCATCCATTACTAACACCTAGCATCCAATTACTAACACCTAGCATCCATTACCAACACCTAGCATCCATTACCAACACCTAGCATCCACTACTAACACCTAGCATCCATTACTAACACCTAGCATCCATTACTAACACCTAGCATCCATTACTAACACCTAGCATCCATTACTAACACCTTGCATCCATTACCAACACCTAGCATCCATTACTAACACCTAGCATCCATTACTAACACCTAGCATCCATTACTAACACCTAGCATTCCCTGTAGCTCAGTTGGTAGAGCATGGTGTTTGCAACACCAGGGTTGTGGGTTCGATTCCCACGGGGAGCCAGCACAGAACAAAAAAAAAAAAATGTATGAAATTGTATGAAATGGATAAGAGCGGATAAGAGCGTCTGCTAAATGACGTAAATGTATTACTAAGACCTGCTGCTGTGTGCACCAGGCATCCCACCCCAGTGTTTGACCCATCACACCTCCAAATCCATTAGGACACCAAAGACATGTCTGATGGCTAACAGCACATTGGCAATAACACTCAGGGTCTGTTTACCATTATCCCTTTTATTAAATGAATTTTTCATGAGTGTAAGTGGGTGTGTGTATGTATGTGTGTGTGTGTGTGTGTGTGTGTGTGTGTGTGTGTTTTGTACTACGAGCGTTTGTGAACACTACAACAAACATTACATAAGTTGAGCTGCTCATCTGTAGACCCTTTCAGGACTTTATAGAACAGTTGAACTAATGACAGATACAGCTAGTGACCACATGAAGCACCAGACTTCAGGAATACCACCAGCACCACATACACACACATCACACACACACACACACACACACACACACACACACACACACACACACACACACACACACACACACACACACACACACACACACACACACACACACACACACACACACACACACACACACACACACACACACACACACACACACACACACACACACACGCATAAGACATAATAGACGGTAGGACGGACACACCTACACACTCACGAATGGACTCACACACTCTCCCTTGTTTTATCGATGGAAATAAAGACCATAAACGATTAGGAGTCTGTTGAGATGTGGGATAATGACGACATGTTGAGATGTGGGATAATGACGACATGTTGAGATGTGGGATAATGGCTGTACATGTTGAGATGTGGGATAATGACGACATGTTGAGATGTGGGATAATGGCTGTACATGTTGAGATGTGGGATAATGACTGTACATGTTGAGATGTGGGATAATGACGACATGTTGAGATGTGGGATAATGGCTGTACATGTTGAGATGTGGGATAATGGCTGTACATGTTGAGATGTGGGATAATGACGACATGTTGAGATGTGGGATAATGGCTGTACATGTTGAGATGTGGGATAATGACTGTACATGTTGAGATGTGGGATAATGACGACATGTTGAGATGTGCGATAATGACGACATGTTGAGATGTGGGATAATGGCTGTACATGTTGAGATGTGGGATAATGGCTGTACATGTTGAGATGTGGGATAATGACGACATGTTGAGATGTGGGATAATGGCTGTACATGTTGAGATGTGGGATAATGGCTGTACATGTTGAGATGTGGGATAATGACGACATGTTGAGATGTGGGATAATGGCTGTACATGTTGAGATGTGGGGATAATGAAGAACTAGATACTTGCTGTCATATTAAAGCTTTCTGTAGAACTAGCAAATTTATAGAATGAAATGCTTTCCAAAACAACTGCATTTACACACGGTACATGTACTGTGGCTGGTCTGTTTTATGTTCCAATTTCATTTCTTTATTAAGCCAATGAATTCTTCTTCTTTATGCTTTCTTGTTTATGGCTAGTCATGGCAACCAATTACATGATACAGTCTGTGTCTTGAAACCTTTCAAAGCCTCTTTAAATCCAAGTCTAGATAAAAAAAGATTAATATCTAGTCTAACTCGTATGTCAGGGATTAACATCTAATCTAACTAGTATGTCAGGGATTAACATCTAGGCTAACTCGTATGTCAGGGATTAACGTCTAGGCTAACTCGTATGTCAGGGATTAACATCTAGACTAACTAGTATGTCAGGGATTAACATCTAGACTAACTAGTATGTCAGGGATTAACATCTAATCTAACTAGTATGTCATGGATTAACATCTAGACTAACTAGTATGTCAGGGATTAACATCTAGACTAACTAGTATGTCAGAGATTAACATCTAGACTAACTAGTATGTCAGAGATTCTTGAAAGACGGGACAATCTCACATTTTTCCCCCAAAAACAAAATTTGAAATATATATTTTGATAGATCAGATTATCAGTTATCACACTATGTAAAGGAACACCCTCCTATTGTTTTCTCATAAAATGCAACTACCTGGATTCATGTCTATTATACAAATCTCCAAACGTATTTTTGTTTTGTTTTATAGCCCTTTAGAAATGCTCCAGGGCTAAATTCGTTAGCATTTCAGACATTGTTTTTCTAGATTTAGAACATAAAACAACATCTAGCACAGCAAATCCATCAGAAGTAGAGATTTTTCCAGAGCATGACTGGCCTTGTTGCACTACATGTAATGAGAACATGACTAAGGAGTCCTTATAGCTGTCCCTGCTCATACTAAGGGGTCCTTATAGCTGTCCCTGCTCATACTAAGGGGTCCTTATAGCTGTCCCTGCTCATACTAAGGGGTCCTTATAGCTGTCCCTGCTCATACTAAGGGGTCCTTATAGCTGTCCCTGCTCATACTAAGGGGTCCTTATAGCTGTCCCTGCTCATACTAAGGGGTCCTTATAGCTGTCCCTGCTCATACTAAGGGGTCCTTATAGCTGTCCCTGCTCATTCTAAGGGGTCCTTATAGCTGTCCCTGCTCATACTAAGGGGTCCTTATAGCTGTCCCTGCTCATTCTAAGGGGTCCTTATAGCTGTCCCTGCTCATACTAAGGGGTCCTTATAGCTGTCCCTGCTCATACTAAGGGGTCCTTATAGCTGTCCCTGCTCATACTAAGGGGTCCTTATAGCTGTCCCTGCTCATTCCTGATTCATTTGGGATTTTAGACACATATTTTTGGAGAGTTTTGCTTCCCTCAACGTGCCACTTTGTTGATTCAATGCAGGTAGAACGTCCTAGTTGCATCACTTCTGTTTAAAATGAAAAGGAAAGAAAATAGTTTATCTATTTTGTTGCGCTGTTAAATTCGTATGGTTGTTTCATATCTGATGGACTCAGGGTGTTGTTACATATCATTTGAGCTGCGTGTACCACAAGCAAATGGTATCATTTCAGCTATATTCCTTGCCAAATGACCACAGTTTTATCACAAATTCAAAAACAGTCTGTTTGATTGAAGTAGGGAAATATGTGTTCCAACAACGAGCTGCAGTTTTTGGAATAATTGCATTCGTTCTATTTTCCACTGCGACTTGCTAGTGCCATTTAGAATTGATTGGTTTTGGTTTTGACCCTTGCCTGTTCTGGACTCTGTACCCGCCTGCCTGACCTTTCTGCCTGCCTTGACCACGAGCCTGTCTGCTACTCTGCACCTCCTGGACTCTGATCTGGTTTTGACCCTTTTGTCTGTCCAACACCGTTCTCTTGCCTTACCCTATTGGATTAATACATATTGTAAGACTCCAACCATCTGCCTCCTGTGTCTGCATCTGGGTCTCGCCTGTGTCTCGCCTTGTGGCCGTAAATTCATCACTGTAGAGCTGTCCATGTAGAAAATCCCAAAGAACAGGCAGAATAAACTAAATGGAATGTCTGTCTATCGAAAATAAGATACATTTATGTCTGTAACCGTGCAATTTTTTTTAAAACTTTCAACTCACCAAATTGAGCCCCGTTTCAAATGATCTCTCTTTGAAAATACCCGTTCCAGAAGCATCACTTCGGACTGGCAACTTTTTTCATCGGGAAAATGTTTTCTATTTTATTCTGTTATATCACATCATGGTGTTTTTCTATTTTTTTTACTATAAAATAGACGTGTCTTGAATGTGATAAGGGCTCAGGAAATAAGAATATCTCGTCTGCTAAATTAACAAATCAAGGCTATGCCATATACTGCTACAAGCAAGTGCCACTGGTGAGGTTACTGCCTTTTTGAGACTGTGTTTCAACATATATATATATAATATAATATAACTAGTTGATATTATGCATCAATAAATCAATCTTACACACGGCACATGTTTTTTTATTGACTAAATATACACTAAATATAGACACTGAGTGTATAAACATTAGGAATACCTTCCTAATATTGAGTTGCACCCATTTTTACCCTCAGAACAGCCTCCATTTTCCAGGGCACGGACTCTACAAGGTGTGGAAAGCGTTCCACAGGGATGCTGTCCCATGTTGACTCCAATGCTTCCCCACAGTTGTGTCCAGTTGGCTGGATGTCCTTTGGGTGGTGGACCATTCTTGATACACACAGGAAACTGTTGAGTGTGAAAAACAGCGTTGGTATTCTTGAGACACACTCAGACCGGTGCGCCTGGCATCTACTACCATGCCCCCGTTCAAAGGCACTTAAATCTTTTGTCTTGCCCATTCACCCATGTGTCATTTGTCTCAAGGTTTAAAAATCCTTCATTAACCTGTCTCCTCCTCTTCATCTACACTGATTGAAGTGGATTTAACAAGCGACATCAATAAGGGATCATAACTTTTACCCTGGATTCACCTGGTCAGTCATGGAAAGAGTAGGTGTTCTTAATGTTTTGTACACTCTGTGAATATAGGGCAATTTAGCAATTAGGATTTGTTAAATTTAATGGTTATGATAAATTATGCGTTGTTGCTCACAGTTGGCATATAGATAAATGTGCACATATTTTATATCCGGCCTTGTGTTCTACAAATATATTTGTATTTTATTTAATTGAGTACACAAGTTCAAAATCATTGTATTGTGTCAGAACCAAAGAAAAATGGTTGTGTTCTGTTCATAAATATGGATCGTTCTGTGAAGCAACAGCGTAGAATTGGAGGAAATGTATTAAAAACATATTTTTTTCAGTAAAATACTAATATTTATTTATTTATTTATTGTTTTACCCCCAACTTTCAGACAAAGTCAAGCGCCCATGCTTAGGGCACACTACATATTAATGTGTCCAAATACTACATCGTATGGTTCAGAGGTGTCATGCCCAAAGGAGGAACAAAGGCATGGGCATGTCAGAGGAATTTTGTGGATGAGAGAACTCTGATTGAACCAGGAAAAGAGTACCCTCCCCCCATCACTCTGATTGGACCGGGAAAAGAGTACCCTCCCCCCAGTCACTCTGATTGGACCAGGAAAAGAGTACCCTCCCCCCATCACTCTGATTGGACCAGGAAAATAGTACCCTCCCCCCATCACTCTGATTGGACCAGGAAAAGAGTACCCTCCCCCCATCACTCTGACTGGACCGGGAAAAGAGTACCCTCCCCCCATCACTCTGATTGGACCAGGAAAAGAGTACCCTCCCCCAGTCACTCTACCTAGTAAGAGGTTATTTCCGGGGTGCACCACGGAGTAAAGCTATGCATGGCAGGACGCTAGATAGTGTAGTGTGTGCAGACAATATCGTCAGTGGACGAAGAGAGAGAGAGAGAGCAGAGCAACACACAGCATTTGATTTGAATTTAGCTGCCGGTGATGGGCAGGACTTGCAGGATGTATGTTTGTAAATTAATTTAATCAAGCTAAGTAGCCTATTGATTCGTTCTTGATGAATAAATACAACTAAACTGTTTTGTTTCTCTGTAAGCCATTTCAAACTATCGATAAAGTTATAGCAGCTTGTTTATAACTAATCTTGTCTGCCTGCTGCCAAGGCTGCTAGACTTTAGAAAAGCAAGCAAAAATGTATGACTAAATGTACTGAATAAAACGGACATTCCTTTTTCAATATTGTACTCAGATTTTTACAGAGATGTAGAGAAGCATAAAATGTTTCTTTATAACAGACAGCTCAAGAGGTATGCAGAAAAATACTGGCCGTAGAAAAAGCTTATTTCAGGTGTTTGTCTGTCTCCTTTCTCCTCATCTCCTCCCGTCCTGCGTAGTGAAGGGAAGATCCATGACTTTACCACAGGGGTGTAACAGAGCCATGATGCAGCGATACAGGTTTGATTAGGGGCAGGACAGAGGTGAGGCAACACACAGATCCAGCTTGAGCTTCGAAACCTCCAAGGTAATTACCATCCACTTGCACTGGGGCACAGATGCCAGCGTCTCATTGGACAGAGGCATAGATTGCACCCTCTGATTACTCAGACTCCAGCATCTAGGGGAAGACACAGATTGCAGGCACCGAAGGGTTCAGCAGCGAGGTGTGCCAATATTACTTTCATCCTTTTAGACCCAAATTCTCAGTACAGGCTGAATATGCGAGAGGCGTCTGCCAAAAAAGTGTTTGGTGTAATGGGCTGCACGGCTGAATGGACCCTCGTATTAGACACCTTTATGTTGTGGAGACTACCCTCTGAGAGACTACCCTCTGAGAGAGACTACCCTCTGAGAGAGACTACCCTCTGAGAGAGACTACCCTCTGAGAGACTACCCTCTGAGAGAGACTACCCTCTGAGAGAGACTACCCTCTGAGAGACTACCCTCTGAGAGAGACTACCCTCTGAGAGAGACTACCCTCTGAGAGAGACTACCCTCTGAGAGACTACCCTCTGAGAGAGACTACCCTCTGAGAGAGACTGCCCGCTGAGAGACTACCCTCTGAGAGACTACCCTCTGAGAGAGACTACCCTCTGAGAGAGACTACCCTCTGAGAGACTACCCTCTGAGAGAGACTACCCTCTGAGAGAGACTACCCTCTGAGAGACTACCCTCTGAGAGAGACTACCCTCTGAGAGAGACTACCCTCTGAGAGAGACTGCCCTCTGAGAGAGACTGCCCTCTGAGAGAGACTACCCTCTGAGAGAGACTACCTTCTGAGAGAGACTACCCTCTGAGAGAGACTACCTTCTGAGAGAGACTACTCTCTGAGAGAGACTACCCTCTGAGAGAGACTACCTTCTGAGAGAGACTACCCTCTGAGAGAGACTACCCTCTGAGAGATTACCCTCTGAGAGAGACTACCCTCTGAGAGACTACCCTCTGAGAGACTACCCTCTGAGAGAGACTACCCTCTGAGAGAGACTACCCTCTGAGAGAGACTACCCTCTGAGAGAGACTGCCCTCTGAGAGAGACTGCCCTCTGAGAGACTACCCTCTGAGAGAGACTACCCTCTGAGAGACTACCCTCTGAGAGACTACCCTCTGAGAGACTACCCTCTGAGAGAGACTACCCTCTGAGAGACACTACCCTCTGAGAAACTACCTTCTGAGAGACTACCCTCTGAGAGACAACCCTCTGAGAGAGACTACCCTCTGAGAGAGACTACCCTCTGAGAAAGACTACCCTCTGAGAAAGACTACCCTCTGAGAGAGACTACCCTCTGAGAGAGACTACCCTCTGAGAGACTACCCTCTGAGAGACTACCCTCTGAGAGACTACCCTCTGAGAGAGACTACCTTCTGAGAGAGACTACCCTCTGAGAGACTACCCTCTGAGAGACTACCCTCTGAGAGAGACTACCCTCTGAGAGAGACTACCCTCTGAGAGACTACCCTCTGAGAGACTACCCTCTGAGAGAGACTACCCTCTGAGAGAGACTGCCCTCTGAGAGACTACCCTCTGAGAGAGACTACCTTCTGAGAGAGACTACCCTCTGAGAGAGACTACCCTCTGAGAGAGACTACCCTCTGAGAGAGACTACCCTCTGAGAGAGACTACCCTCTGAGAGACTACCCTCTGAGAGAGACTACCCTCTGAGAGACTACCCTCTGAGAGAGACTGCCCTCTGAGAGACTACCCTCTGAGAGACTGCCCTCTGAGAGAGACTACCCTCTGAGAGAGACTACCCTCTGAGAGACACTACCCTCTGAGAGAGACTGCCCTCTGAGAGACTACCTTCTGAGAGACTACCCTCTGAGAGAGACTGCCCTCTGAGAGAGACTACCCTCTGAGAGACTACCCTCTGAGAGACTACCCTCTGAGAGACTACCCTCTGAGAGACTACCCTCTGAGAGAGACTACCCTCTGAGAGACTACCCTCTGAGAGACTACCCTCTGAGAGAGACTGCCCTCTGAGAGAGCCTCTCAGCTTTTAAATACCCTTCCCCGATGACCTCACCACACCATTCATTGGACACAAATACGGATAATACAAAAATTATTATTTTCCAACACCTGAGTTAAGAAAGCAACCAGTTACTAGAAGAAGAAGAAGAATGACTCTGTCTAACATGTCTCTCGCAGAATTTCTCCTCTGCTTTTGTTTCTTGTATGAATCAGCGTTTTAATGACGTCTGAACATAGGCCTGACTTCCAGATCACGGGGTCCACTTCCCCTCCTCGTTTTCCATCTTTGTAAATGAGAGGAACAATCTGATTTACTATGGTAATGAGCTTAGCGTTATGTACGTCTCCAAGGAGTGCTTCACAACAACGAGGATATGCAAATCCAGACAGAAAGAGATGAGCTGGAGAGGACATCGTACTTCATGGCGAGGTAAAATGCTAAATACCTGCTGCCACATCAACTACAATGCCAACCGATACCTGTTTTTCCCGGAGCATGAAAGTCCTTTTCATTTAAACGCATTGGGAACCTTGGAGCGCATTTTCAATGACCCTCTGAAACCTTGACAATGACAAGCATCAGCGCTGCATTAGGTGACGATGAGAGACCCTCTGTGGAGCCAGATGTATGAAAACTCCTCAGGTTAGAGAAGAGAGAGAGAAAGAGAAAGAGAAAGAGAAAGAGAGAGAGAGAGAGAGAGAGAGAGAGAGAGAGAGAGAAAGAGAGAGAGAGAGAGAAAGAGAGAAAGAGAGAAAGAGAGAGAGAAAGACGCACCTGAATCCAACCCCTCTCCTTTCTCTCCAGCACCTCCGTCCGAGCCGAGACCCCTGAGAGGCTAACAGTATAAAAGACCGAGCATCCCATTCACCAATGACAACCATTGATTCAGTTAATTTTATGCGGGAGAGATGATTTCCCCGACGGCTGGTTTGGCCAGGGCACATTGTGCATGATTGGAGAAAGCTACTAATGATAAAGCTTCCTGACTATCTATTCCTGACACTGTCTCTCTCTAAGGCCTGCAGAGCTGCCCACCAAGGGCCCACCAAGGGCCCACCAAGGGGAACACAATGATAAAGCTTCCTGACTATCTATTCCTGACACTGTCTCTCTCTAAGGCCTGCAGAGCTGCCCACCAAGGGCCCACCAAGGGCCCACCAAGGGGAACACAATGATAAAGCTTCCTGACCGTCTATTCCTGACACTGTCTCTCGAAGGCCTGCAGAGCTGCCCACCAAGGGCCCACCAAGGGCCCACCAAGGGCCCACCAAGGGGAACACAATGATAAAGCTTCCTGACTATCTATTCTTGACACTGTCTCTCTCTAAGGCCTGCAGAGCTGCCCACCAAGGGCCCACCAAGGGCCCACCAAGGGGAACACAATGATAAAGCTTCCTGACTATCTATTCTTGACACTGTCTCTCTCTAAGGCCTGCAGAGCTGCCCACCAAGGGCCCACCAAGGGCCCACCAAGGGCCCACCAAGGGGAACACAATGATAAAGCTTCCTGACCGTCTATTCCTGACACTGTCTCTCGAAGGCCTGCAGAGCTGCCCACCAAGGGCCCACCAAGGGCCCACCAAGGGCCCACCAAGGGGAACACAATGATAAAGCTTCCTGACTATCTATTCCTGACACTGTCTCTCGAAGGCCTGCAGAGCTGCCCACCAAGGGCCCACCAAGGGCCCACCAAGGGCCCACCAAGGGGAACACAATGATAAAGCTTCCTGACTATCTATTCCTGACACTGTCTCTCTCTAAGGCCTGCAGAGCTGCCCACCAAGGGCCCACCAAGGGCCCACCAAGGGGAACACAATGATAAAGCTTCCTGACTATCTATTCCTGACACTGTCTCTCTCTAAGGCCTGCAGAGCTGCCCACCAAGGGCCCACCAAGGGCCCACCAAGGGGAACACAATGATAAAGCTTCCTGACTATCTATTCTTGACACTGTCTCTCTCTAAGGCCTGCAGAGCTGCCCACCAAGGGCCCACCAAGGGCCCACCAAGGGGAACACAATGATAAAGCTTCCTGACTATCTATTCTTGACACTGTCTCTCTCTAAGGCCTGCAGAGCTGCCCACCAAGGGCCCACCAAGGGCCCACCAAGGGCCCACCAAGGGGAACACAATGATAAAGCTTCCTGACCGTCTATTCCTGACACTGTCTCTCGAAGGCCTGCAGAGCTGCCCACCAAGGGCCCACCAAGGGCCCACCAAGGGCCCACCAAGGGGAACACAATGATAAAGCTTCCTGACTATCTATTCCTGACACTGTCTCTCGAAGGCCTGCAGAGCTGCCCACCAAGGGCCCACCAAGGGCCCACCAAGGGCCCACCAAGGGGAACACAATGATAAAGCTTCCTGACTATCTATTCCTGACACTGTCTCTCTCTAAGGCCTGCAGAGCTGCCCACCAAGGGCCCACCAAGGGCCCACCAAGGGGAACACAATGATAAAGCTTCCTGACTATCTATTCCTGACACTGTCTCTCTCTAAGGCCTGCAGAGCTGCCCACCAAGGGCCCACCAAGGGCCCACCAAGGGGAACACAATGATAAAGCTTCCTGACTATCTATTCTTGACACTGTCTCTCTCTAAGGCCTGCAGAGCTGCCCACCAAGGGCCCACCAAGGGCCCACCAAGGGCCCACCAAGGGGAACACAATGATAAAGCTTCCTGACTATCTATTCCTGACACTGTCTCTCGAAGGCCTGCAGAGCTGCCCACCAAGGGCCCACCAAGGGCCCACCAAGGGCCCACCAAGGGGAACACAATGATAAAGCTTCCTGACTATCTATTCCTGACACTGTCTCTCGAAGGCCTGCAGAGCTGCCCACCAAGGGCCCACCAAGGGCCCACCAAGGGCCCACCAAGGGGAACACAATGATAAAGCTTCCTGACTATCTATTCTTGACACTGTCTCTCTCTAAGGCCTGCAGAGCTGCCCACCAAGGGCCCACCAAGGGCCCACCAAGGGGAACACAATGATAAAGCTTCCTGACTATCTATTCCTGACACTGTCTCTCGAAGGCCTGCAGAGCTGCCCACCAAGGGCCCACCAAGGGCCCACCAAGGGGAACACAATGATAAAGCTTCCTGACTATCTATTCTTGACACTGTCTCTCTCTAAGGCCTGCAGAGCTGCCCACCAAGGGCCCACCAAGGGCCCACCAAGGGGAACACAATGATAAAGCTTCCTGACTATCTATTCTTGACACTGTCTCTCTCTAAGGCCTGCAGAGCTGCCCACCAAGGGCCCACCAAGGGCCCACCAAGGGGAACACAATGATAAAGCTTCCTGACTATCTATTCTTGACACTGTCTCTCTCTAAGGCCTGCAGAGCTGCCCACCAAGGGCCCACCAAGGGCCCACCAAGGGGAACACAATGATAAAGCTTCCTGACTATCTATTCCTGACACTGTCTCTCTCTAAGGCCTGCAGAGCTGCCCACCAAGGGCCCACCAAGGGCCCACCAAGGGCCCACCAAGGGGAAAACACCTTTCAAATGAATATCTGATGTATGCATATGTAAACATATTACAGGAAGTGAAATATTAGACCACTTCCGGGTTGGCGTGCCTGAGTGCTCATGTATTATAGTACCTAAATCTGCCATTGGGTTTCCACCTGGATGAGGAGGGCACAGTGTGTGAGGGATGAGGAGGGTACAGTGTGAGGGATGAGGAGGGTACAGTGTGAGGGATGAGGAGGGTACAGTGTGTGAGGGATGAGGAGGGTACAGTGTGAGGGATGAGGAGGGTACAGTGTGAGGGATGAGGAGGGTACAGTGTGTGAGGGATGAGGAGGGTACAGTGTGAGGGATGAGGAGGGTACAGTGTGAGGGATGAGGAGGGTGCAGTGTGAGGGATGAGGAGGGTACAGTGTGTGAGGGATGAGGAGGGTACAGTGTGAGGGATGAGGAGGGTACAGTGTGAGGGATGAGGAGGGTACAGTGTGTGAGGGATGAGGAGGGTACAGTGTGAGGGATGAGGAGGGTACAGTGTGAGGGATGAGGAGGGTACAGTGTGTGAGGGATGAGGAGGGTACAGTGTGTGAGGGATGAGGAGGGTACAGTGTGTGAGGGATGAGGAGGGTACAGTGTGAGGGATGAGGAGGCAGTCAGGGGCGTGTCATGGGCGTGTGTAGAGGGAAGAAGGGGTGTGTCAGGGGCGTGTCAGGGGCGTGTGTAGAGGGAAGAAGGGGTGTGTCAGGGGCGTGTGTAGAGGGAAGAAGGGGGTGTGTCAGGGGCGTGTGTAGAGGGAAGAAGGGGTGTGTCAGGGGCGTGTCAGGGGCATATGTAGAGGGAAAAAGGGGTGTGTCAGGGGTGTGGCATGGGCGTGTGTAGAGAGGTGAAGGGGTGTGTCAGGGGCGTGTGTAGAGAGGTGAAGGGGTGTGTCAGGGGCGTGTGTAGAGGGGTGAAGGGGTGTGTCAGGGGCGTGTCAGGGGTGTGTGTAGAGGGAAGAAGGGGTGTGTCAGGGGCGTGTGTAGAGGGGTGAAGGGGTGTGTCAGGGGCGTGTGTAGAGAGGTGAAGGGGTGTGTCAGGGGCGTGTGTAGAGAGGTGAAGGGGTGTGTCAGGGGCGTGTGTAGAGAGGTGAAGGGGGTGTGTCGGGGGGGCGTGTGTAGAGGGGTGAAGGGGGTGTGTCAGGGGCGTGTCAGGGGCGTGTGTAGAGGGAAGAAGGGGTGTGTCAGGGGCGTGTGTAGAAGGGTGAAGGGGTGTGTCAGGGGCGTGTGTAGAGAGGTGAAGGGGTGTGTCAGGGGCGTGTGTAGAGAGGTGAAGGGGTGTGTCAGGGGCGTGTATAGAGAGGTGAAGGGGTGTGTCAGGGGCGTGTCAGGGGCGTGTGTAGAGAGGTGAAGGGGTGTGTCAGGGGCGTGTGTAGAGGGGTGAAGGGGTGTGTCAGGGGCGTGTGTAGAGGGGTGAAGGGGTGTGTCAGGGGCGTGTGTAGAGAGGTGAAGGGGTGTGTCAGGGGCGTGTGTAGAGAGGTGAAGGGGTGTGTCAGGGGCGTGTCAGGGGCGTGTGTAGAGAGGTGAAGGGGTGTGTCAGGGGCGCGTGTAGAGAGGTGAAGGGGCGTGAGTCTCACCATCTGTTCTGAGTGTGAGTGGCGTGGTGAAGGGGCGTGAGTCTCACCATCTGTTCTGAGTGTGAGTGGCGTGGGCGGGCTGAGTCTCACCATCTGTTCTGAGTGTGAGTGGCGTGGTGAAGGGGCGTGAGTCTCACCATCTGTTCTGAGTGTGAGTGGCGTGGTGAAGGGCGTGAGTCTCACCATCTGTTCTGAGTGTGAGTGGCGTGGTGAAGGGGCGTGAGTCTCACCATCTGTTCTGAGTGTGAGTGGCGTGGTGAAGGGGCGTGAGTCTCACCATCTGTTCTGAGTGTGAGTGGCGTGGTGAAGGGCGTGAGTCTCACCATCTGTTCTGAGTGTGAGTGGCGTGGTGAAGGGGCGTGAGTCTCACCATCTGTTCTGAGTGTGAGTGGCGTGGTGAAGGGGCGTGAGTCTCACCATCTGTTCTGAGTGTGAGTGGCGTGGTGAAGGGCGTGAGTCTCACCATCTGTTCTGAGTGTGAGTGGCGTGGTGAAGGGCGTGAGTCTCACCATCTGTTCTGAGTGTGAGTGGCGTGGTGAAGGGCGTGAGTCTCACCATCTGTTCTGAGTGTGAGTGGCGTGGTGAAGGGCGTGAGTCTCACCATCTGTTCTGAGTGTGAGTGGCGTGGTGAAGGGCGTGAGTCTCACCATCTGTTCTGAGTGTGAGTGGCGTGGTGAAGGGCGTGAGTCTCACCATCTGTTCTGAGTGTGAGTGGCGTGGTGAAGGGCGTGAGTCTCACCATCTGTTCTGAGTGTGAGTGGCGTGGTGAAGGGGCGTGAGTCTCACCATCTGTTCTGAGTGTGAGTGGCGTGGTGAAGGGCGTGAGTCTCACCATCTGTTCTGAGTGTGAGTGGCGTGGTGAAGGGGCGTGAGTCTCACCATCTGTTCTGAGTGTGAGTGGCGTGGGCGGGCTGAGGACCCTGGCGTTGGTCACCGTGTTCTTCACCAGACAGATGTAGCTGCCCACGTCGCTAGGCTGCACCTTGGACACGTACAGGTTGCCCGTTACCTGGGAGATGAACCGCCGGCTATCCTCGGCAACAAACGACGGGAACTCGTTGAACACCCAGCTGTACATGATCTCTGGAGAGGAGGAGGAGAGGAGAGGAGGAGAAGATGAGAGGAGAAACGGAGAGGAGGAGGACAGGAGAGGAGACACAGAGAGGAGATGAGATGAGAGGAGAGGACAGGAGAGGAGAGGAGGAGGAGATGAGAGGAGAAACGGAGAGGAGGAGGACAGGAGAGGAGACACAGAGAGGAGATGAGATGAGAGGAGAGGACAGGAGAGGAGAGGAGGAGGAGATGAGAGGAGAGGACAGGAGAGGAGATGAGAGGAGGAGGAGAGGAGGAGGAGAGGAGAAGGAGGAGACACGGAGAGGAGGAGGAAAGGGGGAGGAGAGGAGACATGGAGGAGAGAGGAGACACCACATTACTGTAGTCTACCTGAGAGGACACCACATTACTGTAGTCTACCTGAGAGGACACCACATTACTGTAGTCTACCTGAGAGAGGACACCACATTACTGTAGTCTACCTGAGAGGACACCACATTACTGTAGTCTACCTGAGAGGACACCACATTACTGTAGTCTACCTGAGAGGACACCACATTACTGTAGTCTACCTGAGAGGACACCACATTACTGTAGTCTACCTGAGAGGACACCACATTACTGTAGTCTACCTGAGAGGACACCACATTACTGTAGTCTACCTGAGAGAGGACACCACATTACTGTAGTCTACCTGAGAGGACACCACATTACTGTAGTCTACCTGAGAGGACACCACATTACTGTAGTCTACCTGAGAGAGGACACCACATTACTGTAGTCTACCTGAGAGGACACCACATTACTGTAGTCTACCTGAGAGGACACCACATTACTGTAGTCTACCTGAGAGGACACCACATTACTGTAGTCTACCTGAGAGGACACCACATTACTGTAGTCTACCTGAGAGGACACCACATTACTGTAGTCTACCTGAGAGGACACCACATTACTGTAGTCTACCTGAGAGAGGACACCACATTACTGTAGTCTACCTGAGAGAGGACACCACATTACTGTAGTCTACCTGAGAGGACACCACATTACTGTAGTCTACCTGAGAGGACACCACATTACTGTAGTCTACCTGAGAGGACACCACATTACTGTAGTCTACCTGAGAGGACACCACATTACTGTAGTCTACCTGAGAGAGGACACCACATTACTGTAGTCTACCTGAGAGGACACCACATTACTGTAGTCTACCTGAGAGAGGACACCACATTACTGTAGTCTACCTGAGAGGACACCACATTACTGTAGTCTACCTGAGAGGACACCACATTACTGTAGTCTACCTGAGAGGACACCACATTACTGTAGTCTACCTGAGAGGACACCACATTACTGTAGTCTACCTGAGAGAGGACACCACATTACTGTAGTCTACCTGAGAGGACACCACATTACTGTAGTCTACCTGAGAGAGGACACCACATTACTGTAGTCTACCTGAGAGGACACCACATTACTGTAGTCTACCTGAGAGGACACCACATTACTGTAGTCTACCTGAGAGAGGACACCACATTACTGTAGTCTACCTGAGAGAGGACACCACATTACTGTAGTCTACCTGAGAGGACACCACATTACTGTAGTCTACCTGAGAGGACACCACATTACTGTAGTCTACCTGAGAGGACACCACATTACTGTAGTCTACCTGAGAGGACACCACATTACTGTAGTCTACCTGAGAGAGGACACCACATTACTGTAGTCTACCTGAGAGGACACCACATTACTGTAGTCTACCTGAGAGAGGACACCACATTACTGTAGTCTACCTGAGAGGACACCACATTACTGTAGTCTACCTGAGAGAGGACACCACATTACTGTAGTCTACCTGAGAGAGGACACCACATTACTGTAGTCTACCTGAGAGGACACCACATTACTGTAGTCTACCTGAGAGGACACCACATTACTGTAGTCTACCTGAGAGGACACCACATTACTGTAGTCTACCTGAGAGAGGACACCACATTACTGTAGTCTACCTGAGAGGACACCACATTACTGTAGTCTACCTGAGAGGACACCACATTACTGTAGTCTACCTGAGAGGACACCACATTACTGTAGTCTACCTGAGAGGACACCACATTACTGTAGTCTACCTGAGAGAGGACACCACATTACTGTAGTCTACCTGAGAGGACACCACATTGCTGTAGTCTACCTGAGAGGACACCACATTACTGTAGTCTACCTGAGAGGACACCACATTACTGTAGTCTACCTGAGAGGACACCACATTACTGTAGTCTACCTGAGAGAGGACACCACATTACTGTAGTCTACCTGAGAGGACACCACATTACTGTAGTCTACCTGAGAGAGGACACCACATTACTGTAGTCTACCTGAGAGGACACCACATTACTGTAGTCTACCTGAGAGAGGACACCACATTACTGTAGTCTACCTGAGAGGACACCACATTACTGTAGTCTACCTGAGAGGACACCACATTACTGTAGTCTACCTGAGAGGACACCACATTACTGTAGTCTACCTGAGAGGACACCACATTACTGTAGTCTACCTGAGAGAGGACACCACATTACTGTAGTCTACCTGAGAGGACACCACATTACTGTAGTCTACCTGAGAGAGGACACCACATTACTGTAGTCTACCTGAGAGGACACCACATTACTGTAGTCTACCTGAGAGGACACCACATTACTGTAGTCTACCTGAGAGAGGACACCACATTACTGTAGTCTACCTGAGAGAGGACACCACATTACTGTAGTCTACCTGAGAGGACACCACATTACTGTAGTCTACCTGAGAGAGGACACCACATTACTGTAGTCTACCTGAGAGGACACCACATTACTGTAGTCTACCTGAGAGGACACCACATTACTGTAGTCTACCTGAGAGAGGACACCACATTACTGTAGTCTACCTGAGAGGACACCACATTACTGTAGTCTACCTGAGAGGACACCACATTACTGTAGTCTACCTGAGAGGACACCACATTACTGTAGTCTACCTGAGAGAGGACACCACATTACTGTAGTCTACCTGAGAGGACACCACATTACTGTAGTCTACCTGAGAGGACACCACATTACTGTAGTCTACCTGAGAGGACACCACATTACTGTAGTCTACCTGAGAGGACACCACATTACTGTAGTCTACCTGAGAGGACACCACATTACTGTAGTCTACCTGAGAGAGGACACCACATTACTGTAGTCTACCTGAGAGGACACCACATTACTGTAGTCTACCTGAGAGGACACCACATTACTGTAGTCTACCTGAGAGGACACCACATTACTGTAGTCTACCTGAGAGGACACCACATTACTGTAGTCTACCTGAGAGGACACCACATTACTGTAGTCTACCTGAGAGAGGACACCACATTACTGTAGTCTACCTGAGAGAGGGCACCACATTACTGTAGTCTACCTGAGAGGACACCACATTACTGTAGTCTACCTGAGAGGACACCACATTACTGTAGTCTACCTGAGAGGACACCACATTACTGTAGTCTACCTGAGAGGACACCACATTACTGTAGTCTACCTGAGAGAGGACACCACATTACTGTAGTCTACCTGAGAGGACACCACATTACTGTAGTCTACCTGAGAGAGGACACCACATTACTGTAGTCTACCTGAGAGGACACCACATTACTGTAGTCTACCTGAGAGAGGACACCACATTACTGTAGTCTACCTGAGAGGACACCACATTACTGTAGTCTACCTGAGAGGACACCACATTACTGTAGTCTACCTGAGAGGACACCACATTACTGTAGTCTACCTGAGAGGACACCACATTACTGTAGTCTACCTGAGAGGACACCACATTACTGTAGTCTACCTGAGAGGACACCACATTACTGTAGTCTACCTGAGAGAGGACACCACATTACTGTAGTCTACCTGAGAGGACACCACATTACTGTAGTCTACCTGAGAGGACACCACATTACTGTAGTCTACCTGAGAGAGGACACCACATTACTGTAGTCTACCTGAGAGGACACCACATTACTGTAGTCTACCTGAGAGGACACCACATTACTGTAGTCTACCTGAGAGGACACCACATTACTGTAGTCTACCTGAGAGGACACCACATTACTGTAGTCTACCTGAGAGGACACCACATTACTGTAGTCTACCTGAGAGGACACCACATTACTGTAGTCTACCTGAGAGAGGACACCACATTACTGTAGTCTACCTGAGAGAGGACACCACATTACTGTAGTCTACCTGAGAGGACACCACATTACTGTAGTCTACCTGAGAGGACACCACATTACTGTAGTCTACCTGAGAGGACACCACATTACTGTAGTCTACCTGAGAGGACACCACATTACTGTAGTCTACCTGAGAGAGGACACCACATTACTGTAGTCTACCTGAGAGGACACCACATTACTGTAGTCTACCTGAGAGAGGACACCACATTACTGTAGTCTACCTGAGAGGACACCACATTACTGTAGTCTACCTGAGAGGACACCACATTACTGTAGTCTACCTGAGAGGACACCACATTACTGTAGTCTACCTGAGAGGACACCACATTACTGTAGTCTACCTGAGAGAGGACACCACATTACTGTAGTCTACCTGAGAGGACACCACATTACTGTAGTCTACCTGAGAGAGGACACCACATTACTGTAGTCTACCTGAGAGGACACCACATTACTGTAGTCTACCTGAGAGGACACCACATTACTGTAGTCTACCTGAGAGAGGACACCACATTACTGTAGTCTACCTGAGAGAGGACACCACATTACTGTAGTCTACCTGAGAGGACACCACATTACTGTAGTCTACCTGAGAGGACACCACATTACTGTAGTCTACCTGAGAGGACACCACATTACTGTAGTCTACCTGAGAGGACACCACATTACTGTAGTCTACCTGAGAGAGGACACCACATTACTGTAGTCTACCTGAGAGGACACCACATTACTGTAGTCTACCTGAGAGAGGACACCACATTACTGTAGTCTACCTGAGAGGACACCACATTACTGTAGTCTACCTGAGAGGACACCACATTACTGTAGTCTACCTGAGAGGGACACCACATTACTGTAGTCTACCTGAGAGGACACCACATTACTGTAGTCTACCTGAGAGGACACCACATTACTGTAGTCTACCTGAGAGGACACCACATTACTGTAGTCTACCTGAGAGGACACCACATTACTGTAGTCTACCTGAGAGGACACCACATTACTGTAGTCTACCTGAGAGAGGACACCACATTACTGTAGTCTACCTGAGAGGACACCACATTACTGTAGTCTACCTGAGAGAGGACACCACATTACTGTAGTCTGCTATGCTGCTGTAGATAGCCATGTGAGACAACCACACATCACAGTCAAATATATAGAATACGAACAATCCATTCCAGCTAAAAACACGGATATATCGACGAACAACACATCTGAGGACAGAAATATTTTACGCACACATGAAGGTACCCGTAAGCACACATTTCTGATGAAGAAAAAAAAACTAATGTGAAAAAAAAAAGTGTGGATTTGGCGTTTGGGAAATACATTCTTTAACTGCTCATATCAACAGAGGATACAGACGTTCGGGTTGCATATCAAATAGCACCCTATTCCCTATGTAGTGCACTACTACTACCAGGGCCCTCTGGTCAAAAGTAGTGCACTGAATAGGGTTTCGTTTGGGACGCTATGCTTTATAAAAGAGCCAGATACCGTTAAGTAAACAAGAAACAACCAAGTCCCCTCCATCTATATTTTAATCAACACTGAAAAGTTATCTGGATGTTAACATCTATATTTTAATCAACACTGAAAAGTTATCTGGATGTTAACATCTATATTTTAATCAACACTGAAAAGTTATCTGGATGTTAACATCACTAGTTGCTTGTCTTGTATTTTATTGATGATAAACAGAATGAGATATACCTCATCACTTTTTCTGGCTGGCAGACTCTGCAGCACAGATGTGCATATAAATTAATTATATATAAATTTACTATATATAAATAAACTAGATATATAAATATATATCAATTAAATATATATCAATTAAATATATATCAATTACATTTTCTTACAAATCCAAACCACCGTAAAGTAACAAGATTCCACACTGGCTGGGATTATTTTATATTTTTTGCTTTTGCCAATTAACTAAATTGTGTACATTTAACAAATTGATGTCTTATCAGGACAGAGAGAGAGGCTGACATTATGATGTTATGTGTGTGTGTGTGTGTGTCGTGCGTGTGTGTGTGTGTGTGTGTCGTGCGTGTGTGTGTGTCGTGCGTGCGTGCGTGTGTGTGTGTCGTGTGTGTGTGTGTGTGTGTCGTGTGTGTGCTCTTTAAATGCTTTACTAATAACTGCTGTTGTTGATGAAGTTTCTGACTCCTCCAAGGCAAAGACCAGTTTTATCTTATAGACACAACAAATAACTGCAGATTACGTAAAAGTGTGTTTAGGCTTAAACCTCAAAGCCACTGATATTTCTTTACGGAGTGCGTGGAGTACAAAAAACAGAAGAGAAATCACTCAATTCACTTGAAACTTGGGAATACATTTATATTCAGGAAGAAGCACCGGACTGATTGACACAACTGGAAGAAACTGCTGCAACTAACGCACTCAGAAATCACCCAGTTGTTAATAACTTCACAGAAGTATATTCCTCTTGATCAGAAACTAGAACAGAACCCAAATTATTTAAAATCGTAAACCGGTTTCACATCCCACTGCGTCCAAATTGAATCCTCCTACAACACAATCCAAATAAGGAAATATAAAACAATGTTCTCTGTATTAACGCGTTATTAATTTATCCTCACTTTCATAACACCTCTAAATAGTATTACTCGTTAAATGGGGCAATCTGCGGTTCAAACAACAAAGCAATCTCCCCACTACTGTTTAGATACATGAGGGATGGGCGATGGGGCTGAATAAATGTTTCCTCTTTAAAATTCGTAGACAGCTACGGATACCGACTTACCATCTACGTACGGAATAAGTAAACAATTATACATTTAACCATGTTTTGAGTCTATACACTCTGTTTGTTTACAATTATATTGGTTACAAACAATGGAGCAAAACAACCTTATATTTTAGGTTCTGATGGGGTACGAGAGTTTATCTAAGTTCATGAGGCGTACAGTAAGTTATATTCTTCAACAATCAATGGCGATATCTCCTTAAATTTAAAGTCTAAAAATGGGTGCATTATTCACACGTTGCCGCTTTAAACAAGCTCTCAAATATGACATGGATGCTATTCATGTCCACGTTGATCTACAACCTTCACAAGGATATATTGTATAAACAGGATCAAACCTGCAAGGTCACTGTTTGACATGAAATCTCATTGTTCTGTAGTCACCTTCACATTAAATGGTAAATATGAATTCACTCAATCAAAACACTCTTGCTGCAGTCTCTGTAACATTCAATCAAAACACTCTTTCTACAACCTCTGTAACACTCAATCAAAACACTCTTGCTGCAGTCTCTGTAACACTCAATCAAAACACTCTTTCTACAACCTTTGTAACACTCAATCAAAACACTCTTTCTACAGCCTCTGTAACACTCAATCAAAACACTCTTTCTACAACCTCTGTAACAGAAAATCAAAAAACTCTTTCTACAACCTCTGTAACACTCAATCAAAACACTCTTTCTACAGTCTCTGTCAATCAAAACACTCTTTCTACAACCTCTGTAACACTCAATCAAAACACTCCTGCTGCAGTTTCTGTAACACGAGGCACTCAATCCTTTTTGCCCTTCCCACAATCCTGCTCCATTTCTATAATGCTGTACTGTGTCCCAAATATAACATTATTCCCTATATATTGCCTATGGGCCCTGGTCAAATGTAGGGCACTACCCTATGGGCCCTGGTCAAAAGTAGGGCACTACCCCTATGGGCCCTGGTCAAAACTAGGGCACTACCCAAAGGGCCCAGGTCAAAAGTAGGGCACTACTGCTATGGACCCTGGTCAAAAGTAGTGCACTATCCTATGGGCCCTGGTCTAAAGTAGTGCACTACCAAGGGAATGGGGTTCCATTTAGAACACAATCCTGTTCTGAAAGAGTAAACATTTTTTTATTTTTTTTATTTTTTTCACCTTTATTTAACCAGGTAGGCTAGTTGAGAACAAGTCCTTTATTTAACCAGGTAGGCTAGTTGAGAACAAGTTCTCATTTACAATTGCGACCTGGCCAAGATAAAGCAAAGCAGTTCGACACATACAACAACACAGAGTTACACATGGAGTAAAACAAACATACAGGCAATAATACAGAAGAAAAATAAGTCTATATACAATGTGAGCAAATGAGGTAAGATAAAGGTCATGGTGGCAAAGTAAATACAATATAGCAAGTAAAACACTGGAATGGTAGATTTGCAGTGGAAGAAAGTGCAAAGTAGAAATAGAAATACTGGGGTGCAAAGGAGCAAAATAAATAAGTACAGTAGGGGAAGAGGTAGTTGTTTGGGCTAAATTATAGATGGGCTATGTACAGGTGCAGTGATCTATGAACTGCTCTGACAGCTGGTGCTTAAAGCTAGTGAGGGAGATAAGTGTTTCCAGTTTCAGAGATTTTTGTAGTTCGTTCCAGTCACTGGCAGCAGAGAACTGGAAGGAGAGACGGCCAAAGGAGGAATTGGCTTTGGGGGTGACCAGAGAGATATACCTGCTGGAGCGCGTGCTACAGGTGGGTGCTGCTATGGTGACCAGCGAGCTGAGATAAGGGGGGACTTTACCTAGCAGGGTCTTGTAGATGACCTGGAGCCAGTGGGTTTGGCGACGAGTATGAAGCGAGGGCCAGCCAACGAGAGTGTACAGGTCGCAGTGGTGGGTAGTATATGGGGCTTTGGTGACAAATCGGATGGTACTGTGATAGACTGCATCCAGTTTATTGAGTAGGGTGTTGGAGGCTATTTTGTAAATGACATCGCCGAAGTCGAGGATCGGTAGGATGGTCAGTTTTACGAGGGTATGTTTGGCAGCATGAGTGAAGGATGCTTTGTTGTGAAATATTCTAGATTTAACTTTGGATTGGAGATATTTGATGTGAGTCTGGAAGGAGAGCTTACAGTCTAACCAGACACCCAGGTATTTGTAGTTGTCCACATATTCTAAGTCAGAACCGTCCAGAGTAGTGATGCTGGACAGGCGGGCAGGTGCGGGCAGCGATTGGTTGAAGAGCATGCATTTAGTTTTACTTGTATTTAAGAGCAGTTGGAGGCCACGGAAGGAGAGTTGTATGGCATTGAAGCTCGTCTGGAGGTTAATTAGCACAGGGTCCAAAGAAGGGACAGAAGTATACAGAATGGTGTCATCTGCGTAGAGGTGGATCAGAGACTCACCAGCAGCAAGAGCGACATCATTGATGTATCCAGAGAAGAGAGTTGGCCCAAGAATTGAACCCTGTGGCAGCCCCATAGAGACTGCCAGCGGTCCGGACAACAGGCCGTCCGATTTGACACACTGAACTCTATCAGAGAAGTAGTTGGTGAACCAGGCGAGGCAATCATTTGAGAAACCAAGGCTGTTGAGTCTGCCGATGAGAATGTGGTGATTGACAGAGTTGAAAGCCTTGGCCAGGTCGATGAATACGGCTGCACAGTAATGTCTCTTATCGATGGCGGTTATGATGTCGTTTAGGACCTTGAACGTGGCTGAGGTGCACCCATGACCAGCTCTGAAACCAGATTGCATAGCGGAGAAGGTGCGGTGGGATTCGAAATGGTCTGTAATCTGTTTGTTGACTTGGCTTTCGAAGACCTTAAAAAGGCAGGGTAGGATAGATATAGGTCTGTAGCAGTTTGGGTCAAGAGTGTCCCCTACTTTGAAGAGGGGGATGACAGCAGCTGCTTTCCAATCTTTTGGAATCTCAGACGACACGAAAGAGAGGTTGAACAGGCTAGTAATAAAGGGTTGCAACAATTTCGGCAGATATTTTTAGAAAGAGAGGGTCCAGATTGTCTAGCCCGGCTGATTTATAGGGGTCCAGATTTTGCATCTCTTTCAGAACATCAGCTGAATGGATTTGGGAGAAGGAGAAATGGGGAAGGCTTGGGCGAGTTTCTGTGGGGGGGTGCAGTGCTGTTGACCGCGGTAGGGGTAGCCAGGTGGAAAGCATGGCCAGCCGTAGAGAAATGCTTATTGAAATTCTCAATTATAGTGGATTTATCGGAGGTGACAAGAGTTTCCTATCCTCAGTGCAGTGGGCAGCTGGGAGGAGGTGTTCTTATTCTCCAAGGACTTTACAGTGTCCCAGAACTTTTTTGAGTTTGTGTTGCAGGAAGCACATTTCTGCTTGAAAAAGCTAGCCTTGGCTTTTCTAACTGCCTGTGTATATTGGTTTCTAACTTCCCTGAAAAGTTGCATATCACGGGGGCTGTTCGATGCTAATGCAGAACGCCACAGGATGTTTTTGTGTTGGTTAAGGGCTGTCAGGTCTGGGGAGAACCAAGGGCTATATCTGTTCCTGGTTCTAAATTTCTTGAATGGGGCATGCTGATTTAAGATGGTGAGGAAGGCATTTAAAAAAAAAATAACCAGGCATCCTCTACTGACGGGATGAGGTCAATATCCTTCCAGGACACCCGGGTTATTACCCTAACCCTAACCTAACCCTAACCCTAACCCATTAGGCTAACCCTAACCTAACCCTAACCCATTAGGCTAACCCTAACCCTAACCCTAACCTAACCCTAACCCTAACCCCACCCTAACCCCACCCTAACCCCAACCTAACCCTAACCCTAACCCCACCCTAACCCTAACCCCACCCTAACCCTAACCTAACCCTAAGCCTAATCCCACCCTAACCCCACCCTAACCCCAACCTAATCCCTAACCCTAACCCCACCCTAACCCTAACCCCACCCTAACCCTAACCTAACCCTAACCCTAATCCCACCCTAACCCCACACTAACCCCACCCTAACCCCAACCTAACCCTAACCCCAACCTAACCCTAACCCCACCCTAACCCTAACCTAACCCTAACCCTAACCCACCCTAACCCTAACCCTAACCCCAACCTAACCCTAACCCCACCCTAACCTAACCCTAACCCAACCCTAACCTAACCCTAACCCCACCCTAACCCTAACCCCACCTTAACCTAACCCCACCCTAACCTAACCCTAACCCTAACCCCACCCTAACCCCACCCTAACCCTAACCCCACCCTAAACCTAACCCTAACCCCACCCTAACCCTAACCTAACCCTAACCCTAACCCCACCCTAACCTAACCCCACCCTAACCCTAACCTAACCCTAACCCCACCCTAACCCTAACCCCAACCTAACCCTAACCCTAACCCCACCCTAACCCTAACCTAACCCTAACCCCACCCTAACCCTAACCCCACCCTAACCTAACCCCACCCTAACCCTAACCCCACCCTAACCCTAACCCTAACCCCACCCTAACCTAACCCCACCCTAACCCTAACCCCACCCTAACCCTAACCCCACCCTAACCTAACCCTAACCCTAACCCCACCCTAACCTAACCCTAACCCTAACCCCACCCTAACCTAACCCTAACCCCACCCTAACCTAACCCTAACCCTAACCCCACCCCTCCACCATTGTCTCAAAACCTAACCCCACCCTAACCCTAACCTAACCCTAACCCCACCCTAACCTAACCCCACCCTAACCCCACCCTAACCCTAACCCCACCCTAACCCTAACCCCATCCCACCCTAACCCCACCCTAACCCTAACCTAACCTAACCCTAACCCTAACCCCACCCTAACCTAACCCTAACCCTAACCCCACCCTAACCTAACCCTAACCCCACCCTAACCCTAACCCTAACCCCACCCTAACCTAACCCTAACCCCACCCCTCCACCATTGTCTCAAAACCTAACCCCACCCTAACCCTAACCCCACCCTAACCCCACCCTAACCCTAACCTAACCCTAACCCTAACCCCACCCTAACCTAACCCCACCCTAACCCTAACCCCACCCTAACCTAACCCCACCCTAACCCCATCCCACCCTAACCCCACCCTAACCCTAACCCCACCCTAATCCTAACCCCACCCTTACCCTAACCCCACCCCACCCCACCCTTACCCCACCCTAACCCCACTCTAACCCTAACCCCACCCTAACCCCACCCTAACCCCACTCTAACCCTAACCCCACCCCACCCTAACCCCACCCCACTCTAACCCCACCTTAACCCCACCCTAACCCTAACCCCACCTTAACCCCACCCTAACCCTAACCCCACCCTAACCCCACCCTAACCCTAACCCTAACCCCACCCTAACCCTAACCCCACCCTAACCCCACCCTAACCCTAACCCTAACCCCACCCTAACCCCACCCTAACCCCACCCTAACCCTAACCCCACCCTAACCCTAACCCCACCCTAACCCCACCCTAACCCCACCCTAACCCCACTCTAACCCTAACCCCACCCCACCCTAACCCCACCCCACTCTAACCCCACCTTAACCCCACCCTAACCCTAACCCCACCCTAACCCCACCCTAACCCCACCCTAACCCTAACCCCAACCCCACCCTAACCCCACCCTAACCCTAACCCTAACCCCACCCTAACCCTAACCCCACCCTAACCCCACCCTAACCCCACCCTAACCCCACTCTAACCCTAACCCCACCCTAACCCTAACCCCACCCTAACCCCACCCTAACCCCACCCTAACCCTAACCCATGTCAATCACTACTGATCTTATTTCCCAACCTGGCAGGCCAAGGTGTGATGTTCATTTAACATCAATCAGACTGATCAGATAGCTAGCGCTGCGGGGAAAAACTCAGGTAAAAATATATACACAAACACTGAGTCAGAAATGAATATGCCATGGCTATTAGACGTAGTGCGACAGAAAGCAACAGAGCAAATGGAAAACCTATTGCACAAGCGGAACAGTCGGAGCCATCAAGGAGAAGTCTTTAGCTCTATAGGACTAGACAGGGACTTATTCATCAGGGGAATACTGTGTTGTGAACTGTTTTCAATCTTAAAAATGTTTCTGTCAGTGAACATCTGTGGCTGATTTCTACCCTCTCCCCGGTCCCACCATGAAATGCAATCTGGCATGGAGGCATGGAGGCAGGAGAAGAGAAGAGAAGAGGACAGGAGAGGACAAGAGTGGAGAGGAGAGGAGAGGAGAGGAGAGGAGAGGAGAGGAGAGGAGAGGAGAGGAGAGGAGAGGAGAGGAGAGGAGAGGAGAGGAGAGGAGAGGAGAGAAAGGGAAGAGGAGAGGTATCTGAGGCTGACAGGCTCTTGGCAGGCCATCCCGAGGGGCCACTCCAGCCGTGGAACAGTAGGATTCTGGAAGAGAGCTGAGCCAAACAGAAAGTGTATATCCCAAATGTCACCCTATTTCATATTTAGTGCACTACTTTTGACCAGCACCCATAAGGCTCTGGGCAAAAGTAGTGTGACTTTATAGGGAATAGGGTGACTTTTGTGATGTATACAAAAACCTAGATGATTCATGACCAAGGAGATCAGATCATCTCAAAGCAGAGCGTACATTAGAGGACAACTGCAGTGAGATGTGAAATACGTCAATAAACGCTGTCACCTCCCACGCTGCTGTGTCTGCGTGAAAAAATTATGGATTTACATTTCTAATGACCCGGTAAATTACCCGGTCAATTTGAGCTCTTGCGTCAAATTGAGCGTCGGCTGTGAAGTAATCACAGTTGGAGAATGATAGCTAGGCTAACATGATGAATGATAGCTAGGCTAACATGATGAATGATAGCTAGGCTAACATGATGAATGATAGCTAGGTTAACATGATGAATGATAGCTAGGCTAACATGATGAATGATAGCTAGGCTAACATGATGAATGATAGCTAGGCTAACATGATGAATGATAGCTAGGCTAACATGATGAATGATAGCTAGGCTAACATGATGAATGATAGCTAGGTTAACATGATGAATGATAGCTAGGCTAACATGATGAATGATAGCTAGGCTAACATGATGAACGATAGCTAGGTTAACATGATGAATGATAGCTAGGCTAACATGATGAATGATAGCTAGGCTAACATGATGAATGATAGATAGCTTAACATGATGAATGATAGCTAGGTTAACATGATGAATGATAGATAGGTTAACCTGTTGGGGCTAGGGGGCAGTATTTGCACAGCCGGATAAAAAACGTACCCGATTTAAACTGGTTACTACTCTTGCCCAGAAACGAGAATATGCATATAATTAGTAGATTTGGATAGAAAACACTCTAAAGTTTCTAAAACTGTTTGAATGGTGTCTGTGAGTATAACAGAACTCATATGGCAGGCCAAAACCTGAGAAGATTCCATACAGGAAGTGCCCTGTCTGACAATTTGTTCTCCTTCTGTGGCATCTCTATCGAAAATACAGCATCTCTGCTGTAACGTGACATTTTCTAAGGCTTCCATTGGCTCTCAGAAGGTGCCAGAAAGTGTAATGGGGTGTCTGCAGTCTCTGGGCTAAGTACAGCAGCTCTGTTTGTTACTGGCCTGCCTGGGAACAGTGACACTGGAGATGCGCGGTCACGAGAAGTCGCCATGTTTTTCTTTCAGCCTTTGAATGAATACAATGTCACCCGGTTGGAATATTATCGCTATTTTATGAGAAAAATAGCATAAAAATGTGTTTTAAAAAGCGTTTGATATGCTCCGAAGTACAGTAATGGAATATTTTGATTTTTTTTGTCACGAAATGCGCTCGCACGTCACCCTTCGGATAGTTACCTGAACGCATGAACAAAACGGTGGTATTTGGATATAACTATGGATTATTTGGAACCAAAACAACATTTGTTGTTGAAGTAGCAGTCCTGGGAGTGCATTCTGACGAAGAACAGCAAAGGTAAACCCGTTTTTCTTATAGTAAATCTGAGTTTGGTGAGGGCCAAACTTGGTGGGTGTCTAATTAGCTAGCCGTGATGGCCGGGCTATGTACTCAGAATATTGCTAAATATGCTTTCGCCGAAAAGCTATTTTAAAATCTGACACCGCGATTGCATAAAGGAGTTCTGTATCTATAATTCTTAAAATAATTGTTATGTATTTTGTGAACGTTAATCGTGAGTTCTGAACATCACATGCTAATGTAAAAAGCTGGTTTTTGATATAAATATGAACTTGATTGAACAAAACATGCATGTATTGTATAACATAATGTCCTAGGTGTGTCATCTGATGAAGATCATCAAAGGTTAGTGCTGTCTTCTGGGTTTTTGTGACATTATATGCTAGCTTGAAAAATGGGTGTCTGATTATTTCTGGCTGGGTACTCTGCTGACATAATCTAATGTTTTGCTTTCGTTGTAAAGCCTTTTTGAAATTGGACAGTGTGGTTAGATTAACGAGAGTCTTGTCTTTAAAATGGTGTAAAATAGTCATATGTTTGAGAAATTGAAGTAATAGCATTTCTAAGGTATTTGAATAACGCGCCACAGGATTCCACTGGCTGTTACGTAGGTGGGACGATTTCGTCCCGCCGGCCCTAGAGAAGTTAACGAGAGTCTTATCTTTAAAATGGTATAAAATAGTCATATGTTTGAGAAATTGAAGTTATAGCATTTATGAGGTATTTGTATTTCGCGCCACGCAAGCGTCCCGCCTTGCCCAGGGAGGTTAACTGACTTACTGAGTTAAATAAAGATAAAATAAATAAAAAATATATAGTGCAGTACTTTTAGGATGGCCCACCTCTGGTCAAAACGTGTACAGTTTATAGAGAATAGTGTGAAATTTGGAAGGCACTTTGGTCTTCACTGCAGAGGGCTGAGCTCAGCAGAAATCACCCTGCTGTTGTTTGGCGTGCTGCGGGGTGGCGTGCGCAGAGGGTTTGGTCTGTGCTGCAGAGGGTTTGGTCTGTGCTGCAGAGGGTTTGGTCTGTGCTGCAGAGGGTTTGGTCTGTGCTGCAGAGGGTTTGGTCTGTGCTGCAGAGGGTTTGGTCTGTGCTGCAGAGGGTTTGGTCTGTGCTGCAGAGGGTTTGGTCTGTGCTGCAGAGGGTTTGGTCTGTGCTGCAGAGGGCTGAACTCAGCAGAAATCACCCTCCTGTTGTTTATCCTCATCTTGCCAAGTGTATATAAAGTGAACTAAACACTAGTTTGGTCCCAAATAGCATGCTATTCCCTATATAGTGCACTACTTTTGACCAGAGATGTATGGGCATTTTAGGACCCCAGCAACTAAATCCAATGTATGTAAACCATGAGTTTATCAAATTGAAGAACGATAGCTCCGTGGTTTTTAAAGTGGCAATCTGTAGTTGAAAAAATAAAACTGTTATGGGAAACAGCTGAGAGACGGGCCTGGAGAAACAGGAAACAGCTGAGAGACGGGCCTGGAGAAACAGGAAACAGCTGAGAGACGGGCCTGGAGAAACAGTTAACAGCTGAGAGACGGGCCTGGAGAAACAGGAAACAGCTGAGAGACGGGCCTGGAGAAACAGTTAACAGCTGAGAGACGGGCCTGGAGAAACAGGAAACAGCTGAGAGACGGGCCTGGAGAAACAGGAAACAGCTGAGAGACGGGCCTGGAGAAACAGGAAACAGCTGAGAGACGGGCCTGGAGAAACAGGAAACAGCTGAGAGACGGGCCTGGAGAAACAGTTAACAGCTGAGAGACGGGCCTGGAGAAACAGGAAACAGCTGAGAGACGGGCCTGGAGAAACAGGAAACAGCTGAGAGACGGGCCCGGAGTAACAGGAAACAGCTGAGAGACGGGCCTGGAGAAACAGGAAACAGCTGAGAGACGGGCCTGGAGAAACAGGAAACAGCTGAGAGACGGGCCTGGAGAAACAGGAAACAGCTGAGAGACGGGCCCGGAGAAACAGGAAACAGCTGAGAGACGGGCCTGGAGAAACAGGAAACAGCTGAGAGACGGGCCTGGAGAAACAGGAAACAGCTGAGAGACGGGCCTGGAGAAACAGGAAACAGCTGAGAGACGGGCCCGGAGTAACAGGAAACAGCTGAGAGACGGGCCCGGAGTAACAGGAAACAGCTGAGAGACGGGCCCGGAGAAACAGGAAACAGCTGAGAGACGGGCCCGGAGTAACAGGAAACAGCTGAGAGACGGGCCCGGAGTAACAGGAAACAGCTGAGAGACGGGCCCGGAGTAACAGGAAACAGCTGAGAGACGGGCCTGGAGAAACAGGAAACAGCTGAGAGACGGGCCTGGAGAAACAGGAAACAGCTGAGAGACGGGCCTGGAGAAACAGGAAACAGCTGAGAGACGGGCCTGGAGAAACAGGAAACAGCTGAGAGACGGGCCTGGAGAAACAGGAAACAGCTGAGAGACGGGCCTGGAGAAACAGGAAACAGCTGAGAGACGGGCCTGGAGAAACAGTAAACAGCTGAGAGACGGGCCTGGAGAAACAGGAAACAGCTGAGAGACGGGCCTGGAGAAACAGGAAACAGCTGAGAGACGGGCCTGGAGAAACAGGAAACAGCTGAGAGACGGGCCTGGAGAAACAGGAAACAGCTGAGAGACGGGCCTGGAGAAACAGGAAACAGCTGAGAGACGGGCCTGGAGAAACAGGAAACAGCTGAGAGACGGGCCTGGAGAAACAGGAAACAGCTGAGAGACGGGCCTGGAGAAATGTAACCACTCTCAAATGAATAGACAGAGTTATGGATGCAAGGACTGACCATCCATGATATCAAAATGTATAGTTTTAACCACATTATGAGGCTATATTGTGTTTGTTTACAATTACATTGTTTATAAACATTGGAGTAAAAAAAAAGCAGATATTTTGAGTTCAGATTGGGTACAACGGTTGAACTCCATTATTCATAAATCAATGGGTATAGCGTTTCAGCATAACAAAACAATCCCCAAACAAAACCCATCTGTTTAAGCTGGATATTTAAGATTGAAGTTATTTAAAGTTTAAGGTGAATTTAAAATGTTTAAGCTGGATATTTAAGATTTAAGTTATTTAAAGTTTAAGGTGAATTTAAAATGTTTAAGCTGGATATTTAAGATTTAAGTTATTTAAAGTTTAAGGTGAATTTAAAATGTTTAAGCTGGATATTTAATATTTAAGTTATTTAAAGTTTAAGGTGAATTTAAAATGTTTAAGCTAGATATTTAAGATTTAAGTTATTTAAAGTTTAAGGTGAATTTAAAATGTTTAAGCTGGATATTTAAGATTTAAGTTATTTAAAGTTTAAGGTGAATTTAAAATGTTTAAGCTGGATATTTAAGATTTAAGTTATTTAAAGTTTAAGGTGAATTTAAAATGTTTAAGCTAGATATTTAAGATTTAAGTTATTTAAAGTTTAAGGTGAATTTAAAATGTTTAAGCTGGATATTTAAGATTTAAGTTATTTAAAGTTTAAGGTGAATTTAAAATGTTTAAGCTAGATATTTAAGATTTAAGTTATTTAAAGTTTAAGGTGAATTTAAAATGTTTAAGCTAGATATTTAAGATTTAAGTTATTTAAAGTTTAAGGTGAATTTAAAATGTTTAAGCTAGATATTTAAGATTTAAGTTATTTAAAGTTTAAGGTGAATTTAAAATGTTTAAGCTAGATATTTAAGATTGAAGTTATTTAAAGTTTAAGGTGAATTTAAAATGTTTAAGCTAGATATTTGTCCGGGGGTATCATCGGATGGGGCCACAGTGTCTTCTGATCCCTCCTGTCTCAGCCTCCAGTATTTATGCTGCAGTAGTTTATGTGTCGGGGGGCTAGGGTCAGTCTGTTACATCTGGAGTATTTCTCTTGTCTTATCCGGTGTCCTGTGTGTATTTAAATATGCTCTCTCTAATTCTCTCTTTCTGTCTTTCTCTCGGAGGACCTGAGCCCTAGGACCATGCCTCAGGACTACCTGGTATGATGACTCCTTGCTGTCCCCAGTCCACCTGGCCGTGCTGCTGCTCCAGTTTCAACTGTTCTGCCTGCGGCTATGGAACCCTGACCTGTTCACCGGACGTGCTTGTTGCACCCTCGACAACTACTATGATTATTATTATTTGACCATGCTGGTCATTTATGAACATTTTAACATTTTAACATTTTGACCATGTTCTGTTATAATATCCACCCTGCACAGCCAGAAGAGGACTGGCCACCCCTCATAGCCTGGTTCCTCTCTAGGTTTCTTCCTAGGTTTTGGCCTTTCTAGGGAGTTTTTCCTAGCCACCCCTCATAGCCTGGTTCCTCTCTAGGTTTCTTCCTAGGTTTTTGGCCTTTCTAGGGAGTTTTTCCTAGGGAGTTTTTCCTAGCCACCGTGCTTCTTTCACATGCTTTGCTTGCTGTTTGGGGTTTTAGGCTTGGTTTCTGTACAGCACTTTGAGAATATCAGCTGATGTACGAAGGGCTATATAAAAATAAATTTGATTTGAAAATTTGAAAGTTTAAGGTGAATTTAAAATGTTTAAGCTAGAGATGAAGTCGGTATTACTGACGTGTCAACTTCTGTCCGTAGCTTCCCAACGGCGTTTGAGACTCCCACAAGCCGCGGAAGACTCTGACGGTAACCCGGTACCAGATAAAAAACATTTATGGAAGTATACACTGAGTGGACAAAACATTAAGAACATCTTCCTAATTTTGAGTTTCAACCCCCCTCACACCACTTCTGCCTTCAGAACAGCATCAATTCGTCAGGACGTGGACTCTACAAGGTGTGGAAAGTGTTCTCCAGGGATGCTGGCCCATGTTCACTCCAATGCTTCCCACAGTTGTGTCCAGTTGGCTGGATGTCCTTTGGGTGGTGGACCATTCTTGATACATACAGGAAACTGTTGATCGTGAAAATCCCGGCAGCGTTGCAGTTCTTGACACAAACCGGTGCACCTGGCACCTACTACCATACCCCGTTCAAAGGCACTTCAATATTTTGTCTTTCCCATTCACCCTCTGAATGGAACACATACACAATCCATGTCTCAATTGTCTCAAGGCTTAAAAATCCTTCTTTAACATGTCTCCTCCCCTTCATCTACACTGATCGAAGTGGATTTAACAAGTGACATCAATCAATAAGGGATCATAACCTGGATTCAGCAGGTGTTCTTAATGTTTTGTACAGTCAGTGTATCTGTTTTTCCATGTATGAATCTGTTATTCAATGTGTTTCTATGGACTAATAGCAGTAAGGACCATCTGTTATTCAATGTGTTTCTATGGACTAATAGCAGTAAGGACCATCTGTTATTCAATGTGTTTCTATTGGCTAATAGCAGTAATCTGTTATTCAATGTGTTTCTATTGGCTAATAGCAGTATGCCAAATGCAATGTTTCATCATCATTTTAGTATGTTTATATATATGTATATATGTATATATGTGTATATGTATATATGTGTATATGTATATATGTATATATGTGTATATGTGTATATGTATATATGTATATATTTATACCTACAGGGGTCCTAGAATTCCAAATCAAATAGCTAAATGATGCTTACTATGACCATCATAAAACAATTCCATATAGCTTAGTAGAACCCATCGCCGGGCCCAATTCCATATAGCTTAGTAGAACCCATCCCCAGGCCCAATTCCATATAGCTTAGTAGAACCCATCCCTGGGCCCAATTCCGTATAGCTTAGTAGAACCCATCCCCGGGCCCTCAGACCTTAAAGGTTTATTAATTGGGGCAAGGGGGCAGTATTTGCACGGCCGGATAAAAAACGTACCCGATTTAAACTGGGTACTACTCTTGCCCAGAAACGAGAATATGCATATAATTAGTAGATTTGGATAGAAAACACTCTAAAGTTTCTAAAACTGTTTGAATGTGTCTGTGAGTATAACAGAACTCATATGGCAGGCCAAAACCTGAGAAGATTCCATACAGGAAGCGCCCTGTCTGACAATTTGTTGTCCTTCTGTTGCATTTCTATCGAAAATACAGCATCTGTGCTGTAACGTGACATTTTCTAAGGCTTCCATTGTCTCCCCGAAGGCGCCAGAAAGTGGAATGACGTGTCTGCAGCCTCTGGGCGAAGAACAGCAGGAGAATTTGTGAGTGGTCAGGCTGGGAACAGTGACACTGGAGATGCGCATTCATGAGAATTCTACATTTTTTTCTTTCAGCCTTTGAATGAATACAACGTCGCCCGGTTGGAATATTATCGCTATTTTACGAGAAAAATAGCATAAAAATTGATTTTAAACAGCGTTTGACATGCTTCGAAGTACGGTAATGGAATATTTTGAATTTCTTTGTCACGAAATGCGCTCGCGCATCACCCTTCGGATAGTGACTTGAACGCACGAACAAAACGGCGGTATTTGAATATAACTATGGATTATTTGGAACCAAAACAACATTTGTTGTTGAAGTAGAAGTCCTGGGAGTGCATTCTGACGAAGAACAGCAAAGGTAATCCAATTTTTCTAATAGTACTTCTGAGTTTGGTGAGCCCCAAACTTGGTGGGTTTCAAATTAGCTAGCCGTGATGGCCGGGCTATCTACTCAGAATATTGCAAAATGTGCTTTCGCCGAAAAGCTATTTTAAAATCTGACACCGCGATTGCATAAAGGAGTTCCGTATCTATAATTCTTAAAATAATTGTTATGTATTTTGTGAACGTTTATCATGAGTAATTTAGTAAATCCACCGGAAGTTTGCGGTGGGTATGCTAGTTCTGAACATCACATGCTAATGTAAAAAGCTGGTTTTTGATATAAATATGAACTTGATTGAACAAAACATGCATGTATTGTATAACATAATGTCCTAGGAGTGTCATCTGATGAAGATCATCAAAGGTTAGTGCTGCATTTAGCTGTGGTTTTGGTTTTTGTGACATATATGCTTGCTTTGAAAATGGCTGTGTGATTATTTTTGGCAGGGTACTCTCCTGACATAATCTAATGTTTTGCTTTCGCTGTAAGGCCTTTTTGAAATCGGACAATGTGGTTAGATTAACGAGAGTCTTGTCTTTAAAATGGTGTAAAATAGTCATATGTTTGAGAAATTGAAGTTATAGCATTTTTGAGGTATTTGTATTTCGCGCCACGCGATTCCACTGGCTGTTGACAAGCGTCCCACCTAGCTCATAGAAGTTAAGGTGCATCTCATGTTTCTACAGTCTCAGTAACGGTTCAGTAAGAGAAAGCACAGAGCAATACAATACTAAACTCCTATAGGTGTGCTAGATATGATGAGATTGGGAAATATTACCTGGAGAATGAGGTGGAGGGGAACACATGAGGAGGGTTAGGGGCCAGGGGTTAGGGGTTAAGGTCTTACCTGGAGAATGAGGTGGAGGGGAACACATGAGGAGGGTTAGGGGCCAGGGGTTAGGGGTTAAGGTCTTACCTGGAGAATGAGGTGGAGGGGAACACATGAGGAGGGTTAGGGGTTAGAGGTTAGGGGCCAGGGGTTAGGGGTCAGGGGCCAGGGGCCAGGGGTTAGGGGTTAGGGGTTAAGGTCTTACCTGGAGAATGAGGTAGAGGAGAACACATGAGGAGGGTTAGGGGTTAGCGGTTAGGGGCCAGGGGTTAGGGGTCAGGGGCCAGGGGTTAGGGGTCAGGGGCCAGGTGTTAGGGGCCCGGGGTCAGGGGCCAGGGGTTAGGGGTCAGGGGCCAGGTGTTAGGGGTCAGGGGCCAGGTGTTAGGGGTCAGGGGCCAGGGGTTAGGGGTTAGGGGTCAGGGCCAGGGGTTAGGTGGCCAAGGGGTTAGGGGCCTTGGGCCAGGATCTTACCTGGAGAATGAGGTGGAGGGGTACACATGAGGAGGGTTAGGGGTTAGAGGTTAGGGTCAGGGGCTATGGGTTAGGGGTTAGGGGTTAAGGTCTTACCTGGAGAATGAGGTGGAGGGGTACACATGAGAAGGGTTAGGGGCCAGGGGTTAGGGGCCAGGGGTTAGGGGTCAGGGGCCAGGATCTTACCTGGAGAATGAGGTGGAGGGGTACACATGAGGAGGGTTAGGGGTTAGAGGTTAGGGTCAGGGGCTATGGGTTAGGGGTTAAGGTCTTACCTGGAGAATGAGGTGGAGGGGTACACATGAGCACCACTCCTTGTCCTTCCCTTACAGACACGCCTCCTCTCGTCCTCCCGCTGAAGGACCCCAGATCTGCACCAGAACACAACAATAATATTAACAGCATTAATATTTGCTTTTCTACACAGTTATAGTTATTTACAATGCTATTCTACACAGTTATAGTTATTTACAATGCTAATCTACACAGTTATAGTTATTTACAATGCTATTCTACACAGTTATAGTTATTTACAATGCTATTCTACACAGTTATAGTTATTTACAATGCTAATCTACACAGTTATAGTTATATACAATGCTAATCTACACAGTTATAGTTATTTACAATGCTGATCTACACAGTTATAGTTATTTACAATGCTTTTCTACACAGTTATAGGTATATACAATGCTATTCTACACAGTTATAGTTATTTACAATGCTATTCTACACAGTTATAGTTATTTACAATGCTATTCTACACAGTTATAGTTATTTACAATGCTATTCTACACAGTTATAGTTATTTACAATGCTAATCTACACAGTTATAGTTATTTACAATGCTATTCTACACAGTTATAGTTATTTACAATGCTATTCTACACAGTTATAGTTATTTACAATGCTATTCTACACAGTTATAGTTATTTACAATGCTATTCTACACAGTTATAGTTATTTACAATGCTAATCTACACAGTTATAGTTATTTACAATGCTATTCTACACAGTTATAGTTATTTACAATGCTAATCTACACAGTTATAGTTATATACAATGCTAATCTACACAGTTATAGTTATTTACAATGCTGATTCTACACAGTTATAGTTATTTACAATGCTAATCTACACAGTTAAAAAGGACACACCCCTGGTTACTGTCTAAGGACACACCCCTGGTTACTGTGTAAGGACACACCCCTGGTTACTTTCTAAGGACACACCCCTGGTTACTTTCTAAGGACACACCCCTGGTTACTGTCTAAGGACACACCCCTGGTTACTGTCTAAGGACACACCCCTGGTTACTGTCTAAGGACACACCCCTGGTTACTTTCTAAGGACACACCCCTGGTTACTGTCTAAGGACACACCCCTGGTTACTTTCTAAGGACACACCCCTGGTTACTGTCTAAGGACACACCCCTGGTTACTGTCTAAGGACACACCCCTGGTTACTTTCTAAGGACACACCCCTGGTTACTGTCTAAGGACACACCCCTGGTTACTGTCTAAGGACACACCCCTGGTTACTTTCGAAGGACACACCCCTGGTTACTGTCTAAGGGCACACCCCTGGTTACTGTCTAAGGGCACACCCCTGGTTACTGTCTAAGGACACACCCCTGGTTACTGTCTAAGGACACACCCCTCGTTAGTCTATACAAGATCTGTTGACTCAGGTCAGAGATCAATTCAACACATTAATCGATGCTTAGAGTAGACACCATTCCATTGGCTCTCTGTTTCTTTGGATGTGTCCCAAATTACACCCTATACACAGACAATAGGGTTCCTATAAATGGAATAGTGTTCCTATACAAGGAGTATGGTTCCTATACAGATAATAGGGTTCTTATACACATATAATAGGGTTCCTATACAGGGAATAGGGTTCCTATACAGAGAATAGGGTTCCTATACAGAGAATAGGGTTCCAATAGAGGGAATAGGGTTCCTATAGAGAGAATCGGGTTCCTATAGAGAGAATAGGGTTCCTATAGAGAGAATAGGGTTCCTATAAATGGAATAGGGTTCCTATACAGAGAATAGGGTTCCTATACAGAGAATAGGGTTCCTATAAATGGAATAGGGTTCCTATACAGAGAATAGGGTTCCTATACAGGGAATAGGGTTCCTATAGAGAGAATAGGGTTCCTATACAGAGAATAGGGTTCCTATACAGAGAATAGGGTTCCTATACACATATAATAAGGTTCCTATACAGAGAATAGGGTTCCTATAAATGGAATAGGCTTCCTATACAGAGAATAGGGTTCCTATACAGAAAATAGGGTTCCTATACAGAGAATAGGGTTCCTATACAGAGAATAGGGTTCCTATACACAGAGAATAGGGTTCCTACAGTTAGGGTTCCTATACAGAGAATAGGGTTCCTATACACATATAATAAGGTTCCTATACTGGGAATACGGTTTCTATACAGGGAATAGGGTTCCTATACAGAGAATAGGGTTCCTATACAGAGAATAGGGTTCCTACAGTTAGGGTCCACCTATGATCTATGAATGTTGTTCCATTCCTTAGAAGGACCAGTACCAGTAGCAGCATGGTTAGACTCCTATACAATACACAGGCCTAACGGAAAACACAAACACTGCATCTACATCCTGACACTATAAATACTGTATCACTGTTAGTTGCCCCTTTGAGGGCTTGGATTTAAAGGAAACAAATTCTGATCAATATGTAGATTAATAGTATCTACACAAAGCTATGATTAAGGACACAAGACATGGCTCCTCTACTCAAGTGACCAATCACATTACGATTCTGCAATCACCAATCTGTGTATCCTGCGTCCCAAATCGCACGCTCTTCCATAGGCCTCTGGTTAAAAGTAGTGCACTATTTAGTAAAGAGTGTGCCATTTGGGATGCATGCCTAGTCTACAATTCAGCGGCACTCTGTCATCCAAGTGAAGCAGCTTTTTCCACCACGACGTGATCATCTGTTAACAGGCGGATTGTAAACAATCGTTACTAAGGTCAGCCTTCACATGAGAAATAACAACAGGCTAACCACTACGAAGGTCAGCCTTCACATGAGAAATAACAACAGGCTAACCACTACGAAGGTCAGCCTTCACATGAGAAATAACAACAGGCTAACCACTACGAAGGTCAGCCTTCACATGAGAAATAACAACAGGCTAACCACTACGAAGGTCAGCCTTCACATGAGAAATAACAACAGGCTAACCATTACGAAGGTCAGCCTTCACATGAGAAATAACAACAGGCTAACCACTACGAAGGTCAGCCTTCACATGAGAAATAACAACAGGCTAACCATTACGAAGGTCAGCCTTCACATGAGAAATAACAACAGGCTAACCATTACGAAGGTCAGCCTTCACATGAGAAATAACAACAGGCTAACCACTACGAAGGTCAGCCTTCACATGAGAAATAACAACAGGCTAACCACTACGAAGGTCAGCCTTCACATGAGAAATAACAACAGGCTAACCACTACGAAGGTCAGCCTTCACATGAGAAATAACAACAGGCTAACCACTACGAAGGTCAGCCTTCACATGAGAAATAACAACAGGCTAACCATTACGAAGGTCAGCCTTCACATGAGAAATAACAACAGGCTAACCACTACGAAGGTCAGCCTTCACATGAGAAATAACAACAGGCTAACCACTACGAAGGTCAGCCTTCACATGAGAAATAGCAACAGGCTAAGCTTCATCATCTCATGGAAATTATGTTGTGATGATGTTTTGAGTTTCATGTCAGACGTCAAGATGCAATTGAAGTGAATTCTGATTTTCATAGTTATTCTACCAAGCAGAGAGAACATAATTTACATTTCTCAGGTTTTAAGACAATTACAATACCTACCATAGGCCTAGTACCAGCTTGTTTAATTTCCACAAAACCTGGGTTACAGTGCTGTGAAAAAGTATTTGCCCTCTTTCTAATTTTCTCTACTTTTGTATATTTTTGATACTGAATGTTATCAGGTCATCAACCAAACCCTAATATTAGATCATGGGAACCTGATGTTAAAAATAACACAATTACACACGACATGGGTCCCATTATGACTGGCAAAAACCAAACACTGCATTCCACAGTAACAACCTCATACCATCAGTCAAGTACGGTGGTGGTAGTGTGATGGTTTAGGGATGCTTTGCTGCCTCAAGACCTGCACCACTTGCTTTTATAGAAAGAACCATGATTTCTGCTCTGTATCAGATAATTCTACAGGAGAATGTCAGACCCATCTGTCTGAGAGCAGAAGCCCTGCTGAGTCATGCAGCAAGACAATGATCCAAAACACACAATCAAGTCTACATGAAAATGGCTAAAAAGCAACACATTTGAAGTGTAGGAACGGCCTAGTCAATGCCCAGACCTAATCTCAACTGAGATGTTGTAGCAGGACCTGAAGCGAGCAGTTCATGCTTGAAAACCCACAAATGTCACTGAGTTAAAGCAGTTCCGCATGGAAGAGCGGCCCAGAATTCCTCCGCAGCGACGCGAGAGACTAATCAACAACTACAGGAAGTGTTTGGTTGGACTCGTTGCAGTTAAAGGTGGAACAACCAGTTATTGAGTGTAAAAGGGGCAACTACTTTTTCACACAGGGGAATTGGGTGTTGCATAACTTTGTTAATAAAATAAATTAAATATATTATTTTAAACTAAGGTTCCCTTTATCTAATATTAGGTTTTGGTTGAAAATCGGATGACATTAAATATGAAAAAAATATGCACAAACAGAGAAAATCAGAAAGGGGTCAAATACTTTTTCACAGCAATGTTTATTCACCAGGCACCAAACAGAAGAAAACAGACTAAAACAGGGAGGGATTACTGACGTGTACAATAGGAAACACTTGTTTCCACTTTCCATTGTAAAACATTTTGCTACGTTTTGCACTAATGAATATGACCCTTAGACAGGTGAGACTCAGGGTAGGTTTCTGCTGTAGTAGGCTCTTTAATCCCAACAGTCATCACTCGGTACATGAATGTTTACCATGTTACTGGAAGTGTTGGGCAATTATGCCTTACAGCCACATACTGTACCGAGATGTGAGACCTGGGTCAGTGGACCAACTGAAACCATATTTTGGTATTTTATTAGGATCCCCATTAGCTGTTGCAAAAGCAGCAGCTACTCTTCCTGGGGTTCCACACAAAACATGAAACATAATACAGAATGACATAATACAGAACATCAATAGACAAGAACAGCTCAAGGACAGAACTACCTACATGTTTAAAAAGGCACACGTAGCCTACATATCAATGGATACACACAAACTATCTGGGTCAAATAGGGGAGAGGCGTTGTGCCGTGAGGTGTTGCTTTATCTGTTTTTTGAAACCAGGTTTGCTGTTTAATTTAACAATATGAGATGGAAGGAAGTTCCATGCAATAAGGGCTCTATATAATACTGTACACTTTCTTGAATTTGTTCTGGATTTGGGGACTGTGAAAAGACCCCTGGTGGCATGACTGGTGGGGTAAGTGTGTGTGTCAGAGCTGTGTGTAAATTGACTATGCAAATAATTTGGGATTTTCAACACATTAATGTTTCTTATAAAAAGAAGAAGTGATGCAGTCAGTCTCACCTCAACTCTTAGCCAAGAGAGACTGGCATCCATAGTATTTATATCAGCCCTCTGATGTATATCAGCCCTATACAGAGTCCTAGATTTGACCAGGACCCAGTGCATTAAATAAGGAAAAGGGTGCCATGTGGGATTGTATTTATTCTGCAGTTCAGACATATTAAGGAAAGATCAAGGGTTCAAAGTCTTCATCTGAAGATGAAATGTAGGCTGCTGTATCATGCAGTCCCCCTCCCTGTCTACTGTGTTTCTGCTAACAAGTGTCACACTACATTTGATCTAAAACAAATGACTAGCGGGTTATACGCTCTATCGGCAGGACGGAACGGCAGCCTCTGGTAAGACATGGGGCGGAGGCCTATGCATTTCTGTAAACAACAGATGGTGCATGATATCTAAGGAAGTATCAAGGTTTTGATTGCCTGAGGTAGAGTATCTCATGACAAGCTGTAGACCATACTATCTAGTTTTACCTCATTTCTATCAGCATGTTAAATGTGCAACCAGAGGAAAACAAAATTCTCGACCACCTTTACTCCACACACAGAGACACATACAAAGCTCTCCCTCCATTTGGCATATCTGACCATAATTCTATCATCCTAATTCCTGATTTCAAACTAAAATTAAAGCAGGAAGCACCAGTCTATAAAAAAATGGTAAAATGAAGCAGATGCTAAACTACAGGACTGTTTTTCTATCACAGACTGGAATATGTTCCGGGATTCTTCCAATGGCATTGAGGAGTATACCACATCAGTCACTGGCTTTAACAATAAGTGCATCGATGAAGTCGTCCCCACAGTGACTGTACGCACATACCCCAACCAGAAGCCATGGATTACAGGCAACATCCGCACTGAGATAAAGGGTAGAGCTGCCGCTTTCAAGGAGCATGACTCGGAAGCTTATAAGAAATCCCAATATGCCCTCTGATGAACCATCAAACAGGCGAAGCTCCAATACAGGACTAAGATTGAATCGTACTACACCGGCTCCGACGCTCGTTGGATGTGGCAGGGCTTGCAAACTATTACAGACTACAAAGGGAAGCACAGCTGAGAGCTGCCCAGTGACACGAACCTACCAGACGAGCTAAATGACTTCCATGCTCGCTTCGAGGCAAGTAACACTGAAACACGCATGAGAGCATCAGCTGACCTGTAGCACTCACGTCTGTAGCAATGAAATGCTTTGAAAGGCAGGTCATGGCTCACATCAACACCATTATCCCAGAAACCCTAGACCCACTTCAATTTGCATACCGCATCAACAGATCGACAGATGATGCAATCTATATTGCACTCCACACTGACATTTCCCACCTGGACAAAAGGAACACTTATGTGAGAATGCTATTCATTGACTACAGCTCAGCGTTCAACACCATAGTGCCCTCAATGCTCATCACTAAGCTAAGGACCCTGGGACTAAACACCTCCCTCTGCAACTGGATCCTGGACTTCCTGACGGGCCGCCCCCCAGGTGGTGAGGGTAGGTAGCTGATCCTCAACACTGGAGCCCCTCAGGGGTGCGTGCTCAGTCCCCTCCTGTACTCCCTGTTCACTCATGACTGCATGGCCAGGCACGACTCCAACACCATCATTCATTTTGCTCAAGACACAACAGTGGTAGGCCTGATAACCGACAACGATGAGACAGCCTATAGGGAGGAGGTCAGAGACCTGGACGGGTGGTGCAAGGACAGCAACCTCTCCCTCGACGTGATCAAGACAAAGGAGATGATTGTGGACTACAGGAAAAGGAGCACCGAGCACGCCCCCATTCTCATCGACGGGGCTGTAGTGGAGAAGGTTGAGAGCTTCAAGTCCCTTGGCGTCCACATCACCAACAAACTAACATGGTCCAAGCACACCAAGACAGTCGTGAAGAGGGCACAACAAAACCTATTCCCCATGCCAGAGCTTATTACAGGGTAAGAGTCTGAACTTTACTTCAGATTGGCTGACCACTTCATACTATGCTGGAGCTGTTGATCTTTCTGAATGTAACACGCTGTATGTTCTGAATGTATCACCCTGTATGTTCTGAATGTATCACCTTGTATGTTCTGAATGTATCACCCTGTATGTTCTGAATGTATAACCTTGTATGTTCTGAATGTATCACCCTGTATGTTCTGAATGTAACACCCTGTATGTTCTGAATGTATCACCCTGTATGTAACACCCTGTATGTTCTGAATGTATCACCCTGTATGTAACACCCTGTATGTTCTGAATGTATCACCCTAGATGTTCTGAATGTATCACCATGTATATATCACCCTGTATGTTCTGAATGTATCACCCTGTATCTTCTGAATGTATCACCCTGTATGTTCTGAATGTATCACCCTGTATGTTCTGAATGTAACACCCTGTATGTTCTGAATGTATCACCCTGTATGTTCTGAATGTATCACCCTGTATGTAACACCCTGTATGTTCTGAATGTATCACCTTGTATGTATCACCCTGTATGTTCTGAATGTATCATGCTGTATGTATCACCCTGTATGTTCTGAATGTAACACCCTGTATGTAACACCCTGTATGTTCTGAATGTATCACTCTGTATGTTCTGAATGTATCACCCTGCATGTTCTGAATGTATCACCCTGTATGTAACAACCTGTATGTTCTGAATGTATCACCCTATATATATCACCCTGCATGTTCTGAATGTATCACTCTGTATGTTCTGAATGTATCACCCTGCATGTTCTGAATGTATCACCCTGTATGTAACACCCTGTATGTTCTGAATGTATCACCCTGGATGTTCTGAATGTATCACCCTGTATATATCACCCAGTATGTTCTGAATGTATCACCCTGTATCTTCTGAATGTATCACCCTGTATGTTCTGAATGTATCACCCTGTATGTTCTGAATGTATCACCCTGTATGTAACACCCTGTATGTTCTGAATGTATCACCTTGTATGTATCACCCTGTATGTTCTGAATGTATCATGCTGTATGTATCACCCTGTATGTTCTGAATGTAACACCCTGTATGTAACACCCTGTATGTTCTGAATGTATCACTCTGTATGTTCTGAATGTATCACCCTGCATGTTCTGAATGTATCACCCTGTAAGTAACAACCTGTATGTTCTGAATGTATCACCCTGTATGTATCACCCTGCATGTTCTGAATGTATCACCCTGTATGTAACAGCCTGCATGTTCTGAATGTATCACCCTGTATGTTCTGAATGTATCACCCTGTATATTCTGAATGTATCACTCTGTATGTTCTGAATGTAACACCCTGTATGTTCTGAATGTATCACCCTGTATGTTCTGAATGTATCTCCCGGTATGTTCTGAATGTATCACCCTGTATGTTCTGAATGTATCATGCTGAATCAACACCCTGTATTTGACACCCTGTATGTTCTGAATGTATCACCCTGTATGTAACACCCTGTATGTTCTGAATGTATCACCCTGTATGTATCACCCTGTATGTTCTGAATGTATCACCCTGTATGTTCTGAATGTATCACCCTGTATGTTCTGAATGTATCACCCTGTATGGTCTGAAAGTATCACCCTGTATGTTCTGAATGTAACACCCTGTATGTTCTGAATGTATCACCCTGTATGTATCACCCTGTATGTTCTGAATGTAACACCCTGTATGTTCTGAATGTATCACCCTGTATGTATCACCCTGTATGTTCTGAATGTATCACCCTGTATGTTCTGAATGTATCACCCTATACATTCTGAATATATCACCCTGTATGTATCACCCTGTATGTTCTGAATGTATCACCCTGTATGTTCTGAATGTATCACCATGTACATTCTGAATGTATCACCCTGTATGTTCTGAATGTATCATCCTGTATGTTCTGAATGTAACACCCTGTATGTTATGAATGTATCACCCTGTATGTATCACCCTGTATGTTCTGAATGTAACACCCTGTATGTTCTGAATGTATCACGCTGTATGTTCTGAATGTATCACCCTATATGTTCTGAATGTATCACCCTGTATGTTCTGAATGTATCACCCTGTATGGTCTGAATGTATCACCCTGTATGTTCTGAATGTAACACCCTGTATGTTCTGAATGTATCACCCTGTATGTATCACCCTGTATGTTCTGAATGTAACACCCTGTATGTTCTGAATGTATCACCCTGTATGTATCACCCTGTATGTTCTGAATGTATCACCCTGTATGTTCTGAATGTATCACCCTGTATGTTCTGAATGTATCACCCTGTATGTTCTGAATGTAACACCCTGTATGTTATGAATGTATCACCCTGTATGTTCTGAATGTATCACCCTGTATGTTCTGAATGTATCACCTTGTACATTCTGAATGTATCACCCTGTATGTTCTGAATGTATCACCCTGTACTTTCTGAATGTATCACCCTGTATGTATCACCCTGTATGTTCTGAATGTATCACCCTGTATGCCCTGAATGTAACACCCTGTATGTTCTGAATGTATCATCCTGTATGTTCTGTATGTATCACCCTGTATGTTCTGAATGTATCACCCTGTATGTTCTGAATGTATCACCCGGTATGTTCTGAATGTATCACCCTGTATGTTCTGAATGTAACACCCTGTATGTTCTGAATGTAACACCCTGTATGTTCTGAATGTAACACCCTGTATGTTCTGAATGTATCACCCTGTATGTTCTGAATGTAACACCCTGTATGTTCTGAATGTAACACCCTGTATGTTCTGAATGTATCACCCTGTATGTAACACCCTGTATGTTCTGAATGTATCACCCTATATGTTCTGAATGTATCACCTTGTACATTCTGAATGTATCACCCTGTATGTTCTGAATGTAACACCCTTTATGTTCTGAATGTATCACCCTGTATGTATCACCTTGTATGTTCTGAATGTATCACCCTGTAAGTATCACCCTGTATGTTCTGAATGTATCACCCTGTATGTATCACCCTGTATGTTCTGAATGTAACACCCTGTATGTTCTGAATGTAACACCCTGTATGTATCACCCTGTATGTTCTGAATGTATCACCATGTATGTTCTGAATGTATCACCCTGTATGTTCTGAATGTATCACCCTGTATGTTCTGAATGTAACACCCTGTATGTTATGAATGTATCACCCTGTATGTTCTGAATGTATCACCCTGTATGTTCTGAATGTATCACCCTGTATGTTCTGAATGTATCACCCTGTACTTTCTGAATGTATCACCCTGTATGTATCACCCTGTATGTTCTGAATGTATCACCCTGTATGTCCTGAATGTAACACCCTGTATGTTCTGAATGTATCATCCTGTATGTTCTGTATGTATCACCCTGTATGTTCTGAATGTATCACCCTGTATGTTCTGAATGTATCACCAAGGTATGTTCTGAATGTATCACCCTGTATGTTCTGAATGTAACACCCTGTATGTTCTGAATGTAACACCCTGTATGTTCTGAATGTAACACCCTGTATGTTCTGAATGTATCACCCTGTATGTAACACCATGTATGGTCTGAATGTATCACCCTGTATGTTCTGAATGTAACACCCTGTATGTTCTGAATGTATCACCCTGTATGTATCACCCTGTATGTTCTGAATGTAACACCCTGTATGTTCTGAATGTATCACCCTGTATGTATCACCCTGTATGTTCTGAATGTATCACCCTGTATGTTCTGAATGTATCACCCTGTATGTTCTGAATGTAACACCCTGTATGTTATGAATGTATCACCCTGTATGTTCTGAATGTATCACCCTGTATGTTCTGAATGTATCACCTTGTACATTCTGAATGTATCACCCTGTATGTTCTGAATGTATCACCCTGTACTTTCTGAATGTATCACCCTGTATGTATCACCCTGTATGTTCTGAATGTATCACCCTGTATGTCCTGAATGTAACAGCCTGTATGTTCTGAATGTATCATCCTGTATGTTCTGTATGTATCACCCTGTATGTTCTGAATGTATCACCCTGTATGTTCTGAATGTATCACCCGGTATGTTCTGAATGTATCACCCTGTATGTTCTGAATGTAACACCCTGTATGTTCTGAATGTAACACCCTGTATGTTCTGAATGTAACCCCCTGTATGTTCTGAATGTAACACCCTGTATGTTCTGAATGTAACACCCTGTATGTTCTGAATGTATCACCCTGTATGTAACACCCTGTATGTTCTGAATGTATCACCCTATATGTTCTGAATGTATCACCTTGTACATTCTGAATGTATCACCCTGTATGTTCTGAATGTATCACCCTGTATGTTCTGAATGTAACACCCTGTATGTTCTGAATGTAACACCCTGTATGTTCTGAATGTATCACCCTGTATGTTCTGAATGTATCACCCTGTATGTTCTGAATGTAACACCCTGTATGTTCTGAATGTAACACCCTGTATGTTCTGAATGTATCACCCTGTATGTTCTGAATGTATCACCCTGTATGTTCTGAATGTAACACCCTGTATGTTCTGAATGTAACACCCTGTATGTTCTGAATGTATCACCTTGTACATTCTGAATGTATCACCCTGTATGTTCTGAATGTATCACCCTGTATGTTCTGAATGTAACACCCTGTATGTTCTGAATGTAACACCCTGTATGTTCTGAATGTATCACACAGTATGTTCTGAATGTAACACCCTGTATGTTCTGAATGTATCACCCTGTATGTTCTGAATGTAACACCCTGTATGTTCTGAATGTAACACCCTGTATGTTCTGAATGTATCACCCTGTATGTTCTGAATGTAACACCCTGTATGTTCTGAATGTAACACCCTGTATGTTCTGAATGTAACACCCTGTATGTTCTGAATGTAACACCCTGTATGTTCTGAATGTATCACCCTGTATGTTCTGAATGTATCACCCTGTATGTTCTGAATGTAACACCCTGTATGTTCTGAATGTAACACCCTGTATGTTCTGAATGTAACACCCTGAATGTTCTGAATGTAACACCCTGTATGTTCTGAATGTATCACCCTGTATGTTCTGAATGTAACACCCTGTATGTTCTGAATGTAACACCCTGTATGTTCTGAATGTATCACCCTGTATGTTCTGAATGTATCACCCTGTATGTTCTGAATGTAACACCCTGTATGTTCTGAATGTAACACCCTGTATGTTCTGAATGTAACACCCTGTATGTTCTGAATGTAACACCCTGTATGTTCCGAATGTATCACCCTGTATGTTCTGAATGTATCACGCTGTATGTTCTGAATGTATCACCCTGTATGTTCTGAATGTATCACCCTGTATGTAACACCCTGTATGTTCTGAATGTATCACCCTGTATGTAACACCCTGTATGTTCTGAATGTATCACCCTGTATGTTCTGAATGTAACACCCTGTATGTGCTGAATGTATCACCCTGTATGTATCACCCTGTATATTCTGAATGTATCACCCTGTATGTATCACCCTGTATGTTTTGAATGTATCACCCTGTATGTTCTGAATGTATCACCCTGTAGATTCTGAATGTATCACCCTGTATGTTCTGAATGTAACACCCTGTATGTTCTGAATTTAACACCCTGTATGTTCTGAATGTAACACCCTGTATGTTCTGAATGTAACACCCTGTATGTTCTGAATGTATCACCCTGTATATAACACCCTGTATGTTCTGAATGTATCACCCTGTATGTTCTGAATGTATCACCTTGTACATTCTGAATGTATCACCCTGTATGTAACACCCTGTATGTTCTGAATGTATCACCCTGTATGTAACACCCTGTATGTTCTGAATGTATCACCCTGTATGGTCTGAATGTATCACCCTGTATGTTCTGAATGTTACACCCTGTATGTTCTGAATGTATCACCCTGTATGTAACACCCTGTATGTTCTGAATGTATCACCCTGTATGTTCTGAATGTAACACCCTGTATGTTCTGAATGTATCACCCTGTATGTATCACCCTGTATGTTCTGAATGTATCACCCTGTATGTATCACCCTGTATGTTCTGAATGTATCACCCTGTATGTTCTGAATGTATCACCCTGTATGTTCTGAATGTATCACCCTGTATGTTCTGAATGTATCACGCTGTATGTTCTGAATGTATCACCCTGTATGTAACACCCTGTATGTTCTGAATGTATCACCCTGTATGTAACACCCTGTATGTTCTGAATGTATCACCTTGTACATTCTGAATGTATCACCCTGTATGTTCTGAATGTATCACCCTGTATGTAACACCCTGTATGTTCTGAATGTATCACCCTGTATGTTCTGAATGTAACACCCTTTATGTTCTGAATGTATCACCCTGTATGTATCACCCTGTATGTTCTGAATGTATCACCCTGTATGTATCACCCTGTATGTATCACCCTGTATTTTTGAATGTATCACGCTGTATGTTCTGAATGTATCACCCTGTATGTTCTGAATGTAACACCCTGTATGTTCTGAATGTATCACCCTGTATGTTCTGAATGTAACACCCTGTATGTTCTGAATGTATCACCCTGTATGTTCTGAATGTAACACCCTGTATGTTCTGAATGTATCACCCTGTATGTTCTGAATGTATCACCCTGTATGTTCTGAATGTATCACCCTGTATGTTCTGAATGTATCACGCTGTATGTTCTGAATGTATCACCCTGTATGTTCTGAATGTATCACCCTGTATGTAACACCCTGTATGTTCTGAATGTATCACCTTGTACATTCTGAATTTATCACCCTGTATGTTCGGAATGTATCACCCTGTATGTAACACCCTGTATGTTCTGAATGTATCACCCTGTATGTTCTGAATGTAACACCCTTTATGTTCTGAATGTATCACCCTGTATGTATCACCCTGTATGTTCTGAATGTATCACCCTGTATGTATCACCCTGTATGTATCACCCTGTATTTTTGAATGTATCACGCTGTATGTTCTGAATGTATCACCCTGTATGTTCTGAATGTAACACCCTGTATGTTCTGAATGTATCACCCTGTATGTTCTGAATGTAACACCCTGTATGTTCTGAATGTATCACCCTGTATGTTCTGAATGTAACACCCTGTATGTTCTGAATGTATCACCCTGTATGTTCTGAATGTAACACCCTGTATGTTCTGAATGTATCACCCTGTATGTTCTGAATGTAACACCCTGTATGTTCTGAATGTATCACCCTGTATGTTCTGAATGTAACACCCTGTATGTTCTGAATGTATCACCCTGTATGGTCTGAATGTATCACCCTGTATGTTCTGAATGTATCACCCTGTATGGTCTGAATGTATCACCCTGTATGTTCTGAATGTAACACCCTGTATGTTTTGAAGGTAACACCCTGTATGTTCTGAATGTAACACCCTGTATGTTCTGAATGTATCACCCTGTATGTTCTGAATGTATCACCCTGTTTGTTCTGAATGTATCACCCTGTATGTTCTGAATGTATCACCCTGTATGTATCACCCTGTATGTTCTGAATGTATCACCCTTTATGGTCTCAATGTATCACCCTGTATGTATCACCCTGTATGTATCACCCTGTACTTTCTGAATGTTCATGTTCGTTTTTTTACTATTCTTGTTGGGACTTCTGGTTGCCACAAGTATAGTTAAACATGTCCTCACACACACACACACACACACATGCACACGCACATGTACACGCACATGCACACACACACACACAGACATACTATTTACTAACGGTGAGTGTTCCAAGCAAACAAGGGACATACTGAGGACATTCGGCAATGTTCCCATTCGGCGTGACGACGTGTAGAACGTTCTCAGGGGGACCTTTTCTAGTTCCCTGTAAGATCCCAGGACGTCACTGAGGACCACGTCGGGACCTTTGTATGACGTTCTCATGACGTCCATTTTACTAGCCTTTAGGACGTCGTGTGATGGTCCCAAGGGAACATTCTCTTGGGGGACCTTTTTCTAGTTCCCATCTTTTTAGGACGTTCTTGGAACGTTGTGTCATGGTCCCCTGGAGGTATTGTCTAGTCCCCAGTTTGCTAGGAACCTTCTAGGGACCATGACACAACATCCTGACCATCCCGAGGAATTCCTAACGACTCACTATCGTTAGCTGGGCTCCAACAGGAAAGCACACTGACCAGTTTCATTGTGTGATGTGCAAAAGAGGGGGGGGGGGGCTAGCTAACTCAGCTCTCGAAGAGAAGAGGAGAGATCAAAGGAAATCTCTTCAATAAAAATATGAAAAGGGCTCATGCTGTGAAACGAAAAGCTGCTCCACCCCAGGAGAGTTAAAGATATTAATACTACCGTCACATATTGTGAAGCCTTATGAAGGGTAGGGGGTCTCCACCCACAAAAAAAAAGAGAGAATAAACGTTTTTTAATTGAATCGTTCTCAGGAGGCTAACCTGTCAGCTTTATGGATATTATCAGTGTATTTCGACGCTAACACATTATCTGAAACAGCTCACTATGTGAAAACGAAGTCATGTTCAGTATGGTGAAAATCATGTTCGAAACGGTGAGGTACTAACCTTAGCTTTAAATGTTTTTTTTTTTTTTTTGTGTTCGGGTTGCAAAACGTTTGCTACAATGTGCTCTACTGAACATGACCCAGGCTAAGAAGCTGCCATCACAGTGGAGGAATGGAAGGCCTCAGTCGGAATGTTACTGTGGCGGCCATTGATTCATCAGTCTCTGACTGTGTCCCAAATGGTACCCTGTGTACTATATAGTGCATTTCTTTTGACCAGAGAACCATAAGGAGAAGAGGGTGCTATTTCAGTCACAGTCCTTCTCTCCTCAAATCACAGAAGACACACAACCTACAGATGTAGGATCTTAATTTGAGCCAGTTTGCTACAGCAGGAAATGAATCATGCATTAATAGGAATTATTATGTGGATTATATTTAATGGATATTTTTGTAAGGGTTGATATATTTTTCATGAAGGCCAATCAAGTCTGAAATGTAAATGACAAACTTCAGAAGCCTTTTTAAACCTCAAATACACTACAAGTGTTTTTTTTATTTATTTTTTACTTTATTTAGGCAAGTCAGCTAAAAACACATTTTTATTTGCATTGACAGCCTAGCGGGGAAGAGTTGACTGCCTTGTTCAGAATGACATATTTTTACCTTGTCAGCTCAAGAGATTTGATCTAACAACCTTTTGGTTACTGGCCCAACGCTCTAACCACTAGGCTACCTGCCATCCCGTCCTGTATTGTAAGAAAGTTCTCATGCAACAGGGTGATCAAATGAACATCCTACAGTATACCTGTGACCTCTCCTGTTGTATAAATGAGATTATAAACTGGGTGGTTCAAGCCCTGAATGCTGATTGGCTGACAGCCATGGTATATCAGACCGTTTACCACGGGTATGACAAAATATGCATTTTTACTACTCTAATTACGTTGGTAACCAGCTTATAACAGCAATAAGGCAAATCTGGAGTTTGTGATATATGCTCAATATATTACGGCTAAGGGTAGTGTCAAGGCACTCCGCCATATGTCTTGCTTAAGAATATCCTTTAGCCTTGGTATATTGGCCTTATACCACACCTTCTCTGGCCTTATTTCTTAACCATAGGGACCACAACCCCTTAGGGAACAGGGTTAAATCTGGGACACATACAGTGACTCACATAATTAAATAAAGTATCAAAAGCAGGATAGGGTATTGAGGAGAGGTAATATCTACTGAGGAGAGGTAATATCTATTGAGGAGAGGTGATATCTATTGAGGAGAGGTGATATCTATTGAGGAGAGGTGATATCTACTGAGGAGAGGTAATATCTATTGAGGAGAGGTGATATCTACTGAGGAGAGGTAATATCTATTGAGGAGAGGTGATATCTATTGAGGAGAGGTGATATCTATTGAGGAGAGGTGATATCTACTGAGGAGAGGTAATATCTATTGAGGAGAGGTGATATCTACTGAGGAGAGGTAATATCTACTGAGGAGAGGTAATATCTACTGATATCTACTGTAATATCTACTGAGGAGAGGTAATATCTACTGAGGAGAGGTAATATCTACTGATATCTACTGTAATATCTACTGAGGAGAGGTAATATCTACTGAGGAGAGGTAATATCTACTGAGGAGAGGTAATATCTACTGAGGAGAGGTAATATCTACTGAGGAGAGGTAATATCTACTGAGGAGAGGTAATATCTACTGAGGAGAGGTAATATCTACTGAGGAGAGGTAATATCTACTGAGGAGAGGTAATATCTACTGAGGAGAGGTAATATCTACTGAGAAGATGTAATATTTACTAAGGAGAGGTAATATCCAGGGCTTCAGAATTTGTACTACTTTACTATAGATTCCAGTGGCAGGTGTAGCAGTAAAACATGATCTCCAGGTGTCAGAGAACAAGCTGAGGTTTTGGTTCTGCTGTATTGATCTATAGAGACAGTAAAAAAATGATCTCCAGATGTCAGAGAACAAGCTGAGGTTTTGGTTCTGCTCTATTGATCTATAGAGACAGTAAAACATGATCTCCAGATGTCAGAGAACAAGCTGAGGTTTTGGTTCTGCTATAACCATCTATAGAGACAGTAAAACATGATCTCCAGGTGTCAGAGAACAAGCTGAGGTTTTGGTTCTGCTATAACCATCTATAGAGACAGTAAAACATGATCTCCAGGTGTCAGAGAACAAGCTGAGGTTTTGGTTCTGCTATAACCATCTATAGAGACAGTAAAACATGATCTCCAGGTGTCAGAGAACAAGCTGAGGTTTTATTTCTGCTATAACCATCTATAGAGACAGTAAAACATGATCTCCAGGTGTCAGAGAACAAGCTGAGGTTTTGGTTCTGCTATAACCATCTATAGAGACAGTAAAACATGATCTCCAGGTGTCAGAGAACAAGCTGAGGTTTTGGTTCCAAGGTTCTGCTACAAAAGAGACATAAAGATCACACAGATGTCAGATCATAAAAACTGCCTTTGAAATGGCACCCTATTCCCTATATAGTGCACTACTTTTAACCAGTGCCCATACAGCTCTGGTCAAAAGAAGTGTACTACGTAGTGAACCATTTCAGCCACCAGCAGAGTGAAAAGGAGAGGCTGACTACAGCTCTTCTTCTGTTGTGTTTTATTACAATGCCCTCTCAGGTTGCTACTGACCTATCCTTTCCCATTGTGATGTGAAACTCATGTAAGGAGATCAATATTAATGTGTTCTTAATAATGCAACAATCACAGACGGAAGAATGTGTAAGAGCGTAAGAATGCGAAGAGCTGCACCATTTGCATAAGCATCTACACATCTGTAGGACTGACTGGTTCTCTAAAGACAGAACCTATTCCATTTAGTGTCATAGCCTGAACAACAAACAATGCCTTTGAGGTTGCACACAAGGCAAAACCTTGGAGAGAGGTACAGCGAGGGAGAGGGACAGAGAGAGAGAGAAAGAGAGAGAAGAAACAGAGAGAGAGGGACAGAGAGGGAGGAGAGACAGACAGCGAGAGAGAGGGACAGAGAGAGAGAGGAGGGAGAGAGAGAGAGAGAAAGAGAGAGGAGAAACAGAGAGAGAGGGACAGAGAGGGAGGAGAGACAGACAGCGAGAGAGAGGGACAGAGAGAGAGAGGAGGGAGAGAGAGAGGGAGAGAGATGTTTAACCACCACTCCACCCTGGACTTGAACAGCCTCTACGACCAGGTTCACCTCTACAAGGCAGCAGTGCCCACCTTGGCCCGGACCCTAAAGGACATCGCCCTCAACCGCAGCCCCAACACCTCACACAGGAGCAACAGATCAACAGACACTCTCCCAGACCAGCGAGACACTCTCCCAGACCTGTGGGACCGCCCCCTGGACCTACACATAGAGGACCCACGCTGAGAGGACCTACATCCAGACCACAACACCACCAGACACATCCACACTCCCACCCCAACCAATCAACACCCCTCCAAGTCAACCATGCCCACACCCAATTTAGGCCCTCTCAGATCAGTCCTATGCCCCTCCTGCCCACCCCATGCCCCCCACCCCCGCATAGAGGGCCTCAACATGGAAGTCACACATACGCCCAGGCCGTAAGCAGGCAAGCAGGCCCAACCCCCACTCTTACACTAGCCCAAGCCAATGGCATGTACCTGGTGCTCAGCAGGCTCTGCTCACACTTACTGGCCTGAGGCCAAAACACACAACTAACAACAACATTGGACACTTTACGGAACACAAAGCCTTCACTATCTCATCCTGGAATATCCAAGGCCTGAGGTCATCTGCCTTTGGCCTAAAGAGCAGGAACCTGGACTTCACCAGAGAAATCAGAAAAGGTGAGTGAAGGTTTATAACAGTATTTCTGAGTTTAGTTGACTCCAGAACTTGGCGGGTAACTGTGTAGCTCGCTTTGATGGCTGAGCTCTGTACTCAGAATATTGAACAATGTGCTTTCGCTGTAAAGCTATTTTGAAATCTGACAATGCGGTTGCATTAAGGAGAAGTGTATCTATAATTCTTTCAATAACTGTTGTAAATTTTTATCAACGTTTATGAGTATTTTTGTAAATTGATGTGCTCATTCACGCGCCAATGTAAAATGGGGTTTATGGATATAAATATGAACTTTATCGAGCAAAACATACATGTATTGTGTAACATTGAGTCCTGGGAGTGTCATCTGATGAAGATCATCAAAGGTTAGTGATTATTTGTAGCTGTATTTCTGTTTTTTGTGACGCCTCTCCTTGCTTGGAAAATGGCTGTGTGGTTTTTCTTGTTAGGTGCTGTCCTAACATAATCTAATGTTATGCTTTTGCCGTAAAGCCTTTTTGAAATCGGACAATGTGGTTGGATTAACGAGAAGATCATCTTTAAAATGGGATATAATAGTTGTATGTTTGAGAAATTTTAATTATGAGATATTTGTTGTTTTGAATTTGCCGCCCTGCTATTTCACTGGCTGTTGGCAGTGTGTCCCGCAGGTGGGACGCTAGCGTCCCACATGTCCCAGAGAGGTTAAATTAATCAAAACAGGAACATTTTACATTTGGCTACAAATTCAAAAGGAAATTATCTCAACAGAGAAAAAGGTCCTCCTGTGTGCTACCTATATCCCCCCACTAGAATCCCCATACTTTAATGAAGACAGCTTCTCCATCCTGGAGGGGGAAATCAATAATTTCCAGGCCCAGGGACATGTACTAGTCTGTGGTGACCTAAATACCAGCACCTGACACCCTCAGCACACAGGGGGACAAACACCTGGAGGTGACATCATTCCCTTCCCCATATGCCCCCCTAGACACAACTACATGTCACAACTCCTGCAGCTCTGTATGTACATGGTCAATGGTAGGCTTCACCCGGCACAGCCAGAAGAGGACTGGCCACCCCTCATAGCCTGGTTCCTCTCTAGGTTTCTTCCTAGGTTTTGGCCTTTCTAGGGAGTTTTTCCTAGCCACCGTGCTTCTACACCTGCATTGCTTGCTGTTTGGGGTTTTAGGCTGGGTTTCTGTACAGCCCTTTGTGATATCAGCTGATGTAAGAAGGGCTATATAAATAAATTTGATTTGATTTGATTAGGCTTCGTGGGGACTTCTACGGTAGGTACACTTATAGCTCATCTCTTGGCATTAGTACTGTAGACTAATTCATCACTGACCTCAACCCAGTGTTCACAGTCAGCCCACTGACACCCCTATGAGATCACAGTCTACTTTTTAAATGAACCTTTATTTAACTAGTCAAGACAGTTAAGAAAAAATATTTATTTACAATGACATCCTACCAATGACGGTCTACCGGGGAACAGTGGGTTAACTGCCTTGTTCAGAACAACATATTTTTACCTTGTCAGCTCAGGGATTCAATCCACGAACCTGTTGGTTACTGGCCCAGCGCTCTAACCACTAGGCTACCTGCTGGTTACTGGCCCAACGCTCTAACCACTAGGCTACCTGCTGGTTACTGGTCCAACGCTCTAACCACTATGCTACCTGCTGGTTACTGGCCCAACGCTCTAACCACTAGGCTACCTGCTGGTTACTGGCCCAACGCTCTAACCACTAGACTACCTGCTGGTTACTGGTCCAACGCTCTAACCACTAGGCTACCTGCTGGTTACTGGCCCAACGCTCTAACCACTAGGCTACCTGCTGGTTACTGGCCCAACGCTCTAACCACTAGGCTACCTGCTGGTTACTGGCCCAACGCTCTAACCACTAGACTACCTGCTGGTTACTGGTCCAACGCTCTAACCACTAGGCTACCTGCTGGTTACTGGCCCAACGCTCTAACCACTAGGCTACCTGCTGGTTACTGGCCCAACGCTCTAACCACTAGGCTATATCTACCGTGCGATATGTGTCAACAGCAACCTTGGGAAAATCCTCTGCATTATCATTAACAACAGACTAGTTCATTACCTCAGTGAAAACAATGTACTGAGAAAATGTCAAATTGGCTTTTTACCAAATTACCGTACGACAGACCACGTATTCACCCTGCACACCCTAACTGACAAACAAACAAACCAAAACAAAGGCAAAGTCTTCTCATGCTTTGTTGATTTCAAAAAAAGCTTTTGACTCAATGTGGCATGAGGGTTTGCAATGCAAATTGATGGAAAATGGTGTTGGGGGAAAAGCATATGACATTAAAAAATCAAGTGTGTGTTAATAACAAGTGTGTGTTTAAAATTGGCAAAAAACACTCACATTTCTTTCCACAGGGCCATAGGGTGAGACAGGGATGCAGCTTAAGCCCCACCCTCTTCAACATATATATCAACGAATTGGCGAGGACACTAGAACAGTCTGCAGCACCCGGCTTCACCCTACTAGAATATGAAGTCAAATGTCTACTGTTTGCTGATGATCTGGTGCTTCTGTCACCAACCAAGGAGGGCCTACAGCAGCACCTAGATCTTCTGCACAGATTCTGTCAGACCTGGGCCCTGACAGACCTGGGCCCTGACAGTAAATCTCAGTAATATAAAATGTATGGTGTTCCAAAAAAGGTTCAGTTGCCAGGACCACAAACACAAATTCCATCTAGACACCGTTGCCCTAGAGCACACAAAAACTATACATACCTCGGCCTAAACATCAGCACCACAGGTAACTTCCATAAAGCTGTGAAGGATTTGAGAGACAAGGCAAGAAGGGCCTCCTATGCCATCAAAAGGAACATAAAATTTGACATACCAATTAGGATCTGGCTAAAAATACTTCAATAAGTTATAGAACCCATTGCCCTTTATGGTTGTGAGGTCTGGGGTCCGCTCACCAACCAAGAATTCACAAAATGGGACAAACACCAAATTGAGACACTGTGTACAACGTAAAACCCCAAATAATGCATGCAGAGCCGAATTAGGCCGATACCCGCAAATTATCAAAATCCAGAAAAGAGACGTTAAATTCTACAACCATCTAAAAGGAAGCGATTCCCAAACCTTCCATAACAAAGCCCTCACCTACAGAGAGATGAACCTGGAGAAGAGTCCCCTAAGCAAGCTGGTCCTGGGGCTCTGTTCACAAACACAAACAGACCCCACAGAGCCCCAGGACAGCAACACAATTAGACCCAACCAAATCATGAGAAAACAAAAAGATAATTACTTGACACATTGGAAAGAATTAACAAAAAACAGAGCAAACTAGAATGCTATTTGGCCCTAAACAGAGTACACTGTGGCAGAATACCTGACCACTGTGACTGACCCAAACTTAAGGAAAGCTTTGACTATGTACAGACTCAGTGAGCATAGCCTTGCTATTGAGAAAGGTCGCCGTAGGCAGACCTGGCTCTCAAGAGAAGACAGGCTATGTGCACACTGCCCACAAAATGAGGTGGAAACTGAGCTGCACTTCCTAACCTCCTGGCAAATGTTTGACCATATTAGAGACACATATTTCCCTCAGATTACACAGATACACAAAGAATTAGAAAACAAAGCAGATTTTGATAAACGCCGATGTCTACTGGGTGAAATACCACAGGGTGCCATCACAGCAGCAAGATTTGAAGACAAGAAAAGGTCAACCAGTGAAGAACAAACACCATTGTAAATACAACCCATATTTACGTTTATTTATTTTCCCTTTTGTACTTTAACTATTTGCACATCATTACAACACTGTATATAGACATAATATGACATTTGTAATGTCTTTATTCCTTTGGAACTTCTGAGTGTAATGTTTACTGTTCATTTTTATTGTTTATTTATCTTTTGTTTATTATCTACTTGCTTTGTCAATGTTAACATATATATCCCATGCCAATAAAGAGCAATGTTAACATGCGTTTCCCATGCCTATAAAGCGTTTAAATTAAAATTGTAAATGAATTGATAGAAAGAGACAGAGGGAGAGAGAGAGAGAGAGAGAGAGAGAGAGGACAAAGGGGTAAAGTGGGAGAGAGACAACCTGCTTCTCCGTTCAGGGCAGGGGCTGGAAAATATCCCAAGTGTGAAGTTCAGCAGCTCATAATATCAAAACAAAGAGAGAAAAAATGTCCTACGGGGGCCAGCAACACAGAGCAGAGTGGGCCAGTAACACAGAGCAGAGTGGGCCAGTAACACAGAGCAGAGTGGGCCAGTAACACAGAGCAGAGTGGGCCAGTAACACAGAGCAGAGTGGGCCAGTAACACAGAGCAGAGTGGGCCAGTAACACAGAGCAGAGGGGGCCAGCAACACAGAGCAGAGTGGGCCAGCAACACAGAGCAGAGTGGGCCAGTAACACAGAGCGGAGTGGGCCAGTAACACAGAGCAGAGGGGGCCAGCAACACAGAGCAGAGTGGGCCAGCAACACAGAGCAGAGTGGGCCAGTAACACAGAGCGGAGTGGGCCAGTAACACAGAGCGGAGTGGGCCAGTAACACAGAGCAGAGTGGCCCAGTAACACAGAGTAGAGTGGGCCAGTAACACAGAGCGGAGTGGGCCAGTAACACAGAGCAGAGTGGGCCAGTAACACAGAGCAGAGTGGGCCAGTAACACAGAGCAGAGTGGGCCAGTAACACAGAGTAGAGTGGGCCAGTAACACAGAGCAGAGTGGGCCAGTAACACAGAGCAGAGTGGGCCAGTAACACAGAGCAGAGTGGGCCAGTAACACAGAGCGGAGTGGCCCAGTAACACAGAGCAGAGTGGGCCAGTAACACAGAGCGGAGTGGGCCAGTAACACAGAGCAGAGTGGGCCAGTAACACAGAGCAGAGTGGGCCAGTAACACAGAGCAGAGTGGGCCAGTAACACAGAGCGGAGAGTGGGCCAGTAACACAGAGCGGAGTGGGCCAGTAACACAGAGCAGAGTGGGCCAGTAACACAGAGCAGAGTGGGCCAGTAACACAGAGCAGAGTGGGCCAGTAACACAGAGCAGAGTGGGCCAGTAACACAGAGCAGAGTGGGCCAGTAACACAGAGCAGAGTGGGCCAGTAACACAGAGCAGAGTGGGCCAGCAACACAGAGCAGAGTGGGCCAGTAACACAGAGCAGAGTGGGCCAGTAACACAGAGCGGAGAGTGGGCCAGTAACACAGAGCAGGAGTGGGCCAGTAACACAGAGCAGAGTGGGCCAGTAACACAGAGCAGAGTGGGCCAGTAACACAGAGCAGAGTGGGCCAGTAACACAGAGCAGAGTGGGCCAGTAACACAGAGCAGAGTGGGCCAGTAACACAGAGCGGAGTGGGCCAGTAACACAGAGCAGGAGTGGGCCAGTAACACAGAGCAGAGTGGGCCAGTAACACAGAGCAGAGTGGGCCAGTAACACAGAGCGGAGTGGGCCAGTAACACAGAGCGGAATGGGCCAGTAACACAGAGCGGAGTGGGCCAGTAACACAGAGCAGAGTGGGCCAGTAACACAGAGCAGAGTGGGCCAGTAACACAGAGCAGAGTGGGCCAGTAACACAGAGCGGAATGGGCCAGTAACACAGAGCGGAGTGGGCCAGTAACACAGAGCAGAGTGGGCCAGTAACACAGAGCAGAGTGGGCCAGTAACACAGAGCAGAGTGGCCCAGTAACACAGAGCAGAGTGGGCCAGTAACACAGAGCGGAGGAGCAGAGTGGGCCAGTAACACAGAGTAGAGTGCACTGAATAGGGAGTAGGGCAGTGTAGTGCAACACACTGTAGAGTACCATGGTAAGGTAGTATGGTAGGGTAGTACGGTATGGTATGGTAGGGTAGAATGGTAGGGTAGTACGGTATGGTATGGTAGGGTAGAATGGTAGGGTAGTATGGTAGGGTAGTACGGTAGGGTAGAATTGTAGGGTAGTATGGTAGGGTAGTATGGTAGGGTAGGACGGTAGGGTAGAATGGTAGGGTAGTATGGTAGGGTAGTATGGCAGGGTAGAATGGTTGGGTAGAACAGTAGGGTAGTATGGTAGGGTAGTACACCAGGGTAGTATGGTAGGGTAGAATGGTAGGGTAGTACCGTAGAGTAGTATGGTAGTGTAGAATGGTTGGGTAGAACAGTAGGGTAGTATGGTAGGGTAGTATGGTAGGGTAGTATAGTAGGGTAGTAAGGTAGGGTAGGATGGTAGGGTAGAATGGTAGGGTAGTACAGTAGGGTAGTATGGTAGGGTAGAATGGCAGGGTAGAATGGTAGGGTAGGTTGGTAGGGTAGTACAGTACGGTAGTATGGTAGGGTAGTATGGTAGGGTAGAATGGTTGGGTAGAAGGGTAGGGTAGTATTGTATGGTAGGATGGTTGGGTAGAATGGTAGGGTAGTACAGTAGGGTATCACTGTAGGGTAGTATGGTAGGGTAGTACAGTAGGGTAGTATGGTAAAGTAGTATGGTAGGGTAGTACAGTAGGGTAGTACGGTAGGGTAGTATGGTAGGGTAGGTGGTTGGGTAGAACAGTAGGGTAGTATGGTAGGGTAGTATGGTAGTGTAATAGAGTAAGGGTAGTATAGTAGGGTAGAAAGGTTGGGTAGAATGGTAGGGTAGTACGGTAGGGTACTATGGTAAGGTAGTACGGTAGGGTAGATTGTTAGGGTAGTACGGTAGGGTTCCACTGTAGGGTACACAACATTCAGAAGGCTGCAGGGCCAGACGGAATACCAGGACGTGTGCTCCGGGCATGAGCTGACCAACTGGCAGGTGTCTTCACTGACATTTTCAACATGTTCCTGATTGAGTCTGTAATACCAACATGTTTCAAGCAGACCACCATAGTCCCTGTGACCAAGAACACTAAGGTAACCTGCCTAAATGACTACAGACCCGTAGCACTCACGTCCGTAGCGATGAAATGCTTTGAAAGGATGGTAATCAACACCATTATCCCAGAAACCCTAGACCCACTCCAATTTGCATACCTCCCAAACAGATCCACATATGATGCAATCTATATTGCACTCCACACTGCCCTTTCCCACCTGGACAAAAGGAACACCTAAGTGAGAATGCTGTTCATTGACTACAGCTCAGCGTTCAACACCATAGTACCCTCAAAGCTCATCACTAAGCTAAGGATCCTGGGACTAAACACCTCTCTCTGCAACTGGATCCTGGACTTCCTGACGGGTCGCCCCCAGGTGGTGAGGGTAGGTAAGAACACATCGCCCACACTGATCCTCAACATTGGAGCTCCCCAGGGGTGCGTGCTCAGTCCCCTCCTGTACTCCCTTTTCGCCCACGACTGCATGGCCAGGCACGACTCCAACGCCATCATTAAGTTTGCAGAAAACACAACAGTGGTAGGCCTGATCGCCGACAACAACGAGACAGCCTATAGGGGGGAGGTCAGAAACCTGGCAGGGTGGTGCCAAAATAACAACCTATTCCTCAACGTAACCAAGACTAAGGAGATGATTGTGGACTACAGGAAAAGGAGGTCCGAGCACACCCCCATTCTCATCGACGGGGCTGTAGAGGAGCAGGTTGAGAGCTTCAAGTTCCTTGGTTTCCACATCACCAACAAACTAGAATGGTCCAAACACACCAATACAGTCGTGAAGAGGGCACAGCAAAGCCTATTCCCCTTCAGGAAACTAAAAAGATTTGGCATGGGTCCTCAGATCCTCAAAAGGTTCTACAGCTGCAACATCGAGAGCATCCTGACTGGTTGCATCATGCCTGGTACGGCAATTGCTCGGCCTCTGACCGCAAGACACTACAAAAGGTAGTGCGTACGGCCCAGTACATCACTGGGGCTAAGCTGCCTGCCATCCAGGACCTCTACACCAGGCGGTGTCAGAGGAATGCCCTAAAAATTGTCAAAGACCCCAGCCACCCCAGTCATAGACTGTTCTCTCTACTACAGCATGGCAAGCGGTACCGGAGTGCCAAGTCTAGGACAAAAAGGCTTCTCAACAGTTTTTACCCCCAAGCCATAAGTCTTCTGGATAGGTAATCAAATGGCTACCCGGACTATTTGCATTGTGTCCCCCCAAACCCCTCTTTTACGCTGCTGCTACTCTCTGTTTATCATATATGCATAGTCACTTTAACTATACATTCATGTACATACTACCTCAATTGGCCCGACCAACCAGTGCTCCCGCACATTGGCTAACCGGGCTATGTGCATTGAGTCCCGTCACCCACCAACCCCTCTTTTTACGCTACTGCTACTCTCTGTTCATCATATATGCATAGTCACTTTAACCATATCTACATGTACATACTACCTCAATCAGCCTGACTAACCGGTGTCTGTATGTAGCCTCGCTACTTTTATAGCCTCGCTACTGTACATAGCCTGTCTTTTTACTGTTGTTTTTATTTGTTTACTTACCTATTGCTGACATAATACCTTTTCTGCACTATTGTTTAGAGCCTGTAAGTAAGCATTTCACTGTAAGGTGTTGTATTGGCCGCACGTGACAAATGAACTTTGATTTGATTTGAGTACAGTAGAGTAGGACGGTAGGGTAGCACTGTAGAGTACCACGTTAGGGTAGAATTATAGGGGAGCACGGCTACTTAGCAGAGTAAACTAGATAAGTAGCAGCAACATGAAAACCTGACCTTCCTCCTCAATAAGGGACTGCTAATGGACAAGCCTTTTACAGTATGAAACCTGACCTTCCTCCTCAATAAGGGGCTGCTAATGGACAAGCCTTTTACAGTATGAAACCTGACCTTCCTCTATAAGGAACAGCTAATGGACAAGCCTTTTACAGTATGAAACCTGACCTTCCTCCTCAATAAGGAACAGCTAATGGACAAGCCTTTTACAGTATGAAACCTGACCTTCCTCCTCAATAAGGGGCTGCTAATGGACAAGCCTTTTACAGTATGAAACCTGACCTTCCTCCTCAATAAGGGGCTGCTAATGGACAAGCCTTTTACAGTATGAAACCTGACCTTCCTCCTCAATAAGGAACAGCTAATGGACAAGCCTTTTACAGTATGAAACCTGACCTTCCTCCTCAATAAGGAACTGCTAATGGACAAGCCTTTTACAGTATGAAACCTGACCTTCCTCCTCAATAAGGGGCTGCTAATGGACAAGCCTTTTACAGTATGAAACCTGACCTTCCTCCTCAATAAGGGGCTGCTAATGGACAAGCCTTTTACAGTATGAAACCTGACCTTCCTCTATAAGGGGCTGCTAATGGACAAGCCTTTTACAGTATGAAACCTGACCTTCCTCCTCAATAAGGGGCTGCTAATGGACAAGCCTTTTACAGTATGAAACCTGACCTTCCTCTATAAGGAACAGCTAATGGACAAGCCTTTTACAGTATGAAACCTGACCTTCCTCTATAAGGAACAGCTAATGGACAAGCCTTTTACAGTATGAAACCTGACCTTCCTCCTCAATAAGGGGCTGCTAATGGACAAGCCTTTTACAGTATGAAACCTGACCTTCCTCCTCAATAAGGAACTGCTAATGGACAAGCCTTTTACAGTATGAAACCTGACCTTCCTCCTCAATAAGGAACAGCTAATGGACAAGCCTTTTACAGTATGAAACCTGACCTTCCCTCCTCAATAAGGGGCTGCTAATGGACAAGCCTTTTACAGTATGAAACCTGACCTTCCTCCTCAATAAGGGGCTGCTAATGGACAAGCCTTTTACAGTATGAAACCTGACCTTCCTCCTCAATAAGGGACTGCTAATGGACAAGCCTTTTACAGTATGAAACCTGACCTTCCTCAATAAGGCACAGCTAATGGACAAGCCTTTTACAGTATGAAACCTGACCTTCCTCCTCAATAAGGGGCTGCTAATGGACAAGCCTTTTACAGTATGAAACCTGACCTTCCTCCTCAATAAGGGGCTGCTAATGGACAAGCCTTTTACAGTATGAAACCTGACCTTCCTCCTCAATAAGGGGCTGCTAATGGACAAGCCTTTTACAGTATGAAACCTGACCTTCCTCCTCAATAAGGGGCTGCTAATGGACAAGCCTTTTACAGTATGAAACCTGACCTTCCTCTATAAGGAACAGCTAATGGACAAGCCTTTTACAGTATGAAACCTGACCTTCCTCCTCAATAAGGAACAGCTAATGGACAAGCCTTTTACAGTATGAAACCTGACCTTCCTCCTCAATAAGGGGCTGCTAATGGACAAGCCTTTTACAGTATGAAACCTGACCTTCCTCCTCAATAAGGGGCTGCTAATGGACAAGCCTTTTACAGTATGAAACCTGACCTTCCTCCTCAATAAGGAACAGCTAATGGACAAGCCTTTTACAGTATGAAACCTGACCTTCCTCCTCAATAAGGAACTGCTAATGGACAAGCCTTTTACAGTATGAAACCTGACCTTCCTCCTCAATAAGGGGCTGCTAATGGACAAGCCTTTTACAGTATGAAACCTGACCTTCCTCCTCAATAAGGGGCTGCTAATGGACAAGCCTTTTACAGTATGAAACCTGACCTTCCTCTATAAGGGGCTGCTAATGGACAAGCCTTTTACAGTATGAAACCTGACCTTCCTCCTCAATAAGGGGCTGCTAATGGACAAGCCTTTTACAGTATGAAACCTGACCTTCCTCTATAAGGAACAGCTAATGGACAAGCCTTTTACAGTATGAAACCTGACCTTCCTCTATAAGGAACAGCTAATGGACAAGCCTTTTACAGTATGAAACCTGACCTTCCTCCTCAATAAGGGGCTGCTAATGGACAAGCCTTTTACAGTATGAAACCTGACCTTCCTCCTCAATAAGGAACTGCTAATGGACAAGCCTTTTACAGTATGAAACCTGACCTTCCTCCTCAATAAGGAACAGCTAATGGACAAGCCTTTTACAGTATGAAACCTGACCTTCCTCCTCAATAAGGGGCTGCTAATGGACAAGCCTTTTACAGTATGAAACCTGACCTTCCTCCTCAATAAGGGGCTGCTAATGGACAAGCCTTTTACAGTATGAAACCTGACCTTCCTCCTCAATAAGGGACTGCTAATGGACAAGCCTTTTACAGTATGAAACCTGACCTTCCTCAATAAGGCACAGCTAATGGACAAGCCTTTTACAGTATGAAACCTGACCTTCCTCCTCAATAAGGGGCTGCTAATGGACAAGCCTTTTACAGTATGAAACCTGACCTTCCTCCTCAATAAGGGGCTGCTAATGGACAAGCCTTTTACAGTATGAAACCTGACCTTCCTCCTCAATAAGGGGCTGCTAATGGACAAGCCTTTTACAGTATGAAACCTGACCTTCCTCCTCAATAAGGGGCTGCTAATGGACAAGCCTTTTACAGTATGAAACCTGACCTTCCTCCTCAATAAGGGGCTGCTAATGGACAAGCCTTTTACAGTATGAAACCTGACCTTCCTCCTCAATAAGGGGCTGCTAATGGACAAGCCTTTTACAGTATGAAACCTGACCTTCCTCCTCAATAAGGGGCTGCTAATGGACAAGCCTTTTACAGTATGAAACCTGACCTTCCTCCTCTATAAGGAACAGCTAATGGACAAGCCTTTTACAGTATGAACTCTTATGAAAGTATAGAAAACATCTACCTACCAATCAAAATAAATGGTTGGAAAAACTACAATCTGATCCCATTCTGCAGTAATACAGTGAACTCCAAGAGGCCATGATATAGGGTCTCCTTAATGATTGAATGAGTATGCGTGTAGTTGGGGTTGATGCGATGCCAGCAAACCCTTTTTCGTTTAGTTTAGTATATTAATTGGACCATACATGTGTAATGAGTACGATGGGAGACAGAGAGCTTGTTTCATGCACAGGGCGCAGCAGGTGTTCATTAGTAAAGGACCACAGGAGGAGGCAGGTAGCTCAAGGTCATACACAGGGACTCCAAAAAGGTAACAGAACAGGCAGGGAAAAAGGCTAATAACATAGTCTGGGAGATCAGACAAGAGGTTGATGACAGGAAATCTGATAGGCGAAAGTCCAGGCAGGGAACAGGCGTCGTAGTGAGGATGGCCAAAAACTATGACACACAGGAGGACTAATACAGAAATAAACAAGAGTTCTGAATAGAAATGTGGACAAAAACAAACAATACCTCACAATGATGGGGGTGCAAAGAACTGAACTAAATAGTGTGTGATTATGACATACAGGTGTGTGAACAGGTGATCAGAATTCAGGTGATTGGGATCTGGAGAGTGAGCTGCGTTCAGGGGATCTAGGTGTTTGAGAGTGTGAGCTGGAAGCAGACGTTACAACATGAACATGAAATAAATCATGGAGGATAACACACAATACAGTCTGAGACTGATTCCCATTGTTAAATCATGGAGGACAACACACAATACAGTCTGAGACTGATTCCCATTGTTAAATCATGGAGGATAACAAACAATACAGTCAGACAGATTCCCATTGTTAAATCATGGAGGACAACACACAATACAGTCTGAGACAGATTCCCATTGTTAAATCATGGAGGACAACACACAATACAGTCTGAGACTGATTCCCATTGTGGCCCATTCCTCCTGACAGAGCTGGTGTAACGGAGTCAGGTTTGTAGGCCTCCTTGCTCGCACACGCTTTTTCAGTGCTGCACAAAAATGTTCTATAGGATTGAGGTCAGGGCTTTGTGATGGCCACTTTAATACCTTGACTTTGTTGTCCTTAAGCCATTTTGCCACAACTTTGGAAGTATGCTTGGGGTCATTGTCCATTTGGAAGGACCATTTACATTTTACATTTACATTTTAGTCATTTAGCAGACGATCTTATCCAGAGCGACTTACAGTAGTGAATGCATACATTTCATACTTTTTCCCCCCCGTACTGGTCCCCCGTGCATTTGCAACCAAGCTTTAACCTCTTATAGCTTTCTGACTGATGTCTTGAGATGTTGCTTCAATATATACACGTCATTTTCTTTCCTCATCATGCCATCTATTTTGTGAAGTGCACCAGTCCCTCCTGTAGCAAAGCACCGCCACAACATGATGCTGCCACCCCCGTGCTTCACGGTTGGGATGGTGTTCTTCAGCTTGCAAGCATCCCCCTTTTTTCCTAAAAACATAACGATGGTCACTATGGCCAAACAATTCTATTTTTGTTACATCAGACCAGAGGACATTTCTCCAAAAAGTATGATTTTTGTCCCCATGTGCAGATGCAAACCGTAGTCTGGCTTTTTTATGGCGGTTTTGGAGCAGTGGCTTCTTCCTTGCTGAGCGGCCTTTCAGGTTATGTCGATATAGGACTCGTTTTACTGTGGATATAGACACTTTCATACCTGTTTCCTCCAGCATCTTCACAAGGTCCTTTGCTGTTGTTCTGGGATTGATTTGCACTTTTCACACCAAAGTACGTTCATCTCTAGGAGACAGAACGCGTCTCCTTCCTGAGCGGTATGACGGCTGCGTGATCCCATGGTGTTTATACTTGCGTACTATTGTTTGTACAGATGAACGTGGTACCTTCAAGGCGTTTGGAAATTGCTCCCAAGGATGAACCAGACTTGTGGAGGTCTACAATTTTTTTTCTGAGGTCTTGGCTGATTCTTTTGATTTTCCCCAGGATGTCAAGCAAAGAGGCATTGAATTGGAAGGTAGGCCTTGAAATACATCCACAGGTACACCTCCAATTGACAAATGATGTCAATTAGCCTATCAGAAGCTTCTAAAGCCGTGACATAATTTTCTGGAATTTTCCAAGCTGTTTAAAGGCACAGTCAACTTAATGTATATAAACTTCTGACCCACTGGAATTGTGATACAGTGAATTATAAGTGAAATAATCTCTGTAAACAATTGTTGGAAAAATGACTTGTGTCATGCACAAAGCAGATGTTCTAACCGACTTGCCAAAACTATAGTTCTTTAACACGAAATTTGTGGAGTGGTTGAAAAACGAGTTTTAATGACTCCAACCTAAGTGTATGTAAACTTCCGACTTCAACTGAATGTGAGTACGTGGACTCACCTTCAATACTTATCAGCTTATTCTGGGCTATCTGGAGCTTCCCATTCAGAAGTTTAGATAAGCCCCCTAACCAGGAAGTACAACCATAGTCAAAATGGCATTGAATGAGGGCAGTAGCTAGCACTCTCATGGAGTCCTCATCAAGCAGCTTGGACTTTCTAGCCAAGAACTTAGTCCTGGCATTAACCTTCCCTAGCACTTTATTTTCCATGCTCACACCTCCCAAGATTCCATCCAGGAAACATCCCAGGTAGCTAACAGAGGTTTTAATAGTCAGCACCTCGCCCCTTAACTCCACTCTGATTTCAGACGACCTGCACAATTTAGGTCTGGATCCAAAAATAATTGCCTCAGTTTTCCTTAAGTGCAGAGACAGTTTATTATCTCCAAGCCATTTGCTAATGTTAGTCAGCTCTGTGCTAAGTACGCTCTCCAACATAGTTTTACTTTTGTGAGACACCAGAAGTGTAGAGTCATCCGCATAAAGAAAAAGACGGCAAGAACAAGCATCTTTCATATCGGTAATATACAACAAAAACAGCAGAGGCCCAAGCACGCTGCCCTGCGGAACGCCACAACTAATTGGTTTTGCCTGAGACAGTGAACCATTAACCTCTACTACTTGCTCCCTTCCTGATCAATAGGACTTTACCCAGCCTAGAGGGATACTGCTCAACCCCAGTGCCTCCAGTTTGGACATTAGGAGACAGTGGTTAACTGTATCAAAGGCCTTCTGTAGGTCAATCAGGACCATTCCACACAGATTTCCCTCATCAATCTCTTTCCTGATGAAGTCAGTCAAGTAAAGTAGACATGAATCAGTGGAGTATGCTTTCTAAACCCCGACTGAAAATCATACGTTAGACCCTGTTTGTTAACATATTCATACATTTGCTCATGAACAACTCGCTCCATGATCTTTGATGTTACAGAGAGGATAGATACAGGCCTATAATTTCCAGGGTCACACTTTATCCCTTTCTTATACAGAGGATAGATACAGGCCTGTAATTCCCAGGGTCAGACTCTATCGCTTCCCATACAGAGGATAAATACAGGCCTGTAATTCCCAGGGTCAGACTCTATCGCTTCCCATACAGAGGATAAATACAGGCCTATAATTTCCAGGGTCACACTTTATCCCTTTCTTATACAGAGGATAAATACAGGCCTATAATTTCCAGGGTCAGACTTTATCCCTTTCTTATACAGAGGATAGATACAGGCCTGTAATTCCCAGGGTCAGACTCTATCGCTTCCCATACAGAGGATAAATACAGGCCTATAATTTCCAGGGTCACACTTTATCCCTTTCTTATACAGAGGATAAATACAGGCCTGTAATTCCCAAGGTCAGACTCCATCCCCGTCTCATACAGAGGATAAATACAGGCCTGTAATTCCCAAGGTCAGACTCCATCCCCTTCTCATACAGAGGATAAATACAGGCCTGTAATTCCCAAGGTCAGACTCCATCCCCTTCTCATACAGAGGATAGATACAGGCCTGTAATTCCCAGGCTCAGACTTTATCCCCTTCTTATACAGAGGTATAACTTTATCTTGTTTCATGTCCATGGGAAAGATGCCTTATTCAAGAGAGAGATTAACGATATGCGTAATACAAGGGCCAATTTGCTCGGCAGAATCTCTAAGAAACCTTGCAGGAATATTATCCAGGCCTGTGGCTTTTGAGCATTTAAGCTCTGATAGCATACTGGCCACTTTGGCTGTTGCTACCTATGCAAAATAAAAAAAGAGTTTGGCTGAACCCCTAACTCGCCATAATACTTCTTGACTTGGTCGTTTCCATACAAACCAGCACTGGTGGGCAGCTTGCTAACCAGCTTGCTGGCAACATAATTTTAAAAAGAGTTGAATTAATTGGCAACCTCTGCTTTTTCATATACCATCTCCCCTTTGATGTTCAGTCCAATACTGCTTAGTTTGTTATTGGTAGTACAACTACAGCCTAATTCCATAAATGATATCCAATCCATTTAAGGGTCATTTTAGTTCTCAATGATTTTCTCATCAAAGTAACCCCTCTTAGCTTCATCCATCCTGCTCTGTGCTTCATTTCTGTGACGTTTATATAGGACAAAATCAGGCTGCTCTTGAGAGTTCTTACATTTCTTAAAGGCCCTATTCCTTGCTTGGATAGATTCTAGAATCTCATGATTAAACCAAGGGCTAGATCTCTGCTTTACCCGTCCAATGAGAGCCATCACATTCACCACATCAAGGAATCTACATTTAAAGGCTTCTCAGGCACCATCTACCACAACACTATCCAGCACAGGTGACTAGTCAATTTTACCCACTTCATCCCTAATCATTTCAACACAGTATTTTTTTGAGTCCTCTGATTCTAACAGTTTTGTGACATCTAAATATATCTTTAAAAATCCTCCTTGTGCAAAATGTAATAGACTATTACTCAACTCTGCAATATTTTAGATTTATCAGGCACCAATATCAAGTCAATTGTACTTTGCACTGTTTCCCATATCCTGGTGGGATCTTTTATCATTTGGGTCAGAGCAAGTGATCTACACAAGTGCATAAATCTTTGAGCATTCCTGTTTATTGTTTAAATCAAAGCATATATCATGCCCTAGTGGCGTGCTCTTTTTGAGTTTCGGCGCACGGTAATTTTTTTATCTTTATCTAACCATCCTAAAACTAGAGACGAGGAGGTGTTGTTGGTGTAACAGTAACGCTAGAGGCCTACTAAAGCTATGCTATTATATTCAGTTCTGTTACCTAAAATACTAATTCACGTGATCTTGGAGACATTGATTCAGCTTTGATCTAACTCATCTAAACCAGCACCATGGTGAGGCGTGATAATCTTCTGTTTATAAACATAATAATAAGTGACGAGTAGGACCTAATACTACTTGGTATAACTAGCTATAGACTAATAGACCTAATACTACCTGGTATAACTATTAGTAGGCTATATACTAATAGACCTAATACTACCTGGTATAACTAGCTATAGTCTAATAGACCTAATACTACCTGGTATAACTAGCTATAGACTAATAGACCTAATACTACCTGGTATAACTATTAGTAGGCTATAGACTAATAGACCTAATACTACCTGGTATAACTATTAGTAGGCTATAGACTAATAGACCTAATACTACCTGGTATAACTAGCTATAGACTAATAGACCTAATACTACCTGGTATAACTATTAGTAGCCTATAGTCTAATAGACCTAATACTACCTGGTATAACTAGCTATAGTCTAATAGACCTAATACTACCTGGTATAACTAGCTATAGTCTAATAGACCTAATACTACCTGGTATAACTATTAGTAGGCTATAGTCTAATAGACCTAATACTACCTGGTATAACTATTAGTAGGCTATAGACTAATAGACCTAATACTACCTGGTATAACTAGCTATAGTCTAATAGACCTAATACTACCTGGTATAACTAGCTATAGTCTAATAGACCTAATACTACCTGGTATAACTAGCTATAGTCTAATAGACCTAATACTACCTGGTATAACTAGCTATAGACTAATAGACCTAATACTACCTGGTATAACTAGCTATAGTCTAATAGACCTAATACTACTTGGTATAACTAGCTATAGTCTAATAGACCTAATACTACCTGGTATAACTATTAGTAGGCTATAGACTAATAGACCTAATACTACCTGGTATAACTAGCTATAGTCTAATAGACCTAATACTACCTGGTATAACTAGCTATAGTCTAATAGACCTAATACTACCTGGTATAACTAGCTATAGACTAATAGACCTAATACTACCTGGTATAACTAGCTATAGACTAATAGACCTAATACTACCTGGTATAACTAGCTATAGACTAATAGACCTAATACTACCTGGTATAACTAGCTATAGTCTAATAGACCTAATACTACCTGGTATAACTAGCTATAGACTAATAGACCTAATACTACCTGGTATAACTAGCTATAGACTAATAGACCTAATACTACCTGGTATAACTAGCTATAGACTAATAGACCTAATACTACCTGGTATAACTAGCTATAGTCTAATAGACCTAATACTACCTGGTATAACTAGCTATAGTCTAATAGACCTAATACTACCTGGTATAACTAGCTATAGACTAATAGACCTAATACTACCTGGTATAACTAGCTATAGACTAATAGACCTAATACTACCTGGTATAACTAGCTATAGTCTAATAGACCTAATACTACCTGGTATAACTAGCTATAGACTAATAGACCTAATACTACCTGGTATAACTAGCTATAGTCTAATAGACCTAATACTACCTGGTATAACTAGCTATAGACTAATAGACCTAATACTACCTGGTATAACTAGCTATAGTCTAATAGACCTAATACTACCTGGTATAACTAGCTAAAGTCTAATAGACCTAATACTACCTGGTATAACTATTAGTAGGCTATAGTCTAATAGACCTAATACTACCTGGTATAACTAGCTATAGTCTAATAGACCTAATACTACCCGGTATAACTATTAGTAGGCTATAGTCTAATAGACCTCATACTACCTGGTATAACTAGCTATAGACTAATAGACCTAATACTACCTGGTATAACTAGCTATAGACTAATAGACCTAATACTACCTGGTATAACTAGCTATAGTCTAATAGACCTAATACTACCTGGTATAACTATTAGTAGGCTATAGACTAATAGACCTAATACTACCTGGTATAACTAGCTATAGTCTAATAGACCTAATACTACCTGGTATAACTAGCTATAGTCTAATAGACCTAATACTACCTGGTATAACTAGCTATATACTAATAGACCTAATACTACCTGGTATAACTATTAGTAGGCTATATACTAATAGACCTAATACTACCTGGTATAACTAGCTATAGTCTAATAGACCTAATACTACCTGGTATAACTATTAGTAGGCTATAGTCTAATAGACCTAATACTACCTGGTATAACTAGCTATAGCTAATAGACCTAATACTACCTAATAGACCTAATACTACCTGGTATAACTAGCTATAGACTAATAGACCTAATACTACCTGGTATAACTATTAGTAGGCTATAGTCTAATAGACCTAATACTACCTGGTATAACTAGCTATAGACTAATAGACCTAATACTACCTGGTATAACTATTAGTAGGCTATAGACTAATAGACCTAATACTACCTGGTATAACTAGCTATAGACTAATAGACCTAATACTACCTGGTATAACTATTAGTAGGCTATAGTCTAATAGACCTAATACTACCTGGTATAACTAGCTATAGTCTAATAGACCTAATACTACCTGGTTTAACTAGCTATAGTCTAATAGACCTAATACTACCTGGTATAACTAGCTATAGACTAATAGACCTAATACTACCCGGTATAACTAGCTATAGTCTAATAGACCTAATACTACCTGGTATAACTAGCTATAGACTAATAGACCTAATACTACCTGGTATAACTATTAGTAGGCTATAGTCTAATAGACCTAATACTACCTGGTATAACTATTAGTAGGCTATAGTCTAATAGACCTAATACTACCTGGTATAACTAGCTATAGTCTAATAGACCTGATACTACCTGGTATAACTAGCTATAGTCTAATAGACCTGATACTACCTGGTATAACTAGCTATAGACTAATAGACCTAATACTACCTGGTATAACTAGCTATAGTCTAATAGACCTGATACTACCTGGTATAACTAGCTATAGACTAATAGACCTAATACTACCTGGTATAACTAGCTATAGTCTAATAGACCTAATACTATCTGGTATAACTAGCTATAGACTAATAGACCTAATACTACCTGGTATAACTAGCTATAGTCTAATAGACCTAATACTACCTGGTATAACTATTAGTAGGCTATAGACTAATAGACCTAATACTACCTGGTATAACTAGCTATATTTTAATAGACCTAATATTACCTGGTATAACTAGCTATAGTCTAATAGACCTAATACTACCTGGTATAACTAGCTATAGTCTAATAGACCTAATACTACCTGGTATAACTAGCTATATTTTAATAGACCTAATACTACCTGGTATAACTAGCTATAGTCTAATAGACCTAATACTACCTGGTATAACTAGCTATAGACTAATAGACCTAATACTACCTGGTATAACTAGCTATAGTCTAATAGACCTAATACTACCTGGTATAACTATTAGTAGGCTATAGACTAATAGACCTAATACTACCTGGTATAACTAGCTATAGTCTAATAGACCTAATACTACCTGGTATAACTAGCTATAGACTAATAGACCTAATACTACCTGGTATAACTAGCTATAGTGTAATAGACCTAATACTACCTGGTATAACTAGCTATAGACTAATAGACCTAATACTACCTGGTATAACTAGCTATAGTGTAATAGACCTAATACTACCTGGTATAACTATTAGTAGGCTATAGACTAATAGACCTAATACTACCTGGTATAACTAGCTATAGTCTAATAGACCTAATACTACTTGGTATAACTAGCTATAGACTAATAGACCTAATACTACCTGGTATAACTATTAGTAGGCTATAGACTAATAGACCTAATACTACCTGGTATAACTATTAGTAGGCTATAGTCTAATAGACCTAATACTACCTGGTTTAACTAGCTATAGTCTAATAGACCTAATACTACCTGGTATAACTAGCTATAGTCTAATAGACCTAATACTACCTGGTATAACTAGCTATAGTCTAATAGACCTAATACTACCTGGTATAACTAGCTATAGTCTAATAGACCTAATACTACCTGGTATAACTAGCTATAGACTAATAGACCTAATACTACCTGGTATAACTAGCTATAGTCTAATAGACCTAATACTACCTGGTATAACTAGCTATAGTCTAATAGACCTAATACTACCTGGTATAACTATTAGTAGGCTATATACTAATAGACCTAATACTACCTGGTATAACTATTAGTAGGCTATAGTCTAATAGACCTAATACTACCTGGTATAACTATTAGTAGGCTATATACTAATAGACCTAATACTACCTGGTATAACTATTAGTAGGCTATAGACTAATAGACCTAATACTACCTGGTATAACTAGCTATAGTCTAATAGACCTAATACTACCTGGTATAACTAGCTATAGACTAATAGACCTAATACTACCTGGTATAACTATTAGTAGGCTATAGACTAATAGACCTAATACTACCTGGTATAACTAGCTATAGTCTAATAGACCTAATACTACCTGGTATAACTAGCTATAGACTAATAGACCTAATACTACCTGGTATAACTAGCTATAGACTAATAGACCTAATACTACCTGGTATAACTAGCTATAGTCTAATAGACCTAATACTACCTGGTATAACTAGCTATAGTCTAATAGACCTAATACTACCTGGTATAACTAGCTATAGTCTAATAGACCTAATACTACCTGGTATAACTAGCTATAGACTAATAGACCTAATACTACCTGGTATAACTAGCTATAGTCTAATAGACCTAATACTACCTGGTATAACTATTAGTAGCCTATATACTAATAGACCTAATACTACCTGGTATAACTATTAGTAGGCTATATACTAATAGACCTAATACTACCTGGTATAACTATTAGTAGCCTATATACTAATAGACCTAATACTACCTGGTATAACTAGCTATAGTCTAATAGACCTAATACTACCTGGTATAACTAGCTATAGTCTAATAGACCTAATACTACCTGGTATAACTATTAGTAGCCTATATACTAATAGACCTAATACTACCTGGTATAACTATTAGTAGGCTATATACTAATAGACCTAATACTACCTGGTATAACTAGCTATAGTCTAATAGACCTAATACTACCTGGTATAACTATTAGTAGGCTATAGTCTAATAGACCTAATACTACCTGGTATAACTATTAGTAGCCTATATACTAATAGACCTAATACTACCTGGTATAACTATTAGTAGGCTATAGACTAATAGACCTAATACTACCTGGTATAACTAGCTATAGTCTAATAGACCTAATACTACCTGGTATAACTAGCTATAGACTAATAGACCTAATACTACCTGGTATAACTATTAGTAGCCTATATACTAATAGACCTAATACTACCTGGTATAACTAGCTATAGTCTAATAGACCTAATACTACCTGGTATAACTAGCTATAGTCTAATAGACCTAATACTACCTGGTATAACTAGCTATAGTCTAATAGACCTAATACTACCTGGTATAACTATTAGTAGGCTATAGTCTAATAGACCTAATACTACCTGGTATAACTATTAGTAGGCTATAGTCTAATAGACCTAATACTACCTGGTATAACTAGCTAAAGTCTAATAGACCTAATACTACCTGGTATAACTAGCTATAGACTAATAGACCTAATACTACCTGGTATAACTAGCTATAGTCTAATAGACCTAATACTACCTGGTATAACTAGCTATAGTCTAATAGACCTAATACTACCTGGTATAACTAGCTATAGTCTAGTTATACCAGTCTAATGTATAGTATGTATATGTATAGTCTAATGTAAATACATTCAGCTTATTATCAATGCAGTCTCTGAGAGGAGAGTGTCACGTCCTGACCAGAAAAAGGGGTTATTTGTCATTGTAGTTTGGTCAGGGCGTGGCAAGGGGGTGTTTGTTTTGTGTGGTTCGGGTTTTTTGGTTAATGTTCTACATTTTATATTTCTATGTGTTTATCTAGTTTTTCTATTTCTATGTTGGGGTTTTGGTAGGACCTCCAATTAGAGGGAGCTGGTTGTCGTTATCTCTAATTGGAGGCCATATTTAGTTGGGGTTTAGTTTTCTCTTGTGTTTTGTGGGTGGTTGTTTCCAGTATAGTCTGTGCACCTTACGGGACGGTTTTCATCGTTTGTTTTGTTTAAGTGTTTTTTTCCTTCAATAAATAAGAAGATGATCAATATACCCGCTGCGTTTTGGTCCCCTCCTTAGACGATCATTACAGAGAGCTTTATTGTGAGTTGGCATTTCACACTATGCTATATCATTAATACACATTGATATGATTAGCTTGAACACATGGTTACAATATACCCTATTACAATATACCCTATTACAATGTACCCTATTACAATATACCCTATTACAATATACCCTATTACAGAATAACACATGGTTACAATATACCCTATTACAATATACCCTATTACAATATACCCTATTACAATATACCCTATTACAGAATAACACATGGTTACAATATACCCTATTACAATATACCCTATTACAATATACCCTATTACAATATACCCTATTACAGAATAACACATGGTTACAATATACCCTATTACAATATACCCTATTACAATATACCCTATTACAGAATAACACATGGTTACAATTTACCCTATTACAGAATAAAATAAAACAGAGAGGTTAACTATCAATTCAAAGAATGTATTTGCATAGATTAACATAAAGGGTTCCGTGGAGTTTCATGAACGACAAGGCAGAAACAGCGAATTAGGATGTTGTTTTTTTACAATGTTCTGATTGGCTAAAATGATCCAGCCTCAGACTGGCCTCCACAGTGCACACACAGCCTATAAGACTTCATCATTACCACTGCCAGAGACAGGGAAGAAACCACCCTTTACCTCTATCTATCGTTTTTCATGGGATTTTAGTGGTAATTAAATAGAATTTATTTAGAATTTATCAGAATTGATTTTCTTAGAAATAGATTTACCAGCTCCATGTATTATCCAATTGAAATACTTAGTCAGCCGCAACTGAATGTCTTCAACTGAAATGTGACTTCTGCATTCAACCCCTCTGAATCAGAGAGGTACGGAGCGCTGCCTTCATCGACATCACTGCCTTGCTCAATGGAAGATTTTTCCATCTTGCCTGCTCAGGGATTCGAAAGAGTGACCGTTCGCTTTCTGGCCCAACGCTTTTAACCGTGAGGTTACCTCCGCACTCCGGCATAACTCACTTCAAGCTTCCAGAAAATATTCCACTACAAGATTTTTTTTCACTGTAAATCTGAAAAATTACTGTCGTTGGTCGACAGATAAATCCGATTCAATGCATGAGATTGTACCATGGCAATGTGGAATAACCTTGAATTTCACAGGGAGGGATAAATGATGGACATTCGTTATGCAGAGAGAGAGAGAGAGAGAGAGAGAGAGAGAGAGAGAGAGAGAGAGCTGCATCACGGCTGTGTCCCAAATGGCACCATATCCCCATCGGGCCACGGTCAAACGTAGTGCACTACACAGGGAACAGGGTGCCATTTGGGACTCAACCTGACAGCTCTTTAGCTGCTTGCTGGCCATGTTTAGGAGAAGGGGAGACCAGGAAGTAGGACTATAACACTTTACTACTAAATATTCCAAGGGGAGGAATATTGAATTGTTTAACAGATCTGTTCCAACTTTCAACAGATGATAAATGATCATTGTGTTTTAGCAGTTGGACTGTATAAAGTTGTCAAGAATACATAAGGTCAGAGACACACACACACTGGCAAGCATGCACACACACACACACACACACACACACACACACACACACACACACACACACACACACACACACACACACACACACACACACACACACACACACACACACACACACACACACAGACACATACACACATACACACATACACACACACACATACACACACACACACACAGACACACAGACACACACACACACACACACACACACACACACACACACACACACACACACATTGGTAAGTCTGGTGACAGGCAGCAGGAGAGGACAGAGGGCTGACTAGACTCAGCAGAATGTATTGATATCTCAGCAGGCATCAGTATAATGTATTGATATCTCAGCAGGCATCAGTATAATGTATTGATATCTCAGCAGGCATCAGTATAATGTATTGATATCTCAGCAAGCATCAGTATAATGTATTGATATCTCAGCAGGCATCAGTATAATGTATTGATATCTCAGCAGGCATCAGTATAATGTATTGATATCTCAGCAGGCATCAGTATAATGTATTGATATCTCAGCAGGCATCAGTATAATGTATTGATATCTCAGCAGGCATCAGTATAATGTATTGATATCTCAGCAGGCATCAGTATAATGTATTGATATCTCAGCAGGCATCAGTATAATGTATTGATATCTCAGCAGGCATCAGTATAATGTATTGATATCTCAGCAGGCATCAGTATAATGTATTGATATCTCAGCAGGCATCAGTATAATGTATTGATGTATAATGTATTCTCCCCTCTACATACCCTCCCTCCCTCCCTCTTCTCCCCTCCCCCTCTTCATCATTTCCAATCCACCATATATACACTATATACATTTTAGGGGGACAGTACATTTTATATTAGTTATATTTTGTTTGTTTTTAGTCCCATCCTTCAGCTACAGTCAACCCTTCCCATGTATCTCTAAACACCATCCAGTTTTGATTCCTCCACTTTTTGGTATAAGAACCAATGTATTCATCTTTAAAACTTATTCACTTCTCACCCGTCTCTTATCCTTTCACCACAACAACAACAACAACAACACCAATAACAACACAGTCTGTATATTCTCTAGCAGCAACAGTCCACTGGCTGAGAATAGTGGAACATAAGCTCCCTGTCGGCATGGCAATAAGGCTTTTATGACCTGCACTCCTGGGGAAACTGTAAGCAAAGGGGCACAGTCGCCCCTGGCCTCACGGTCGCTATGCTTCCTTGGCTTGTGATGATGTTTTGGAGCCTGGCCACAGGACTACTGGAGGAAGAGATGGTGGCTGCAACACAAATGGCACCCTATTCTTACACACTTTCACCAACGGGCTCTGGTCAAAAGTAGTGCACTATATAGGGAATAGGGTGCCAACCCTGGTCTAAAGTAGTGCACTATATAGGGAATAGGGTGCCGTTTGGGATGCAGGCATGGTGTTAGGCTGCTTCCAATCGCCCCACTACCAGGGCAGCTAAGCACAGAGTTAAGGGTACTTCCCATTCAGGAGTCAAACAGCAGTTACAGAGCCTTCAGAAAGTATTCATACCCCTGGACTTATTGCACATGTTGTTGTGTTACAGCCTGAATTCAAAATTGATTAAATATCTGTTTTTCTTACCCATCTACACACAATACCCCATGATGACAAAGTGAAAACATGTTTTTAGAAATGTTAGCAAATTTATTGAAAATGAAATACAGAAATATCAAATTTACATAACGATTCAAAATCCTGAGTCAATACCTTGCAGAAGCACTTTTGGCAGTGATTACAGCTGTGAGTCTTTCTGGGTCTCTAAGAGCATTGCACAACTGGATAATGCAATATTTGCACATTATTTGTTTTGAAATACATCAAGCTCTGTCAAATTGGTTGTTGATCATTGCTCAACAACCATTTTCAGGTATTTCAAGCAGATTTAAGTCCAAACTGTAACTCGGCCACTCAGGAACATTCACTGTCTTATTGGTAAGCATCTCCAGTGTAGATTTGTCCTTGTGTTTGAGGTTATTGTCCTGCTGAAAGGTGAATTAATCTCCCAGTGTCTGCTGGAAGGCAGATTGAACCAGGTTTTCCTCTAAGATTTTGTCGGTGCTTAGCTCTATTCCATTTATTTTTCATCCTGAAAAACTCCCCAGTCTGTAATGATTACAAGCATACCCATAACATGACGCAGCCACCACTATAGTTGAAAATATGGAGAGCGGTACTCAGTAATGTGTTTTACTGTATTCAGGACAAAAAGTTAATTGCTTTCCCATGTTTTTTGCAGTATTACTCCAGTGCCTAGTATCAAACAGGAGGCATGTTTTAGAATATTTATATGCTGTACCAGCTTCCTTGTTTTCACTCTGTCATTTAGGTTAGTATGGTGGAGTAACTACAGTGTTGTTGATCCATCCGCAGTTTTCTATCACAGCCATTAAACTCTGTTACTGTTTTAAAGTCACCATTATTGTCACATCCTGACCAGTAAGGGGTCATTTTGTTATTGTAGTATGGTCAGGACGTGGCAGGGGTGTGTTTGATTTATGTGTCTTGGGTTTTTGGGTAATGTTCTATGTTGTCTATTTCTATGTTTGAATGTCTATTTAGTCTATTTCTATGTTCAGGTTTTGGTTTGGCCTTCAATTGGAAGCAGCTGTTCTTCGGTGCTTCTAATTGGAGGCCATATTTAAGTAGGGTTTTTTTTGTCACTGTGTTGGTGGGTAGTTGTTTCTTTGTATAGCTGTGTAGTCTTGCAGGACTGTCGTTCGTTTTCTTGTTTTGTTTAGTGTTCACGTTTATCCAAATAAAAAAGGAAGATGAGCATGATACCCGCTGCGCCTTGGTCCACTTTTTACGACGCACCTGACAATTATCATCATAGTGAAATCCCTGAGCGGTTTCCTTCCTCTCCGGCAACTGAGTTAGGAAGGATGCCTGTATCTTTGCAGTGACTGGGTGCATTGATACACCATCCAAAGTGTAATTAATAACTTCACCATGCTCAAAGGGATATTCAATGTCAGTTTCTTTTTGGTTTTGTTTACCCATCTACCAATAGGTGACCTTCTTTGCGAGGGATTGGAAAACCTCCCTGGTTTTTGTGGTTGAATCTGTGTCTGAAATTCACTGCTCGACTGAGGGACCTTACAGATAGTTGTATGTGTGGGGGTACAGAGATGAGGTAGTCATTCAAAAATCATGTTAAGCAATATTATTGCACACAGAGTGAGTCCATGAAACTTAAGTGACTTGTTAAGCACATTTTTACTCTAGGCTTGCCATAACAAAGAGGTGGAATACTTATTGACTCAAGACATTTCAGTTTAAAATGTTTTTATTAATTTGTAAACAAACTGAAAAACATAATTCCACATTATGGGGTACTGTGTGTAGGCCAGTGACAAAAATCTCAATTGAATCCATAGTAAATTCAGGCTGTATCGTAACAAAATGTGGAAAAAGTCAAGGGGTGTGAATACTTTCTGAAGGCACTGTAGAGCCGAACACAGCACTGCCTTTCTAAACAACGTGGGATTCAAATAGAATCATCTCAGAGCAGAGAATAACCAAGATGTTTTATAACGCCAGAGATGGGCTACTGCTAATATTTTCATCATAACTATTCTGAAAACTACTTAAGGCCTGTGTTGAGTAATGCTACTTCAGAGGCTGAAGAGGTACTTTTCATGATTTTTTTTGGGGGGGGGGGGATTATAATGTCACTATAAGAGATAGAATCTGATGGTAACAAAGAATATTTTCGAAATGTTCCATCGACTAAGGACCTGACTTAATCTGTAGTAAATATCCGCGTCATCGCTCAATTTATACCGCTTTCACGGAGACGGGATTCACGATAAACGCTGCATACAGTATGTCGACCTAATCGGAAATTACCTTTATATTTTATAAAGGATCTTCCACTATACTTCCGCGATAAGGTTTGAATCCAGTTTTGTTTTTTCTTTCAGTCTAACATACTGTATATAATACTATGTGTAAATGGAGAGATCAGAGAGAGATACTCACAGGCAAACTGTAGCAGGGCATCCCGACTCAGGACCGTCCCGTAGCTGTTCTCCACCTTACACTGGTATCTCCCATAGTCTGCCGTCTCGCTGGCGTTGGCTATTATCAAGTTGCCGTCGATCAAGCTGTAACGGTAATCTGCCTCCACGTCCACTACTGTTCCATTGATGAACCAACTGCAGACAAAAACAATGATACCAAAGGGTTACATGTAGAATCTGTGGCTCTGATTCTTATGAATATGGACAGAGTGAGAGAGACAGAGAGAGAGAGGGAGAGAGAGAGAGACAGAGTGAGAGAGACAGAGAGAGAGAGGGAGAGAGAGAGAGAGAGAGAGAGAGACAGATAGAGAGAGGGAGAGAGAGAGAGGGAGAGGGAGAGAGAGAGAGAGGGAGAGAGAGACAGATAGAGAGAGGGAGAGAGAGAGGGAGAGAGAGAGAGAGAGACAGATAGAGAGAGGGAGAGAGAGAGGGAGAGAGAGGGAGAGAGAGAGAGAGACAGATAGAGAGAGGGAGAGAGAGAGGGAGAGAGAGAGGGAGAGAGAGAGAGAGAGACAGATAGAGAGAGGGAGAGAGAGAGGGAGAGAGAGAGGGAGAGAGAGAGAGAGAGACAGATAGAGAGAGGGAGAGAGAGAGGGAGAGAGAGGGAGAGAGAGAGAGAGACAGATAGAGAGAGGGAGAGAGAGAGGGAGAGAGAGAGGGAGAGAGAGAGAGAGACAGATAGAGAGAGGGAGAGAGAGAGGGAGAGAGAGAGGGAGAGAGAGAGAGAGAGACAGATAGAGAGAGGGAGAGAGAGAGGGAGAGAGAGAGGGAGAGAGAGAGAGAGAGACAGATAGAGAGAGGGAGAGAGAGAGGGAGAGAGAGGGAGAGAGAGAGAGAGACAGATAGAGAGAGGGAGAGAGAGAGGGAGAGAGAGGGAGAGAGAGAGAGGGAGAGAGAGAGGGAGAGAGAGGGAGAGAGAGAGAGAGAGAGAGAGAGAGAGCGAGAGAGAGACAGATAGACAGAGAGAGAGAGAGAGAGAGAGAGAGAGAGAGAGCGAGAGAGAGAGAGACAGATAGACAGAGAGAGAGAGAGAGAGAGAGAGAGAGAGAGAGAGAGAGAGAGAGAGAGAGCGAGATGGACAGAGAGAGCGAGATGGACAGAGAGAGCGAGAGAGAGAGAGAGAGAGAGAGAGAGAGAGAGAGAGAGAGAGAGAGAGAGATGGACAGAGAGAGAGAGATGGACAGAGACACAGAGAGCGGGAGAGAGAGAGATGGACATACAGAGAGGATGGAAAGAGCGAGAGAGAGAGAGCGAGAGAGAGAGATAAAGGAGAAGAGAGAGAGAGACAGAGAGAGAGAGAGAGACAGAGAGAGATGGACAGAGATAGATGGACAGAGAAAGAGAGAAAGAGATAGATATGGTCAGAGATATTGACAGAGAGAGAGAAAGATGGACATAAAGAGAGAGAGAGTGCAACATTTCAATTGGCTAAATTACAACTGTTTAACTTGATCCTGAGTGTAGGTTATTTCCCTGACATCTGGAATCAAGGACTCATAACCCCAATCTTTAAGAACGGAGACAAATTTGACCCTAACAATTGCAGAGGCATTTGTGTGAACAGTAACCTGGGGAAGGTTTTCTGTAGTATTATAAATGTAATTAATAAGTACAATGTCTTAGGTAAAAGCCAAATTGGATTTATACCCAAACATCGCACGACTGATCATATTTACACCCTACACACCCTGATAAATAAACATGTCCACCAAAATAATACCAAAATACACGCTTGCTTCATCGACTTCCAAAAAGCATTTGATTCTATTTGGCATAAAGGACTGTTCTACAAAGTTATTGAAAGTGGTGTAGGGGGTAAAACATATGACATAATTAAATCAAACTGGCAATACGTGCAGCATCAAAACTGTCAAGAAAATAACATCATTCTTTAACTAGGGTCTAAAACGAATTGAATGTGTCATTGAACCAATTGCACTTCATGCCAGCGAGGTGTGGGGTCCACTTGCAAAACAAGATTTCACCAAATGGGACAAACACCCCATTGAAACCCTGCCTGCAGAGTTCTGTAAGATTCTCCTACATGTTCAGAGGAAAACTACACACCCTGCATGCAGGGCAGAATTAGGCCAATATCCACTAATAATAAAAACTCAAAAAAGAGCAATTAAGCTTTGGAAACACAGAAAATACAGTGACCCCCTCTCATATCATTACCAAGCCCTGCAATGCCAAGAGCTGAGCAAAGAAAAGAGTCCCCTCATCCAGCTGGTCCTGGGGCTGAGTTCACAAACCTGTTCTACTAACACACTGAAGCCTCAGGACCCTCATCCAGCTGGTCCTGGGGCTGAGTTCACTAACCTGTTCTACTAACACACTGAAGCCTCAGGACCCTCATCCAGCTGGTCCTGGGGCTGAGTTCACAAACCTGTTCCACTAACACACTGAAGCCTCAGGACCCTCATCCAGCTGGTCCTGGGGCTGAGTTCACTAACCTGTTCTACTAACACACTGAAGCCTCAGGACCCTCATCCAGCTGGTCCTGGGGCGTTCTACTAACACACTGAAGCCTCAGGACCCTCCATCCAGCTGGTCCTGGGGCTGAGTTCACAAACCTGTTCTACTAACACACTGAAGCCTCAGGACCCTCATCCAGCTGGTCCTGGGGCTGAGTTCACAAACCTGTTCTACTAACACACTGAAGCCTCAGGACCCTCATCCAGCTGGTCCTGGGGCTGAGTTCACTAACCTGTTCTACTAACACACTGAAGCCTCAGGACCAGAACATCCAATCAATCAGAATAAACCAAATTACAACACAGTCAAAACAAAACTACATTGCTTATTGGGAAACACAAGCACAAAGCAATATGCAGTGCTATCTGGCCCTAAATCAACAGTACACCCTGGCTAACTATTTGACCATGGTTACTGATCAAAACCTTAGAAAAACCTTGACAAAGTACAGGCTCAGTGAGCACAGCCTTGCCATTGAGAAGGGTAGACACAGGAAAACCTGGCTCCCTGTAGAGGAAAGGCTGTGCAGCCACTGCACAACAGCAGAACCTGAGACGGAGCTGCATTTCCTGACAAAATGTGAAAAATATAAAACAATTCGAGAGTGTAATTTCCCCAAAATTGAAACCCTTATTCAAGGTTTCAAAGACCTCTCTGATGAGAATAGGCTACCCGTCCTGTTGGGGGAGGACGCAGAGAGCTGTGTGTTGGCAGCGCACTACATTGCTGCCTGCCATAAGATGAGGGACAGTGTCTGACAGACCAATCAACCTGCACATGTCCTCTACTGTATGCTTATTGTTATTGTCCAATGTATGGTTATTTTGACCATTGGTTATTGTTGTTACTGTTGTCCCGTTGACAATTTTGATTCTTATTATCTTAATATTGTAAATATCCAAAGTAAGCTTTGGCAACATGTACATTGTTACGTCATGCCAATAAAGCAAATTGAATTGAATTGAAAATTGAGAGAGAGAGACAGAGAGAGAGAAACGATTTGCACATCATTACAACACTGTACATAAACATAATATGACATTTTAAATGTCTTTATTCCAGTTGCAATTAAAATTAAAATGAATATAGACAGAGAGGCCACCGCCCACAGGGCTAGATATAGAGATAGAGATAGAGTCATACCTGTATACAGGTACAGGGTTAGAGATAGAGATAGAGTCATACCTGTATGCAGGTACAGGTACAGGGTTAGAGATAGAGATAGAGTCATACCTGTATGCAGGTACAGGTACAGGTACAGGGTTAGAGATAGAGATAGAGTCATACCTGTATACAGGTACAGGGTTGCCTCTGGCTTCACAGCTCATCATAACTTTCTTCTCCTCCGAGTCCAACGCAAAGATGGCGTCATGTGGTTCCTGGACGAACACCGGCCCAAACTCTTCACGCTCTGAAGGATGTAGAAGATAACGAGGAGTTAAGATAAAAGAGAGCCACATTGGAGAAACCCACACCAAATCATTCAGCACTAAATCAGATGATTTTAGAGGGAGTAACACCAACACTAAATCAGATGATTGTAGAGGGAGTAACACCAACACTAAATCAGATGGTTTTAGAGGGAGTAACACCAACACTAAATCAGATGGTTTTAGAGGGAGTAACACCAACACTAAATCATTCAGCACTAAATCAGATGGTTTTAGAGGGAGTAACACCAACACTAAATCAGATGGTTTTAGAGGGAGTAACACCAACACTAAATCAGATGTTTTTAGAGGGAGTAACACCAACACTAAATCATTCACTGTGGCACTAAGACAGCACTCAATGAGCTGTATACGGCCATAAGCAAACAGGAAAACGCTCATCCAGAGGCGGCGCTCCTAGTGGCCAGGGACTTTAATGCAGGGAACTTAAATCAGTTTTACCTCATTTCTACCAGCATGTAAAATGTGCAACCAGAGGGAAAGAACTCTACACCAACTTTACTCTACACACAGAGACGCGTACAAAGCTCTCCCTCGCCTTCCATTTGACAAATCTGACCATAATTATATCCTCGTGATTCCTGCTTACAAGCAAAAACTAAAGCAGGAAGTACCAGTGACTTGCTCAATATGGAAGTGGTCAGATGAAGCAGATGCTAAACTACAGGACTGTTTTGCTAGCACAGACTGGAATATGTTCCGGGATTCTTCCAATGGCATTGAGGAGTATACCACATCAGTCACTGGCTTTAACAATAAGTGCATCGATGACGTCGTCCCCACAGTGACTGTACGTACATACCCCATCCAGAAGCCAGGGATTACAGGCAACATCTGCACTGAGATAAAGGTAGAGCTGCCACCTTCAAGGAGCAGGACTCTAACCCGGAAGCTTACAAGAAATCCCGCTATGCCTTCTGACGAACCGTCAAACAGGCAAAGCTTCAATACAAGACTAAGATCAAATCATACTACAACAGCTCCGATGCTCATCGGATGTGGCAGGACTTGCAAACTATTACAGACTACAAAGGGAAGCACAGCCAAGAGCTGCACAGTGACACGAGCCCACCAGACGAGCTAAATTACTTCTATGCTCGCTTTGAGGCAAGCAACACTGAGGCATGCATGAGAGCATCAGCTGTTCTGGATGATTGTGTGATCACGCTCTCCGCAGCCGATGTGAGTAAGACCTTTAAACAGGTCAACATTCACAAGGCCGCAGGGCCAGACGGATTACCAGGACGTGTACTCCGAGCATGCGCTGACCAACTGGCAAGTGTCTTCACTGACATTTTCAAACTCTCCCTGTCTGAGTCTGTAATACCAACATGTTTCAAGCAGACCACCATAGTCCCTGTGCCCAAGAACACTAAGGTAACCTGCCTAAATGACTACAGACCCGTAGCACTCACGTCTGTAGCCATGAAGTGCTTTGAAAGGCTGGTCATGGCCCATATCAACACCATTATCCCAGAAACCCTAGACCCACTCCAATTTGCATACCCTCCCAACAGATCCACAGATGATGCAATCTCTTTCGCACTCCACACTGCCCTTTCAAGGTGGACAAAGGGAACACCTATGTGAGAATGCTATTGATTGACTACAGCTCAGAGTTTAACACCATAGTACCCTCAAAGCTCATCACCAAGCTAAGGACCCTGGGACTAAACACCTCCCTCTGCAACTGTATCCTGGACATCCTGACGGGTCGCCCCCAGGTGGTGAAGGTAGGTAACAACACATCCAACGCACTGATCCTCAACACAGGGGCCCCTCAGGGGTACGTGCTCAGTCCCCTCCTGTACTCCCTGTTCACTCATGACTGCACGGCCAGGCACGACTCCAACATCATCATTAAGTTTGCAGATGACACAACAGGGGTAGGCCTGATCACCGACAACGACGAGACAGCCTATAGGGAGGAGGTCAGTACATCACTGGCCCCAGTGTTGAGGATCAGCGTGGCAGATGTGTTGTTGCAATGATGTTGAACGCTGAGCTGTGGTCAATGAACAGCATTCTCACATAGGTGTTTCTTTTGTCCAGGTGGGTAAGGGCAGTGTGGAGTGCAATAGACATTGCATCATCTGTGGATCTGTTGGGGCAGTATGCGAATTGGAGTGGGTCAAGGGTTTCCAGGATGATGGTCTTGATGTGAGCCATGAGCAGCCTTTCAAAGCACTTCATGGCTACAGATGTGAGTTCTCTGGAATGATGAATCACGCTTCACCTTCCGGCATTCCGACGGGCAAATCTGGGTTTGGGGGAAGCCAGGAGAACCCTACCTGCCCCAATGCATAGTGCCAACTGTAAAGTTTGGTGGAGGAGGAATAATGGTCTGGGGCTGTTTTTCATGGTTCGGGCCCCTTAGTTCCAGTGAAGGGAAATCTTAACACTACAGCATACAATGACATTCTAGATGATTCTGTGCTTCCAACTTTGTGGCAACAGTTTGGGAAAGGCTATTTCCTGTTTCAGCATGACAATGCCCCCGTGCACAAAGTGAGGTCCATACAGAAATGGTTTGTTGAGATTGGTATGGAAGAACTTGACTGGCTTGCACAGATCACTGACCTCAACCCCATCGAACACCTTTGGGATGAATTGGAACACTGACTGTGAGCCAGGGCCTAATCGCCCAACATCAGTGTCCCGACCTCACTAATGCTCTTGTGGCTGAATGGAAGCAAGTCCTTGCAGCAATGTTCCAACATCTAGTGGAAATCCTTCCCAGAAGAGTGGAGGCTGTTCTTGTAGTAAAGGGGGGGACCAACTCCATATTAATGCCCATGATTTTGGAATGAGATATTGTACGAGCAGGTGTCCACATACTTTTGACCATGTAGTGTACACTGAGTATACAAAACATTAGGAACACCTTCCAAATATTGAGTTTCACCTGGTCTGTTATGTCATGGAAAGAACAGGTGTTTCTAATGTTTTGTAAACTCAGTGCATGACTCTCTATTATGCATGGGAATATTTAGGAACCGATTTCCAAAATGTAAATTATCTGGAGCTGATATGCTGGTGTGTGGGGGGGGTGGTGGCAAATAAATGGATCTAAATCTAAACATTTGTTCTGCACTTTTCTGGTCCTTCCTACGTAAAACAGGGCACAACACGCTGCAGGCCTATGCTGGGCATTAGCTGGGAAGTAGAGTGCTCTCCACCTAGCTCAATGGCCATTAATCCACAGCATCAAGTGGGGTTACTAAAAGCAGCTAGCTAGCGGTGCTGGGAGTGAGTTCCAGTCATATTTTCCTTAAGGACATAGTGCACTATGTAGGGAATAGGGTGCACTATGTAGGGAATAGTGTTTACTGTGTATGGAATAGTGTGCACTATGTAGGGAATAGGGTGCACCATGTAGGGAACAGGGTGCCCATTTGGGACGTAGTGGAAGAGCAGAAATGTTGTCCTGTCCCAACTCAGAAAAACACAAAAGAGATAAATAACTGGATAAATACAGTATAACTAAAGATCTAGCTCACTGCTGAGGCCTATGAATTCAAGGCTTTGAAAAAGATGGAACAAATGACGATGAGCCATATGCTGGAAACACAGAGAGCTTTATCAGAGAATATGTGGATAGAAAACCATCCTCCCCTTAGTACCACTAACAGATTGGCATGATACCACCAGCCTCCCCTTAGTACCACTAACAGATTGGCATGATACCACCAGCCTCCCCTTAGTACCACTAACAGATTGGCATGATACCACCAGCCTCCCCTTAGTACCACTAACAGATTGGCATGATACCACCAGCCTCCCCTTAGTACCACTAACAGATTGGCATGATACCACCAGCCTCCCCTTAGTACCACTAACAGATTGGCATGATACCACCAGCCTCCCCTTAGTACCACTAACAGATTGACATGATACCACCAGCCTCCCCTTAGTACCACTAACAGATTGACATGATACCACCAGCCTCCCCTTAGTTCCACTAACAGATTGGCATGATACCACCAGCCTCCCCTTAGTACCACTAACAGATTGACATGATACCACCAGCCTCCCCTTAGTACCACTAACAGATTGACATGATACCACCAGCCTCCCCTTAGTACCACTAACAGATTGACATGATACCACCAGCCTCCCCTTAGTACCACTAACAGATTGGCATGATACCACCAGCCTCCCCTTAGTACCACTAACAGATTGGCATGATACCACCAGCCTCCCCTTAGTACCACTAACAGATTGACGTTCACTGTGTGGTTCCGGTAATAATTTGATGATTTTGCAGTTTTATAATGTCACCTTAATCAGTCATCTGGAAGCACAGTTCCCACCCGTCAAACCCATGGTAACGACAACATCAACATCCCTCTCCTCTCCTCTCCTCTCCTCTCCTCTCCTCTCCTCTCCTCTCCTCTCCTCTCCTCTCCTCTCCTCTCCTCTCCTCTCCTCTCCTCTCCTCTCCTCTCCTTTCCTCTCCTCTCCTCCCTTGCAGCACAGTGAGCATCGTATGAGACATTGGTGAGACAGAGCTCAGCTGTCATTACTCTCTTGGCACATCAAGGTGGTACGAGAGCTACACCTCCGACTGAAAGGTGAAATACTGTTGTAATTTGTCCTGGGTGTGCGTCTTCATGTCATTTTAATGGAGTCTTGACTATCGATGAGGATTGATACAGGAAGACTTGTTTATACTGATCCCCAGTCAGACTGGCAGCAGCTACTCTTCTTGGGGTCCAGCAATATTAAGGCAGTTTATACCATTATAAAAAACATGACAATACAGTTACATATTTCACAACACACTGTGTGCCCTCAGGCCCCTACGCCAACACTACCACATATCTACAGCACAAAATCCATGTGTACGTGTGGGTATAGTGCGTATGGTATTGTGTGTGTGTGTATGCATGTGTCTGTGCCTATGTTTGTGTTGCTTCACAGTCCCCACTGTTCCATAAGGTGTATTTTTATCTGTTTTTATTAATCTAATTTTACTGCTTGCATAAATTACTTAATGTGGAATAGAGTTCCATGTAGTCATGGCTCTATGTAGTACTGTGCTCCTCCCATAGTCTGTTCTGGACTTGGGGACTGTGAAGAGACCTCTGGTGGCATGTCTTGTGGGGTACGGATAGGTGCCCAAGCTGTGTGCCAGTAGTTTAACCTCTTGGGGCTAGGTGGGACGCTAGCGTGCCACCCGTGGTGCACTCCATCAACAGCAGGTGCATTTCAAGAGCGGCAAATTTGAATCCAAATAAATGTCAAAATTCAAATTTTTCAAAAATACAACTATGTTACACCATTTGAAAGATAAACATCTCCTTAATCTAACCACGTTTTACGATTTCAAAAAGGTTTTACGGCGAAAGCATAAATTTAGAGTATGTTAGGACAGTACATTTACAAGAGTTGTGTGTAATGTTTTGTCAAGTCAAAGACAGGGTCACCAAAACCATAAAACCAGCTAAAATGATGCACTAACCTTTTACAATCTCCATCAGATGACACTCCTAGGACATTATGTTAGACAATGCATGCATTTTTAGTTCTATCAAGTTCATATTTATATCCAAAAACAGCGTTTTACTATGGCATTGATGTTGAGGAAATCGTTTCCCTCCAATAACCGGCAGTCAAGTCAGCGTAACAAATTAAATAATTAAAATTAGAAAACATTGGTAAAATATTATATTGTCATTTAAAGAATTATAGATTTACATCTCTTGAACGCAATCAACTTGCCAGATTTAAAAATAACCTTACTGGGAAATCACACTTTGCAATAATCTGAGCACTGCGCCCAGAAAAATACGCGTTGCGATACAGACTAGACGTCATGTTGGGGAGATCTAAAATCGAAAATACTATGTAAATAATCCATTACCTTTGATTCTCTTCATCAGATGTCACTTCCAGGTATCACAGGTCCATAACGAATGTAGTTTTGTTCAAAAAAGCTCATCATTTATGTCCAAAAATCTCCGTCTCGTTAGCACATGATGTAAGCCAGCCGGACTTCTCGTCATGAACGAGGGGAAAAAATATATTTCCGTTCGTTCAAACATGTCAAACGTTGTATAGCATAAATCATTAGGGCCTTTTTTAACCAGAACATGAATAATATTCAAGGTGGACGAATGCATACTCTTTTATAACGTATTGGAACGAGGGTACCCAACATGAACTCGCGCGCAAGGTGTCTAATGGGCCATCATCGTTCCATGGCTCTTGTTCGGTCAGATCTCCCTCCAGAAGACTCAAAACACTTTGTAAAGGCTGGTGACATCTAGTGGAAGCAATAGGAAGTGCCAAAATATTCCTAAACCCCTGTGTTTTTCAATGGGATAGGTTTAAAGTCAATACAACACATCAGGTATCCACTTGTCTCAGGGTTTTGCCTGCCAAATGAGTTCTGTTATACTCACAGACACCATTCAAACAGTTTTGGAAACTTTAGAGTGTTTTCTATCCATATATAATAAGTATATGCATATTCTAGTTACTGGGTAGGATTAGTAACCAGATTAAATCGGGTACATTTTTTTTATCCAGACGTGCAAATGCTGCCCCCTAGACCCAACAGGTTAAACAGACCTCTGGTGGCATGTCTTGTGGGGTATGCATGGGTGTCCAAGCTGTGCACCAGCAGTTCAAACTGACATGTCAATACCTCTCATAAATACAAGTAGTGATGAAGTCAATCTCTCCACCACTTTGAGCCAGGAGAGATTGACATGCATATGATTAATATTAGCACTCTGTGTACATCCAAGGGCCAGCCGTGCTGCCCTATTCTGAGCCAATTGCAATTTTCCTCTTTGTAGCACCATACCACACTACTGAAAAGAAGTCCAGGTGCAACAAAACTAGGGCCTGTAGGACCTGCCTTGTTGATAGTGTTGTTAAGAAAGTAGAGCTGCACTTTATTATGGACAGACTTCTCCCCATCTTAGCTACTGTTGTATCAATATGTTTTGACCAGGACAGTTTACAATCCAGGGTTACGCCAAGCAGTTTAGTCACCTCAACTTGCTCAATTTCCACATTATTCATTACAAGATTTAGTTGAGGTTTAAGGTTTAGTGAATGATTTGTCCCAAATACAATGCTTTATGTTTTAGAAATATTTAGGACTATCTTATTCCGTGCCACCCACTCTGAAACTAACTGCAGCTCTTTGTTAAGTGTTGCAGTCATTTCAGTGACTGTAGTAGCTGACATGTATAGTGTTGAGTCATCTGCATACATAGACACAAAGGATTTACCCCAAGCCAGTGGCATGTCATACATGAAGGGCACATTTTGGCATTTGCTGTGTGATTGATGAGAAACTCCATATTGCAAATGTACGGTCCCTTACTAGATGTTCGCGAATGTTTGTAAAATTCGCCGACGGCGGCGGGCCGTGCACCGGGGCCAGATCTTCCAGGAAGTCATCGAACGAAGTCTCTCGGACATTCGGTTTCCGTTTTATAAAATGTTCAAATTTTGGTCATTTTTCCTCTGTCCCGGTAAATTCCACCAGATGGCGAATGGAATCTTATTGCAAATGTACAAAACATCACCAATCACGACATGGCCATTTCTCCGAAACAGAAAATACTTTGAAGGCGAAACTTGGTGCGCATAGGTTTGGACTAATGGGCTGTTAGCTCCGAAACAAGATGGTGTCGAGGCCTCAACGCTTTTTGAGTTAAGGCCATTTTTCAGGGATTAAAGGTCAAAAACGAAAATAGAGTGCTAATTTGACTGCTTCACGTCAAAGTACATGAACCTACGGTGTCAGGAAAAAAAGAACCAGCCATTTATCTATCGTAAATTAAGAGAAATCGTAAAATGTACAATTGGTGATGTTCAAAAAAATGTGGGGGTTTTTTCCCAAAAAGTTACAGATCCAGTTGCAGGTTTTAGAGCTCTGCGAGATTTCTGTGATTTTAAATACTTTCATATTGCATTTGAACATTTCTTATGGCATTTGACAATGGTTCACTGACTTTTGACTTCGACTTTTGACTTCCTATGAAATCATATTGCAAATGGACAAAACATATGCCTTATGGACAATTAAAAAAAATATGACAATAAAATATGACAAAAGTATGTTCATACAGTTCTTATACATGTATAATTGTCAAAAAAACGAAAGAATTTCGAAAAACGGTCCAGAAATCTTTTTAAGGGGGTGATAAGTTTTTCTTTTTTTTTTCACATTTTCAAAATTTTACCCTTGGGTCTTGACTTGATGTGCATTTGCAATATGAAAATTTACCGTGGAGCACGCTCGCCATCTATTGGATTTTTGCTGTGTGACACTTGGCATTTGTCATATGACATTTGCAATCAGTTTTGAATGAAACGACGTCCATTTGAGTGGTATTGTACATCGTGTATATGTTTCGTACGGTGCCAATAAGATCCCATTAATTTTTGTCCATTTCAGGGGGGTATTCCCTTACATTAGTAAAGATTGAAAAAAGTAATGGGCCTAGACAGCTGCCCTGGGGAATTACTGATTCTACCTGGATTATGTTGGAGAGGCTTCCATTAAAGAACACCCTCCATGTTCTGTTAGACAGGTAACTCTTTATCCACAATATGAGACCTGATTCAGGAAACTAGGCGAATGTCGCAAGTCATGACTTCACAGGAAAGCTGTTTGAAAGTAAAAAATTTTTTTAATCAAATGCGTTTTTTGGCAGACATGCCTTCTCGAACATGTGAACTTTCATGTGCCTTAATATCAAACTTGTAATCGTTTTATCATCAATTTCTCTCAGCCAATCATCAGTCATTTGTGACCAATTTCAGGAAACTAGGTGTATGTCGTGGGCCACTACTTCACAGGACAACCGTTTGAATCTAAACTGTTTTTTTTGGCAGAAATGCTTTCTGGAACATGTGAACTTTCATGTGCATTAATAACAAATGTGTATGCCATCTGTAAATACAAATACAATTGTTAAATTACGAGCCTACTTGGTTTAGCCACAGAAAAAGTGAGCAACCTTCCCGGTAGCCATGATTGGATGAGATAATGAGTGGCATGGACATGCCGAGAGATGAGTTTGGATTGGTCTGCCATATAGAATGCTATATGTGTACATGCATCTGTCTATTGGAGCTGGTCAGGATGTCAAGGTAATCGTGTCAAAGTCAGCTTTTAAAAATGTTTTACCCCGCAGTAAAACTGCATAAACCTAACATCAAGTTAAAGTGTACTGTTAGCTAGCTAACGTTAGCTGGCTGGCTCGCTAGCCAACATTATGTGTATGATCTCCACTTTCTGGACGACCGAATTTTGAAATCAGTGGAATTAGAGTATGATAGCTAAAGGGATGGAGAAAACACCAGTCTGGATTACATTGTCAAACTAAGGGCAACCATGCACGGCATCAGACAGGAGACGTGTTCAATAATGATGTATACTGTTAAGATAGTCTAGCTAGCTAACGTTAGCTGGCTGGGTAGTTGTGATTATGGTCCATTGTTTAGCTAGCTACATGTCTAAACAAAAGACTCCATGCAAGTATCCATTTCAATAGAATGTCACTGCAACTGTTGATAGACGTATTAGCTGGTAAATTCGCTCTGGCTATCTACTCCGATTTCAGACCATGGGTAAGAGAGTCTAGCTAGCTACATTTTCAGATATTACACATTTCTAATTTTGACAGAAAGTGGTTTCATTTCAAGTGTACTGTTAGCTAGCTAACGTTAGCTGGCTGGGTCGCTAGCTAATGTTATGTGTATGATCTCATTCTTCATATTTCAGACACATTTGCTTGACTAGTTATAGCCGTAGAACCTGGTTGGTTAGCTACCTGCAGATTCATGCAGGGTAGTAACGTCATGAGATGTGATTATGGTCCATTGTTTAGCTAGCTAGCTACATGTCTTAACAAAAGACTCCACTCTAATTTTGACAAAGTATTTTCATTTCAAGTTACTGTACTTTTAGCTAGCTAGTTAACGTTACGTCATGCGTTGGGATTCATTGTTTATCTAGTTTATCTATTTATCTAGCTACATTTCTTAACAAAAGACTCTCATTTTAGTTTGCCAGAGCGCAGAATAACTGATGCATTTTTGAACGCTCAACACCCGTTGAATATGTCCGGTGTCAGTAAACATCGGCAACAAAGCATAATTCAATTGCTGCCAGCAGTTAGTCACCAACACTCCGGATAACATGAAAACGGCCTAACCAGCTCTGCTAGGGGGAATAAAATGGTCCGAGTTATTACAGAACGCACGGATTAACTCTTAAGGAGATGGTTGGGGCTAAGTCTGAATAGGTGTAGACAAAGAAGGGCTCTCCAGTAGGTACCAAAACATTCATAGGCCATTTTCTCAAAAGTGAGTTTACAAGTTGATCAACTTTCAAAGCAGAATTACTTTCCCATTGTTTCCTGAAATGCAGTGTATGATATACAATTTTGTAGCAATGAATCTCTACTTTAGCCAATGTAAAAAAACAGAAATTCAAATGTTGCTACATAAGACAGAATCCAGGTGGTGAGTCACATTATAGCAGGGGGTGTAAAGCCATAACACATAGGTTTTTCCAGCAGCAGACTATGATCGATAATGTCAAAAGCCGCACAAAACAACCAACTATTTTTTGATCATCAATTTCTCCTCAGCCAATCATCAGTCATTTGTGTAAGTGCTGTACTTGTTGAATGTCCTACCCTATAAGCATGCTGAAAGTCTGTTGACAATACAGTGAAATAGCATTGTATCTGGTCAAACACATTTTTTTATCCAAAAGTTTACCAAGGGTTGTTAACAGACTGATTGGTCGACTATTTGAGCCAGTAAAGGGGGCTTTACTACACTAGATTCAGTCTGACTGGGGATCAGTACAAACAAGCCTTCGTGTATCAATGACATCACATCCACTTCTGGAGACACTTGAGTCAGTCTGACTGGGGATCAGTATAAACAAGCCAGCCTCTCTGAATCGTGGCATTGAACACTTTAGCAGGATTCTTTCTCTTCACAACTGGCTACGTGATTATTGCAGCTCAGTGGGTGTAACTTTTGTTGACAATTTCGATGCCTTTTGGAGACAAAACAGGTTTTATAAGGAGGATGGTATCCACCCAAATCCTGTGGGCTCCTGGATCCTTTCACAGCACTATAAGGCTGCGTTGAGACAATGACTTATCAATGACCCAAGCCCAGCTCAGTTAATCCCTACCATTGTGACACAGAGTTGTCATACTGCTTTAGCAAATGTACATTACACCAGGGGCATCAGGGGCACCAGGGGCATCAGGGGCATCAGGGGCACCAGGGGCATCAGGGGCATTGTTAAAAGTAGCCTAATTTATGTCCCTCTAACTGCCCTGAATGACTCTGCTGATCCTATAGCTATTATATGCAGTAATAATTTCCTATGAACCAGATTTATACAGTTAGTGCTGAGCCAGTATACCCTAGGAGGAAATCCACTGTGTGCATCCCAGAAGAAAAATGCTCAAAAGTAGCCCACGCTAACATATGTAGCTTAAGAAACAAGGTTCATGAAATCAATCACTTGCTAGTAACAGATGACATTCATAGTCTGAATATCTCTGAAACTCACTTAGATAATACCTTTGATGATACAGTGGTAGCAATACAAGGTTATAACATTTACAGAAAATACAGAAATGCCAATGGTGGAGGTGTTGCTGTTTATATTCAGAACCACATTCCTGTAAAGATTAGAGAGGATCTCATGTTAAATACTGTTGAAGTAATATGGCTACAGGTTCATCTGCCTCACCTGAAACCCATTCTGGTGGGAAGCTGCTATAGACCACCAAGTGCTAACAGTCAGTATCTGGATAATGTTAAATACTGTTGAAGTAATATGGCTACAGGTTCATCTGCCTCACCTAAAGCCCATTCTGGTGGGAAGCTGCTATAGACCACCAAGTGCCACCAGTCAGTATCTGGATAAAATGTGTGAAATGTGTGAAATGCTTGATAATGTATGTGATATCAACAGAGAGGTATATTTTCTGGGTGATTTAAATATTGACTGGCTTTCATCAAGCTGCCCACTGAAGAAGCTTCAAACTGTAACTAGTGTCTACAACCTGGTTCAGGTTATCAGTCAACCTACCAGGGTAGTTACAAACAGCACTGGAATGAAATCATCAACATGTATTGATCACATCTTTACTAATTCTGCAGAAATTAGCTTGAAAGCAGTATTTGTAAAATTACTGTAAAACGGTCAAATCCCCGTGGATTGATGAGGAATTGAAACATTGTATGGTTGAGAGGGATGAGGCTAAAGGAACGGGAAATAAGCCTGGCAGCACAACCGATTGGCAAACGTACTGAAAATTAAGAAATCATGTGACTAAACTGAATAAAAAGAAGAAACTACACTATGAAACAAAGATAAATTATATAAAACATTATAGTATAAAGCTTCAGAGCACCTTAAAATACATTTTTGTGAAAAAAGCAAACTCGGATGGCTCGTTCATCACAAAACCAAGTGATATTGCCAACAACTTTAATGTATTTTTCATTGGCAAGACAAGCAAACTTAGGCATGACATGCCAGCAACGAACGCTGACACTACACATCCAAGTGTATCAGAACAAGTTATGAAAGACAAGTATTGTAATTATTGTAAGTATTGTAAGTGTGGAAGAGGTGTAACAATTATTGTTGTCTATCAACAATGACAAGCCACTGGGGTCCGACAACTTTACTGATGATAATAGGGGACGATATTGCCACTCCTATTTACCATATCTTCTATTTAAGCCTACTAGAAAGTGTGTGCCCTCAGGCCTGGAGGGAAGCAAAGGTCATTCCGCAGAAACCATGTGTTTATTCCAGCTGTGGTAAATCTGGGACAGGATGGAGCTGACCACTGCAGAAACCATGTGTTTATTCCAGATGTGGTAAATCTGGAACAGGATGGAGCTGACCACTGCAGAAACCATGTGTTTATTCCAGCTGTGGTAAATCTGGGACAGGATGGAGCTGACCACTGCAGAAACCATGTGTTTATTCCAGCTGTGGTAAATCTGGGACAGGATGGAGTTGACCACTGCAGAAACCATGTGTTTATTCCAGCTGTGGTAAATCTGGGACAGGATGGAGTTGACCACTGCAGAAACCATGTGTTTATTCCAGCTGTGGTAAATCTGGGACAGGATGGAGTTGACCACTGCAGAAACCATGTGTTTATTCCAGCTGTGGTAAATCTGGAACAGGATGGAGCTGACCACTGCAGAAACCATGTGTTTATTCCAGCTGTGGTAAATCTGGGACAGGATGGAGTTGACCACTGCAGAAACCGTGTGTTTATTCCAGCTGTGGTAAATCTGGGACAGGATGGAGCTGGCCACTGCAACTCTGGTCAAAAGTAGTGCACTATGCAGGGAATAGGGTGCCATTTGGGGCATGGCCAGGGTCTAACCAAGCAGGAAGTGGCCGTGGCCGTGCTGTCTGGAGGCCATTTGGGGCATGGCCAGGGTCTAACCAAGCAGGAAGTGGCCGTGGCCGTGCTGTCTGGAGGTCAGGCAGAGACAGAAGGGGATAGCTCCCTGATGGAGCTCTAGTACCAAGACTGACTCACCCTACAGAAGTTTGATCAAATAGACTCACTCACCAGAGGTAGTATATATATGGTCATTGTATTGTAGAAAACTCTCTGACTGTACCAAGTATCCAGTTACAGGTCACACCACTGACCTCTCATGGGACCTTTGACTGGCAATCATCACCTCTGACCCTGCCCTTCTTGGGCCTTGGCCAATTACAAGGTTAGGCCGGGCCCAGTACATAAGACAGGTGAGCTGGCCAAGGCCGGGCCCATTATATAAGACAGGTGAGCTGGCCAAGGCCGGGCCCAGTATATAAGACAGGTTAGCTGGCCAAGGCCGGGCCCAGTATATAAGACAGGTGAGCTGGCCAAGGCCGGGCCCAGTATATAAGACAGGTGAGCTGGCCAAGGCCGGGCCCAGTATATAAGATAGGTGAGCTGGCCAAGGCCGGGCCCAGTATATAAGACAGGTGAGCTGGCCAAGGCCGGGCCCAGTATATAAGACAGGTGAGCTGGCCAAGGCCGGGCCCAGTATGTAAGACAGGTGAGCTGGCCAAGGCCGGGCCCAGTATGTAAGACAGGTGAGCTGGCCAAGGCCGGGCCCAGTATATAAGACAGGTGAGCTGGCCAAGGCCGGGCCCAGTATGTAAGACAGGTGAGCTGGCCAAGGCCGGGCCCAGTATATAAGACAGGTGAGCTGGCCAAGGCCGGGCCCAGTATGTAAGACAGGTGAGCTGGCCAAGGCCGGGCCCAGTATATAAGACAGGTGAGCTGGCCAAGGCCGGGCCCAGTATATAAGACAGGTGAGCTGGCCAAGGCCGGGCCCAGTATACAAGACAGGTGAGCTGGCCAAGGCCGGGCCCAGTATATAAGACAGGTGAGCTGGCCAAGGCCGGGCCCAGTATGTAAGACAGGTGAGCTGGCCAAGGCCGGGCCCAGTATATAAGACAGGTGAGCTGGCCAAGGCCGGGCCCAGTATATAAGACAGGTGAGCTGGCCAAGGCCGGGCCCAGTATATAAGACAGGTGAGCTGGCCAAGGCCGGGCCCAGTATATAAGACAGGTGAGCTGGCCAAGGCCGGGCCCAGTATATAAGACAGGTGAGCTGGCCAAGGCCGGGCCCAGTATATAAGACAGGTGAGCTGGCCAAGGCCGGGCCCAGTATATAAGACAGGTGAGCTGGCCAAGGCCGGGCCCAGTATATAAGACAGGTGAGCTGGCCAAGGCCGGGCCCAGTATATAAGACAGGTGAGCTGGCCAAGGCCGGTGTCAGAAGTCGATCTCATTTTCCAGTTCCAGCTGTACCGTTTCCATGGACTCTTTTTTTCCCAACCAACAACTGGACTATAAACTCTGAACCATCGCTGTGGTGTGAATGAGGAGTAAGTTACACCTCATCACCAACCAGCTTCATAATGTCTGTTAAAGTGTAATTAGCTGGTAAATCGTTTTCACAATGGTTATTACATGGCTATTACTTTTAACTCTTTTCTTTCGATTTTATTAATGTACAATTCAATAGTCAAGTGTTTCCATTGTTTTGTGCGTAGAGACTTCTGGTAATAGTTTCTCATCACTTCTGCACTTTGCTGTTTACTGAGCCACAGGGCCGGTGCCAGGGACCAATCAGAGCCACAGGGCCGGTGCCAAGAACCAATCAGAGCCACAGGGTCGGTGCCAGGAACCAATCAGAGCCACATGGACGGTGCCAGAACCAATCAGAGCCACAGGGCCAGAACGAATCAGTTCAGAACACCATTCAGTCGACTACACTATAAAGCTGTATGTGTCTGAGACAATAAAGAAGGGATCATCAACTAGATTCAGACCCCCCAAAAAATTGCGAATATAATTACAAATAATTTGTAGACTGCAAATTGACCGCAAGAAGCCCAAACAGTTATAAGGGTTGACTAAAACATAATCATTTCAAACCTTGTTTGCATTTGTATATGATTACTTTGTCTCTGTATTATGGGTAGGAATACTTGGGAACAGATTTCTTAAATTTAAATCGCTTGGAGCTGATTTCCTGGTGTTTTTACAGTCTTTTATGTCCAACAATGAAAATTCCACACACCAAAGAAATATCTATATATATATTTTTTTGCTCAGAAGACCTGGGGGGGGGGGGGAAAATATAAACCACACTGGTGCGCGGGCCATCAGTTGGGGAACACTGCAACAAAGGGTAGTAGTGCCATAGTGCCAGGCAAGCTCAATAAAGACCACACTTTGTTCCATAGTGCCAGGCAAGCTCAATAAAGAACACACTTTGTTCCATAGTACCAGGCAAGCTCAATAAAGACCACACTTTGTTCCATAGTACCAGGCAAGCTCAATAAAGACCACACTTTGTTCCATAGTACCAGGCAAGCTCAATAAAGAACACACTTTGTTCCATAGTGTCAGGCAAGCTCAATAAAGACCACACTTTGTTCCATAGTGCCAGGCAAGCTCAATAAAGACCACACTTTGTTCCATAGTGCCAGGCAAGCTCAATAAAAACCACACTTTGTTCCATAGTGCCAGGCAAGCTCAATAAAGAACACACTTTGTTCCATAGTACCAGGCAAGCTCAATAAAGAACACACTTTGTTCCATAGTGCCAGGCAAGCTCAATAAAGCGGTGTTCCATAGTGCCAGGCAAGCTCAATAAAGACCACACTTTGTTCCATAGTACCAGGCAAGCTCAATAAAGACCACACTTTGTTCCATAGTACCAGGCAAGCTCAATATGAACACACTTTGTTCCATAGTGCCAGGCAAGCTCAATAAAGACCACACTTTGTTCCATAGTGCCAGGCAAGCTCAATAAAGACCACCCTTTGTTCCATAGTGCCAGGCAAGCTCAATAAAGACCACACTTTGTTCCATAGTGCCAGGCAAGCTCAATAAAGACCACACTTTGTTCCATAGTGCCAGGCAAGCTCAATAAAGAACACACTTTGTTCCATAGTGCCAGGCAAGCTCAATAAAACCACACTTTGTTCCATAGTGCCAGGCAAGCTCAATAAAGACCACACTTTGTTCCATAGTGCCAGGTAAGCTCAATAAAGACCACACTTTGTTCCATAGTGCCAGGCAAGCTCAATAAAGAACACACTTTGTTCCATAGTGCCAGGCAAGCTCAATAAAGAACACACTTTGTTCCATAGTGCCAGGCAAGCTCAATAAAGACCACACTTTGTTCCATAGTGCCAGGCAAGCTCAATAAAGACCACACTTTGTTCCATAGTGCCAGGCAAGCTCAATAAAGACCACACTTTGTTCCATAGTACCAGGCAAGCTCAATAAAGACCACACTTTGTTCCATAGTGCCAGGCAAGCTCAATAAAGAACACACTTTGTTCCATAGTGCCAGGCAAGCTCAATAAAGAACACACTTTGTTCCATAGTACCAGGCAAGCTCAATAAAGAACACACTTTGTTCCATAGTACCAGGCAAGCTCAATAAAGAACACACTTTGTTCCATAGTACCAGGCAAGCTCAATAAAGACCACACTTTGTTCCATAGTACCAGGCAAGCTCAATAAAGAACACACTTTGTTCCATAGTGCCAGGCAAGCTCAATAAAGAACACACTTTGTTCCATAGTGCCAGGCAAGCTCAATAAAGCGGTGTTCCATAGTGTCAGGCAAGCTCAATAAAGACCACACTTTGTTCCATAGTACCAGGCAAGCTCAATAAAGACCACACTTTGTTCCATAGTACCAGGCAAGCTCAATAAAGAACACATTTTGTTCCATAATGCCAGGCAAGCTCAATAAAGCAGTGTTCTATAGTGCCAGGCAAGCTCAATAAAGCAGTGTTCCATAGTGCCAGGCAAGCTCAATAAAGCAGTGTTATATAGTGCCAGGCAAGCTCAATAAAGCAGTGTTCCATAGTGCCAGGCAAGCTCAATAAAGCAGTGTTCCATAGTGCCAGGCAAGCTCAATAAAGCAGTGTTCCATAGTGCCAGGCAAGCTCAATAAAGCAGTGTTCCATAGTGCCAGGCAAGCTCAATAAAGCAGTGTTCCATAGTGCCAGGCAAGCTGAATAAAGCACAGCTAAAGTGTCTAAATGATTTAGAATACTATTTGAAAAGTAGCAGCCTGAAATGCGTCAGATGTTGGTGGATGTAAACGTGCACTCTTCCAGTCGGTCCCATATCACACGGGGCACAACACTGCAGGCCTTGGCTGGGCATTAGCTGGGAAATAGAGTAGACTATTAGCCAGGACTGATTGACTGACTGACTGACTGACCTTGGCTCCTGTATTCCTCCTGAGAGCTGAGCAGACTGAGGGCAGACAGGTGATGGTTGGAGAACGATGCCGGCCAGTCAGGAGTCACCAGCCCTCTGCCGTGGTCATGTCGTTGTCGAGGCCGGGGCCACGAACTGAGCAGCGATGAGGAGATGTCTGGTTTCATTCTCAACACTGATGCGTACGACACCGGCCGTACTGCTACAGCAAAGTCTGCAAAAAAAATGAAAGGAGGGAATATGAACTGAGTTACATTTAAATGGCATATTCACCTAATAATGTGCAGCAATTCAAATGTTCTACAGAAGCTCATAACAATATGTATAGATACTGTAGAATAACAGCTATCCTCTCTGTGAATTATATACTGTAGAATAACAGCTATCCTCTCTGTGAATTATATACTGTAGAATAACAGCTATCTCCTCTGTGAATTAGATACTGTAGAATAACAGCTATCTCCTCTGTGAATTAGATACTGTAGAATTACAGCTATCCTCTCTGTGAATTATATACTGTAGAATAACAGCTATCTCCTCTGTGAATTATATACTGTAGAATAACAGCTATCTCCTCTGTGAATTAGATACTGTAGAATAACAGCTATCTCCTCTGTGAATTAGATACTGTAGAATAACAGCTATCCTCTCTGTGAATTATATACTGTAGAATAACAGCTATCTCCTCTGTGAATTAGATACTGTAGAATAACAGCTATCCTCTCTGTGAATTATATACTGTAGAATAACAGCTATCTCCTCTGTGAATTAGATACTGTAGAATAAGAGCTATCCTCTCTGTGAATTATATACTGTAGAATAACAGCTATCTCCTCTGTGAATTAGATACTGTAGAATAACAGCTATCTCGTCTGTGAATTAGATACTGTAGAATAACAGCTATCTCCTCTGTGAATTAGATACTGTAGAATTACAGCTATCTCCTCTGTGAATTATATACTGTAGAATAACTGCTATCTCCTCTGTGAATTATATACTGTAGATTAACAGCTATCTCCTCTGTGAATTAGATACTGTAGAATAACAGCTATCCTCTCTGTGAATTATATACTGTAGAATAACAGCTATCTCCTCTGTGAATTAGATACTGTAGAATAACAGCTATCTCCTCTGTGAATTAGATACTGTAGAATAAGAGCTATCTCCTCTGTGAATTAGATACTGTAGAATAACAGCTATCCTCTCTGTGAATTATATACTGTAGAATAACAGCTATCTCCTCTGTGAATTAGATACTGTAGATTAACAGCTATCTCCTCTGTGAATTAGATACTGTAGATTAACAGCTATCTCCTCTGTGAATTAGATACTTTATAACAGCAGGGACACATTTTAGCTGGAAAAATGTCCAGCCAATTCAATATTTTTTTTAAACTATTGTAAAACAATTCTTCACTTTTTCCACATTTTGTTGTGTTACAGCCTGAATTCAGAATGGATTAAATTGATATTTTGTGTATCTGTCCGACACACAATACCCCATAATGTCAAAGTGTAATTATGTTTTTAGAAATGTTTACAAATTATTTAAACATTAAAAGCTGAAAAGTATTCAACCCCTTTGTTATGGCAAGCCTAAATAAGTTTAAGAGTAAAAATGTGCTTAACAAGTCACATAATAAGTTGCATGGACTCTGTGTGTAATAATAGTGTTCAACATGATTTTTGTATGACTACCTCGTCTCTGTACCCCACACATACAATTATCTGTAAAGTCCCTCAGTCGAGCAGTGAATTTCAAACACAGATTCAACCACAAAGACAATGGAGGTTTTACAGTGCCTCGCAAAGAAGGGCACCTATTGGTAGATGGGTAAAAATAAAAAAGCAGACATTAAATATCCCTTTGAGCATGGTGAAGTTATTAATTACACTTTGGATGGTGTATCAATACACCCAGTCACAACCCAAGACACAGGTACCCTTCCTAACTCAGTTGCTGGAGAGGAAGGAAACCACTCAGGGATTTCACCATGATGATAATGGTGACTTATAAAACAGTAACAGAGTTTAACGGCTGTGATAGAAAACTGCGGATGGATCAACAACACTGTAGTTACTCCACAATACTAACCTTAATGACAGAGTGAAAACAAGGAAGCTGGTACAGCATATAAATATTCCCAAACATGCCTCCTGTTCGTAACAAGATACTAAAGTAATACTGCAAAATATGTGGCAAAGAAATGAACTTCATGTCCTGAATACAAAGTGTTATGTTTGGGGCAAATCAAACATAACGCTTCAATGAGTACTACTCTTCATATTTTCTAGCATGGTGGTGGCTGCATCATGTTATGGGTATGCTTGTCATCGACAAGGACTAGGGAGTTTTTTGTTGTTGTTGATAAAAATAAACAAAATAGAGCTAAACACAGGCAAAATACACCTGTCCCACTTCACTAGTTGGTTGGTCTGCTTTCCACCAGACACTGGGAGATGAATTCACCTTTCATCAGGACAATAACCTGCAGCTGTTTATGGAAATCTATTGCAAGACTTGATAATGACTGTCTAACACTGATCCACAACCAACTTGACAGAGATGGAAGAATAATGTGCAAATATTGTACAATCCAGGTGTGCAGAGCTCTTAGATACAGTACTTCCCAGTAAGACTCAGAGCTCTTAGATACATTTTACATTTACATTTACATACATTTAAGTCATTTAGCAGACGCTCTTATCCAGAGCGACTTACAAATTGGTGCATTCACCTTATGATATCCAGTGGAACAACCACTTTACAATAGTGCATCTAAATCTTTTAAGGGGGGGGGTTAGAAGGATTACTTTATCCTATCCCAGGTATTCCTTAAAGAGGTGGGGTTTCAGGTGTCTCCGGAAGGTGGTGATTGACTCCGCTGTCCTGGCGTCGTGAGGGAGCAAATATTGTACAATCCAGGTGTGCAAAGCTCTTAGATACACTACTTCCCAGTAAGACTCACAGCTGTAATCACTGCCAAAGGTGATTCTAACATGTATTGACTCAGGGGTGTGAATAGTTCTGTAAATTAGATATTTCTGTATTACATTTTCAATAAATTTGCAAAAGAAAATAAATATAAAAACATGTTTTCACTTTGTTATTATGGGGTATTGTGTGTAGATGGGTGAGATAAAAAAAAAAAAAATCAATTTAATCCATTTTGAATTCAGGCTGTAGCACAACAAAATGTGAAATACGTCAAGGGGTATGAAAACTTCCTGGAGGCCCCTGTAGCCTCAGCGTACTAAAGCACACTGATGGTCACTTTACAATCAGCATGACAGTCACATGACAATCAGAGACACAGTTATGTAACACGAGATGGTTACACTTCAGCTTCTTGAGATCACGGAGGGCAACCAACTAGTGAAGTGGGACAGGTGGATTTGAATTTATAGGCAGCATCTCCATTGGCACCCCATCTTCTATTTAGTGCACTACTTTTGACCGGGACCCATTTGAGACGCAAGCCACAGTCTCAGGACTCATATTTATCACAGCCTCATTAAACAATTATAACTATTTAATAAATGTCTTGCTGTCTGCCTCACTGAAAAGTTTGTGGGGAAGGCTTGACAATGGACAAAGGCCAGAGATTGACGACTGTAGGAGAACTTCTCTCCCAGACAGATGGACGGATGAGGACAGACAGCTAAACATAATAAAACGGTACGGTTTCAAGAAGACACATTCTAAAATGATTTCTTGGGCACAGCACATACATTCTCCCACCTCTCTCTGCCAGAGTCCAATTTTTCCTTCTCCAATTCCACTTCATGTTCACTGCACATACATCAATGTCATTTGAAATATAAAAAGGCCCAAATTGAGTAAAATAACAGAACAAGAACAACTTTCTTTAACGTGAGACATTCAAAAGACTGTCTATTAGGCGTGAAGCTCTGCCTGGACTGAGCTGTCATAGCACATCAGTATCAGGAAGCCTCTTCACCCCAAACACACTTCACATGAACAACACAATGACAACAAATCACAGCACACTAGAAGAGATTTGCAAAAAAAATAAAAAATTGGGGAAAAGGAAACCTTTTTAGTTAATTTAGTCAAGGATTTTTTTTCTTGACAATATAATTAATGAACCGCGATAACTTTTACATTCAAGTTCGTTTGAAAACGTCAGTCCTGACACATTCATAAAAAACTCATCCTATTATGTTTGTATAACTGGAAATGAAAATAAATTAAAGTAAATGACAAGAATTGAAAGAAAATTAGAATAAAAAGAAACAAGTATTGCCTGCAGGGAAAAGAATTACTGTACGCTGAAAAGAATGAGTGATACTGAGAGAACAAAATGAAGGATGATAAGATTGTCTAATCAAAGCCCATGGGCTTCTGGGTGTTTACTTCTCCCTGTGTGATAAAGTATGTTAAAAGACCAAAACAAAACTGAAAATAATCCCAGGTCTTTGGGGAGCTGTCTGCTCTGGAGAAAGAAAATACTACGCTATCTGAAAATGTAAAGTAGGCAATTACTCTACTTATTCATAATTGCATTAAGGCTTAATCAACGTGCAGTGGGCATTTCATACGCCAGGAAACTATAATGAAGAAAGGAGAATCTATTAAATATTAAAGAGGAGTTTGAGAGTTGATAAGCAGTGAGTGTGATATTTGCCAAGGAGCCAACTAGGTACCTGCTACACACAGGGAACTGTATAGAGATAATGGATAGTAATGGTGTATAGAGGTAATGGATAGTAACTGTATAGAGATAATGGATAGTAACTGTATAGAGATAATGGATAGTAACTGTATAGAGATAATGGATAGTAACTGTGTATAGAGGTAATGGATAGTAACTGTGTATAGAGATAATGAGAGTAACTGTGTATAGAGGTAATGGATAGTAACTGTGTATAGAGATAATGGACAGTAACTGTATAGAGGTAATGGATAGTAACTGTGTATAGAGATAATGGATAGTAACTGGGCAGAGTATGTGGTTGGACATCCAGGATGTTTTATATTCCAAATTGACATGTACTACGTAGATATAAATATATTAAACCCTCCTTGCGTGTAAGAGCAATTTCCATATTGTTTTGTTGCTAACGTTACTTTGCTACCTGCCAACTTTACGTTTTTTACTTTTTAATTACGGTTTATATTTTTATTTTTTCCCTCGCTCAACTTTTTTCATTCAACATTTTCACTCCGTACGCTTTATCTGGACGTGGTTCGTCAGGACCTCCACCAGCCGAAGCTAAGTAGTAACATTAACACGATGCCTTCTAATTGCAGTCGCTGTACTAATAATATACAGGAGAACGATCGCCTTACGGCGAGGATAGCTGTGCTGCAAGCCCAGCTTCAGACGCAATCGTTAGGCAAGGGTGATTTCAGTGTAGGAAAGGATGAAACAGCGTCTGTGCCACCAGTAAGTACAGATAGTAGTACAAATCCCCTCGCATGGTCCCCGCAGCCGGACAACTTTCTCATGGATTCTGGAGGGAAACGCTGTAGGAATGCTCAACCGGTGTCGCTCATTCAGCCGACAGAAACTTTCAACCGGTTCACCCCATTAAGCAGCGAGTCAGAGTCAGAGGCCGAGCCTTCTCTAGTCTCTACTCCTCCCGTTACGGGGTCAGAGGCCGAGCCTTCTCTAGTCTCTACTCCTCCCGTTACGGGGTCTGAGCCTTCTCTGGTCTCTACTCCTCCCGTTACGGGGTCTGAGCCTTCTCTGGTCTCTCCTCCTCCCGTTACGGGGTCAGCGGCCGAGCCTTCTCTGCGCTCTACTCCTCCCGTTACGGGGTCTGAGACGCCGAAGCTTCCCACCATTAGCCCTGACAAATTGAAAACCCTAGTCATTGGCGACTCCATTACCTGCAGTATTAGACTTAAAACGAATCATCCAGCGATCATACACTGTTTACCAGGGGGCTACCGACGTTAAGGCTAATCTGAAGATGGTGCTGGCTAAAGCTAAAACTGGCAAGTGTAGAGAGTATAGGGATATTGTTATCCACGTCGGCACCAACGATGTTAGGATGAAACAGTCAGAGGTCACCAAGCGCAACATAGCTTCAGCATGTAAATCAGCTAGAAAGATGTGTCGGCATCGAGTAATTGTCTCTGGGCCCCTCCCAGTTAGGGGGAGTGATGAGCTCTACAGCAGAGTCTCACAACTCAATCGCTGGTTGAAAACTGTTTTCTGCCCCTCCCAAAAGATAGCATTTGTAGATAATTGGCCCTCTTTCTGGGACTCACCCACAAACAGGACCAAGCCTGGCCTGTTGAGGAGTGACAGACTCCGTCCTAGCTGAAGGGGTGCTCTCATCTTATCTACGAACATAGACAGGGCTCTAACTCCCCTAGCTCCACAATGAGATAGCCTGCTGCCTGTCCTGCACCCTGTTAGCCAGCCTGCCAGTTTAGTGAAGTCTGCCACTAGCACAGTCAGTGTAGTCAGCTCAGCTATCCCCATTGAGTCTGTGCCTCGACTTAGGTTGGGCAAAAGTAAACATGGTGGTGTTCGCCTTAGCAATCTCAGTGGAATAAAGACCTCCTCCATTCCTGTCATTATTGAAAGAGATTGTGATACCTCACATCTCAAAATTGGGTTACTTAATGTTAGATCCCTCACTTCCAAGGCAGTTATAGTCAATGAACTAATCACTGATCATAATCTTGATGTGATTGGCCTGACTGAAACATGGCTTAAGCCTGATGAATTTACTGTATTAAATGAGGCCTCACCTCCTGGTTACACTAGTGACCATATCCCCCGCGCATCCGGCAAAGGCGGAGGTGTTGCTAACATTTATTATAGCAAATTTCAATTTACCAAAAAAATGATGTTTTCGCCTTTTGAGCTTCTAGTCTTGAAATCTATTCAGCCTTCTCAATCACTTTTTATAGCTACTGTTTATAGGCCTCCTATGCCATATGCAGAGTTCCTCACTGAGTTCCCTGAATTCCTATCGGACCTTGTAGTCATGGCAGATAATATTCTAATTTTTGGTGACTTTAATATTCACATGGAAAAGTCCACAGACCCACTCCAAAAGGCTTTCGGAGCCATCATCGACTCAGTGGGTTTTGTCCAACATGTCTCTGGACCTACTCACTGCCACAGTCATACTCTGGACCTAGTTTTGTCCCATGGAATAAATGTTGTGGATCTAAATGTTTTTCCTCATAATCCTGGACTATCGGACCACCATTTTATTACGTTTGCAATTGCAACAAATAATCTGCTCAGACCCCAACCAAGGAGCATTAAAAGTCGTGCTATAAATTCTCAGACAACCCAAAGATTCCTTGATGCCCTTCCAGACTGCCTCTGCCTACCCAAGGACGCCAGAGGACAAAAATCACTTAACCACCTAACTGAGTAACTCAATTTAGCCTTGCGTAATACCCTGGATGCAGTCGCACCCCTAAAAACGAAAAACATTTGTCATAAGAAACTAGCTCTCTGGTATACAGAAAATACCCGAGCTCTGAAGCAAGCTTCCAGAAAATTGGAACGGAAATGGTGCCACAGCAAACTGGAAGTCTTCCGACTAGCTTGGAAAGACAGTACCGTGCAGTATCGAAGAGCCCTCACTGCTGCTCGATCATCCTATTTTTCCAACTTAATTGAGGAAAATAACAACAATCCAAAATGTATTTTTGATACTGTCGCAAAGCTGACTAAAATACAGCAGCAGCATTCCCCAAGAGAGGATGGCTTTAACTTCAGCAGGGATAAATTCATTAACTTCTTTGAGGAAAAGATCATGATCATTAGAAAGCAAATTACGGACTCCTCTTTAAATCAGCTTATTCCTCCAAAGCTCAGTTTTCCTGAGTCTGCACAACTCTGCCAGGACCTAGGATCAAGGAAGACACTCAAATAATGGCCTCTAAACCTTCAAGCTGCATACTGGACCCTATTCCAACTAAACTACTGAAAAAGCTACTTCCTGTGCTTGGCCCTCCTATGTTGAACATAATAAACGGCTCTCTATCCACAGGATGTGTACCAAACTCACTAAAAGTGGCAGTAATAAAGTCTCTCTTGAAAAAGCCAAACCTTGACCCAGAAAATATAAAAAACTATCGGCCTATATCGAATCTCCCATTCCTCTCAAAAATGTTACAAAAAGCTGTTGCGCAGAAACTCACTACCTTCCTGAAGACAAACAATGTACAGTGGGGGGAAAAAGTATTTGATCCCCTGCTGATTTTGTACGTTTGCCCACTGACAAAGAAATGATCAGTCTATAATTTTAATGGGAGGTTTATTTGAACAGTGAGAGACAGAATAACAGCAAAAATATCCAGAAAAACGCATGTCAAAAATGTTATAAACTGATTTGCATTTTAATGAGGGAAATAAGTATTTGACCCCCTCTCAATCATTTACATTTACATTTTAGTCATTTAGCAGACGCTCTTATCCAGAGCGACTTACAGTAGTGAATGCATACATTTCATACATTTGTTTTTGTTTTTTTGTACTGGCCCCCCGTGGGAATCGAACCCACAACCCTGGCGTTGCACACACCATGCTGGCGTTGCAAACACCATGCTCTACCAACTGAGCCACAGGGAAGACTATCAGAAAGATTTCTAGCTCCCAGGTGTCTTTTATACAGGTAACGAGCTGAGATTAGGAGCACAATCTTAAAGGGAGTGCTCCTAACCGCAGCTTGTTACCTGTAAAAAAGACACCTGTCCACAGAAGCAATCAATCAATCAATCAGATTCCAAACTCTCCACCATGGCCAAGACCAAAGAGCTCTCCAAGGATGTCAGGGACAAGATTGTAGACCTACACAAGGCTGGAATGGGCTACAAGACCATCGCCAAGCAGCTTGGTGAGAAGGTGACAACATTTGGTGCGATTATTCGCAAATGGAAGAAACACAAAAGAACTGTCAATATCCCTCGGCCTGGGGCTCCATGCAAGATCTCACCTCGTGGGGTTGCAATGATCATGAGAACGGTGAGGAATCAGTCCAGAACTACACGGGAGGATCTTGTCAATGATCTCAAGGCAGCTTGGACCATAGTCACCAAGAAAACAATTGGTAACACACCACGCCGTGAAGGACTGAAATCCTGCAGCGCCCGCAAGGTCCCCCTGCTCAAGAATACATATACATGCCCGTCTGAAGTTTGCCAATGAACATCTGAATGATTCAGAGGACAACTGGTGAAAGTGTTGTGGTCAGATGAGACCAAAATGGAGCTCTTTGGTATCAACTCAACTCGCCGTGTTTGGAGGAGGAGGAATGCTGCCTATGACCCCAAGAACACCATCTCCACCGTCAAACATGGAGGTGGAAACATTATGCTTTGGGGATGTTTTTCTACTAAGGGGACTGGACAACTTCACCGCATCAAAGGGACGATGGACTGGGCCATGTACCGTCAAATCTTGGGTGAGAACATCCTTCCCTCAGCCAGGGAATTGAAAATGGGTCGTGGATGGGTATTCCAGCATGACAATGACCCAAAACACACAGCCAAGGCAACAAAGGAGTGGCTCAAGAAGAAGCACATTAAGGTCCTGGAGTGGCCTAGCCAGTCTCCAGACCTTAATCCCATAGAAAATCTGTGGAGGGAGCTGAAGGTTCGAGTTGCCAAACGTCAGCCTCGAAACCTTAATGACTTGGAGAAGATCTGCAAAGAGGAGTGGGACAAAATCCCTCCTGAGATGTGTGCAAACCTGGTAGCCAACTACAAGAAACGTCTGACCTCTGTGATTGCCAACAAGGGTTTTGCCACCAAGTACTAAGTCATGTTTTGCAGAGGGGTCAAATACTTATTTCCCTCATTAAAATGCAAATCATTTTATAACATTTTTGACATGCGTTTTTCTGGATTTTTGTTGTTGTTATTCTGTCTCTCACTGTTCAAATAAACCTACCATTAAAATTATAGACTGATCATTTCTTTGTAAGTGGGCAAACGTACAAAATCAGCAGGGGATCAAATACTTTTTTACCTCTTGGGGATGTCATTCGGAAACATAATGTTAACCTGTTGGGGCTAGGGGGCAGCATTTGCACGTCTGGATAAAAAAAATGTACCCGATTTAATCTGGTTACTAATCCTACCCAGTAACTAGAATATGCATATACTTATTATATATGGATAGAAAACACTCTAAAGTTTCTAAAACTGTTTGAATGGTGTCTGTGAGTATAACAGAACTCATTTGGCAGGCAAAACCCTGAGACATTTTCTGACAGGAAGTGGATACCTGATGTGTTGTATTGACTTTAAACCTATCCCATTGAAAAACACAGGGGCTTAGGAATATTTTGGCACTTCCTATTGCTTCCACTAGATGTCACCAGCCTTTACAAAGTGTTTTGAGTCTTCTGGAGGGAGATCTGACCGAACAAGAGCCATGGAACGATGATGTCCCATTAGACACCTGGCGCGCGAGTTCATGTTGGGTACCCTCGTTCCAATACGTTATAAAAGAGTATGCATTCGTCCACCTTGAATATTATTCATGTTCTGGTTAAAAAAGGCCCTAATGATTTATGCTATACAACGTTTGACATGTTTGAACGAACGGAAATATATTTTTTCCCCTCGTTCATGAGGAGAAGTCCGGCTGGCTTACATCATGTGCTAACGAGACGGAGATTTTTGGACATAAATGATGAGCTTTTTTGAACAAAACTACATTCGTTATGGACCTGTGATACCTGGAAGTGACATCTGATGAAGAGAATCAAAGGTAATGGATTATTTACATAGTATTTTCGATTTTAGATCTCCCCAACATGACGTCTAGTCTGTATCGCAACGCGTATTTTTCTGGGCGCAGTGCTCAGATTATTGCAAAGTGTGATTTCCCAGTAAGGTTATTTTTAAATCTGGCAAGTTGATTGAGTTCAAGAGATGTAAATCTATAATTCTTTAAATGACAATATAATATTTTACCAATGTTTTCTAATTTTAATTATTTAATTTGTGACGCTGACTTGACTGCCGGTTATTGGAGGGAAACGATTTCCTCAACATCAATGCCATAGTAAAACGCTGTTTTTGGATATAAATATGAACTTGATAGAACTAAAAATGCATGCATTGTCTAACATAATGTCCTAGGAGTGTCATCTGATGGAGATTGTAAAAGGTTAGTGCATCATTTTAGCTGGTTTTATGGTTTTGGTGACCCTGTCTTTGACTTGACAAAACATTACACACAACTCTTGTAAATGTACTGTCCTAACATACTCTAAATTTATGCTTTCGCCGTAAAACCTTTTTGAAATCGTAAAACGTGGTTAGATTAAGGAGATGTTTATCTTTCAAATGGTGTAAAATAGTTGTATTTTTGAAAAATTTGAATTTTGACATTTATTTGGATTCAAATTTGCCGCTCTTGAAATGCACCTGCTGTTGATGGAGTGCACCACGGGTGGCACGCTAGCGTCCCACATAGCCCCAAGAAGTTAACTTTCACTGCTATGCGGATGACACACAGCTGTACATTTCAATGAAACATGGTGAAGCCACAAAATTGCCCTCCCTGGAAGCCTGTGTTTCAGGCATAAGGAAGTGGATTGCGGCAAATGTTGTACTTTTAAACTTGGACAAAACAGAGATGCTTGTTCTAGGTCCCAAGAAACAAAGAGATCTTCTGTTGAATCTGACAATTAATCTTGATGGTTGTACAGTCGTCTCAAATAAAACTGTGAAGGACCTCGGCGTTACTCTGGACCCTGATCTCTCTTTTGATGAACATATCAAGACTGTTTCAAGGACAGCTTTTTTTCCATCTACGTAACATTGCAAAAATCAGAAACTTTGTGTCCAAAAATGATGCGGAAAAATTAATCCATGCTTTTGTTACTTCTAGGTTAGACTACTGCAATGCTCTACTCTCCGGCTACCCGGATAAAGCACTAAATACACTTCAGGAAGTGCTAACCACAGCTGCTAGAATCTTGACTAGAACCAAAAAATGTGATCATATTACTCCAGTGCTAGCCTCCCTACACTGGCTTCCTGTTAAGGCTAGGGCTGATTTCAAGGTTTTACTGCTAACCTACAAAGCATTACATGGGCTTGCTCCTACCTATCTTTCCGATTTGGACCTGCCATACATACCTACACGTACGCTACGGTCACAAGACGCAGGCCTCCTAATTGTCCCTAGAATTTCTAAGCAAACAGCTGGAGGTAGGGCTTTCTCCTATAGAGTTCCATTTTTATGGAATGGTCTGCCTACCCATGTGAGAGACGCAGACTCGGTCTCAACCTTTAAGTCTTTATTGAAGACTTATCTCTTCAGTAGGTCCTATGATTGAGTGTAGTCTGGCCCAGGAGTGTGAAGGTGAACGGAAAGGCTGGAGCAACGAACCGCCCTTGCTGTCTCTGCTTTGCTTCCTGTTTGGGGTTTTAGGCTGGGTTTCTGTACAGCACTTTGTGACATCAGCTGATGTAAGAAGGGCTTTACAAATAAATGTGATATCTATGACAATCACACAGTGGTAAGGATTAGAAAAAAGAGCAGAAACACAGCTGTACCATTGTACCGTTGAAATACAACTCTACCAATGTACCATTGAAATATAGGTCCTACCATTGTACCATTGAAAAACAGTCCTACCATTTTACCATTGTAATACAGGCCTACCATTGTAATAGTGAAATACAACCCTATCATTGTACAACTGAAATACAGGTCTACCATTGTTCAGCTGAAATACAGGCCTACCGTTGTACTGTGTGTTTCCCCATCTAGAATATAAATACGTGTGTCTCTTTGAAAAAAGTCACATAGAGAGTTCACAGTGTGGATAGATCCTGACAGTCACATAGAGAGTTTAGCAGTGGGGATAGATCCTGACAGTCACATAGAGAGTTTAGCAGTGGGGATAGATCCTGACAGTCACATAGAGAGTTTAGCAGTGTGGATAGATCCTGACAGTCACATAGAGAGTTCACAGTGGGGATAGATCCTGACAGTCACATAGAGAGTTCACAGTGGGGATAGATCCTGACAGTCACATAGAGAGTTCACAGTGGGGATAGATCCTGACAGTCACATAGAGAGTTTAGCAGTGTTAATAGATCCTGACAGTCACATAGAGAGTTCACAGTGTGGATAGATCTTGACAGTCACATAGACAGTTTAGCAGTGGGGATAGATCCTGACAGTCACATAGAGAGTTTAGCAGTGTTAATAGATCCTGACAGTCACATAGAGAGTTCACAGTGGGGATAGATCCTGACAGTCACATAGAGAGTTTAGCAGTGTTAATAGATCCTGACAGTCACATAGAGAGTTTAGCAGTGGGGATAGATCCCGACAGTCACATAGAGAGTTCACAGTGGGGATAGATCCTGACAGTCACATAGAGAGTTTAGCAGTGGGGATAGATCCTGACAGTCACATAGAGAGTTCACAGTGTGGATAGATCCTGACAGTCACATAGAGAGTTCACAGTGTGGATAGATCCTGACAGTCACATAGAGAGTTTAGCAGTGTGGATAGATCCTGACAGTCACATAGAGAGTTCACAGTGGGGATAGATCCTGACAGTCACATAGAGAGTTCACAGTGTGGATAGATCCTGACAGTCACATAGAGAGTTCACAGTGTGGATAGATCCTGACGGTCACATAGAGAGTTTAGCAGTGTGGATAGATCCTGACAGTCACATAGAGAGTTCACAGTGGGGATAGATCCTGACAGTCACATAGAGAGTTCACAGTGGGGATAGATCCTGACAGTCACATAGAGAGTTTAGCAGTGGGGATAGATCCTGACAGTCACATAGAGAGTTCAGCAGTGTTAATAGATCCTGACAGTCACATAGAGAGTTTAGCAGTGTTAATAGATCCTGACAGTCACATAGAGAGTTTAGCAGTGGGGATAGATCCTGACAATCACATAGAGAGTTTAGCAGTGGGGATAGATCCTGACAGTCACATAGAGAGTTTAGCAGTGTGGATAGATCCTGACAGTCACATAGAGAGTTTAGCAGTGGGGATAGATCCTGACAGTCACATAGAGAGTTCACAGTGGGGATAGATCTTGACAGTCACATAGAGAGTTTAGCAGTGGGGATAGATCCTGACAGTCACATAGAGAGTTTAGCAGTGGGGATAGATCCTGACAGTCACATAGAGGGGTTCACAGTGGGGATAGATCCTGACAGTCACATAGAGAGTTCACAGTGGGGATAGATCCTGACAGTCACATAGAGAGTTCACAGTGGGGATAGATCCTGACAGTCACATAGAGAGTTTAGCAGTGTGGATAGATCCTGACAGTCACATAGAGAGTTCACAGTGGGGATAGATCCTGACAGTCACATAGAGAGTTTAGCAGTGTTAATAGATGCTGACAGTCACATAGAGAGTTTAGCAGTGGGGATAGATCCTGACAGTCACATAGAGAGTTTAGCAGTGTGGATAGATCCTGACAGTCACATAGAGGGGTTCACAGTGGGGATAGATCCTGACAGTCACATAGAGAGTTCACAGTGGGGATAGATCCTGACAGTCACATCGAGAGTTCACAGTGTTGATAGATCCTGACAGTCACATAGAGAGTTTAGTAGTGTGGATAGATCCTGACAGTCACATAGAGAGTTCACAGTGGGGATAGATCCTGACAGTCACATAGAGAGTTTAGCAGTGGGGATAGATCCTGACAGTCACATAGAGAGTTTAGCAGTGGGGATAGATCCTGACAGTCACATAGAGAGTTCACAGTGGGGATAGATCCTGACAGTCACATAGAGAGTTCAGCAGTGGGGATAGATCCTGACAGTCACATCGAGAGTTTAGCAGTGTTAATAGATCCTGACAGTCACATAGAGAGTTTAGCAGTGGGGATAGATCCTGACAGTCACATAGAGAGTTTAGCAGTGTTAATAGATCCTGACAGTCACATAGAGAGTTCACAGTGGGGATAGATCCTGACAGTCACATAGAGAGTTCAGCAGTGGGGATAGATCCTGACAGTCACATCGAGAGTTTAGCAGTGTTAATAGATCCTGACAGTCACATAGAGAGTTTAGCAGTGGGGATAGATCCTGACAGTCACATAGAGAGTTCACAGTGTGGATAGATCCTGACAGTCACATAGAGAGTTTAGCAGTGGGGATAGATCCTGACAGTCACATAGAGAGTTTAGCAGTGGGGATAGATCCTGACAGTCACATAGAGAGTTTAGCAGTGTTAATAGATCCTGACAGTCACATAGAGAGTTCACAGTGGGGATAGATCCTGACAGTCACATAGAGAGTTCAGCAGTGGGGATAGATCCTGACAGTCACATCGAGAGTTTAGCAGTGTTAATAGATCCTGACAGTCACATAGAGAGTTCACAGTGGGGATAGATCCTGACAGTCACATAGAGAGTTTAGCAGTGGGGATAGATCCTGACAGTCACATAGAGAGTTCACAGTGTGGATAGATCCTGACAGTCACATAGAGAGTTTAGCAGTGGGGATAGATCCTGACAGTCACATAGAGAGTTTAGCAGTGTGGATAGATCCTGACAGTCACATAGAGAGTTCACAGTGGGGATAGATCCTGACAGTCACATAGAGAGTTCACAGTGGGGATAGATCCTGACAGTCACATAGAGAGTTCAGCAGTGGGGATAGATCCTGACAGTCACATAGAGAGTTCACAGTGGGGATAGATCCTGACAGTCACATAGAGAGTTCACAGTGGGGATAGATCCTGACAGTCACATAGAGAGTTCACAGTGGGGATAGATCCTGACAGTCACATAGAGAGTTCACAGTGGGGATAGATCCTGACAGTCACATAGAGAGTTCACAGTGTGGATAGATCCTGACAGTCACATAGAGAGTTTAGCAGTGGGGATAGATCCTGACAGTCACATAGAGAGTTTAGCAGTGGGGATAGATCCTGACAGTCACATAGAGAGTTCACAGTGGGGATAGATCCTGACAGTCACATAGAGAGTTCACAGTGTGGATAGATCCTGACAGTCACATAGAGAGTTCACAGTGGGGATAGATCCTGACAGTCACATAGAGAGTTCACAGTGGGGATAGATCCTGACAGTCACATAGAGAGTTCACAGTGGGGATAGATCCTGACAGTCACATAGAGAGTTTAGCAGTGGGGATAGATCCTGACAGTCACATAGAGAGTTCACAGTGGGGATAGATCCTGACAGTCACATAGAGAGTTCACAGTGGGGATAGATCCTGACAAATACAGCCTATTATGAGGAGAAGTCTCTTGTCAGTGTGACTGGTTGGGTGGACAGGCTTCAAGCTCTCGTCAACTGTCACCTCCATCTGATGAAGGCACTGACCCTCACAGATCCCTCTGGTCTCAATCTCTTCACAAGGTAGAAAACAGAACAATACCCAGGCTATGTTCCAAATGGCACCCTATTCCCTATTTAGTGCACTTCTTTTGCCCCTAGCCCTATGCCACCCTATTCCCTATTTAGTGCACTTCTTTTGCCCGGAGCCCTATCTCACCCTATTCCCTATTTAGTGCACTTCTTTTGCCCGGAGCCCTATGGCACCCTATTCAGTGCACTACTTTTGCCCAGAGCCCTATGCACTAGGGAACAGGGTGCCATTTGGGATGCATTCTCAGTGTTACAGGAAGCCCTGATAGCTTTAAAACAAAGGCAAGTAAAGTGAGGACAGATGGGATTATTCCAAGTCTCCACATCACCTCGATGACATCCAGACCACATCTTTTATTTATTTATTCCACCTTTATTTAACCAGGTATTTATATATTATATATATAACCCTTTATTTAACCAGGTTGGCAAGTTGAGAACAAGTTCTCATGTACAACTGTGACCTGGCCAAGATAAAGCATAGCAATTCGACACATATAACAACACAGAGTTACACATGGAGTAAAACAAACATACAGTCAATAATACAGTAGAAAAATAAGTCTATATACAATGTGAGTAAATGAGGTGAGATAAGGGAGGTAAAGGCAATAAATAGGCCATGGTGGCGAAGTAAATACAATATAGCAATTAAAACACTGGAATGGTAGATTTGATAGTAGATGAGTGTATAAAGTAGAAATACTGGGGTGCAAAGGAGCAAAATAAATAAATACAGTAGGGGAAGAGGTTGTTGTTTGGGCTATTTATAGATGGGCTATGTACAGGTGCAGTGATCTGTGAGCTGCTCTGACAGCTGGTGCTTAAAGCTAGTGAGGGAGATAAGTGTTTCCAGTTTCAGAGATTTTTGTAGTTCGTTCCAGTCATTGGCAGCAGAGAACTGGAAGGGGAGGCGGCCAAAGGAGGAATTGGCTTTGGGGGTGACAAGTGAGATATGCCTGCTGGAGTGCGTGCTACAGGTGGGTGCTGCTATGGTGACCAGCGAGCAGCGATAAGGGGGAACTTTACCTAGCAGGGTCTTGTAGATGAACTGGAGCCAGTGGGTTTGGTGACGAGTATGAAGCGAGGGCCAGCCAACGAGAGCGTACAGGTCGCAGTGGTGGGTAGTACATGGGGCTTTGGTGACAAAACGGATGGCACTGTGATAGACAGCATCCAATTTGTTGAGTAGGGTGTTGGAGGCTATTTTGTAAATGACATCGCCAAAGTCGAGGATCGGTAAGATGGTCAGTTTTACGAGGGTATGTTTGGCAGCATGAGTGAAGGATGCTTTGTTGCGAAATAGGAAGCCAATTCTAGATTTAACTTTGGATTGGAGATGTTTTATGTGAGTCTGGAAGGAGAGTTTACAGTCTAACCAGACACCTAGGTATTTGTAGTTGTCCACATAATCTAAGTCAGAACCGTCCAGAGTAGTGATGCTGGACAGGCGGGCAGGTGCAGGCAGCGATAGGTTGAAGAGCATGCATTTAGTTTTACTTGTATTTAAGAGCAGTTGGAGGCCACGGAAGGAGAGTTGTATGGCATTGAAGCTCGTCTGGAGGGTTGTTAACACAGTGTCCAAAGAAGGGCCAGAAGTATACAGAATGGTGTCGTCTGCGTAGAGGTGGATCAGAGAATCACCAGCAGCAAGAGCGACATCATTGATATATACAGAGAAGAGAGTCGGCCCAAGAATTGAACCCTGTGGCACCCCCATAGAGACTGCCAGAGGCCCGGACAACAGGCCCTCAGATTTGACACACTGAACTCTGTCGGAGAAGTAGTTGGTGAACCAGTCGAGGCAATCATTTGAGAAACCAAGGCTGTTGAGTCTGCCGATGAGGATGTGGTGATTGACAGAGTCGAAAGCCTTGGCCAGGTCAATGACTACGGCTGCAAGTACTGTCTCTTATCGATGGCGGTTAAGATATCGTTTAGGACCTTGAGCGTGGCTGAGGTGCACCCATGACCAGCTCTGAAACCAGATTGCATAGCGGAGAAGGTACGGTGGGATTCGAAATGGTCGGTGATCTGTTCGTTAACTTGGCTTTTGAAGACCTTAGAAAGGCAGGGTAGGATAGATATAGGTCTGTAGCAGTTTGGGTCAAGAGTGTCCCCCCCTTTGAAGAGGGGGATGACCGCAGCTGCTTTCCAATCTTTGGAATCTCAGACGACACGAAAGAGAGGTTGAACAGGCTAGTAATAGGGGTTGCAACAATTTCGGAAGATAATTTTAGAAAGAAAGGGTCCAGATTGTCTAGCCCGGCTGATTTGTGGGGGTCCAGATTTTGCAGCTCTTTCAGAACATCAGCTATCTGGATTTGGGTGAAGGAGAAATGGGGGAGGCTTGGGCGAGTAGCTGTGGGGGGTGCAGTGCTGTTGACCGGGGTAGGGGTGGCAAGGTGGAAAGCATGGCCAGCCGTAGTAAAATACTTATTGAAATTCTCAATTATAGTGGATTATCAGTGGTGACAGAGTTTCCTATCCTCAGTGCAGTGGGCAGCTGGGAGGAGGTGTTCCTATTCTCCAAGGACTTTACAGTGTCCCAGAATTTATTGAGTTTGTGTTGCAGGAAGCAAATTTCTGCTTGAAAAAGCTAGCCTTGGCTTTTCTAACTGCCTGTGTAAATTGGTTTCTAACTTCCCTAAAAAGTTGCATTTCACGGGGGCTGTTCGATGCAGAACGCCACATGATGTTTTTGTGTTTGTTAAGGGCAGTCAGGTCTGGACCTCTATGATAAAATCAGACCACATCACCTCTATGACATCAGACCACATCACCTCTATGACATCAGACCACACCACCTCTATGACATCAGACCACATCACCTCTATGAAAACATCAGACCACATCACCTCTATGACATCAGACTACATCACCTCTATGACATCAGACCACATCACCTCTATGATAACATCAGACCACATCACCTCTATGAAAACATCAGACCACATCACCTCTATGACATCAGACCACATCACCTCTATGAAAACATCAGACCACATCACCTCTATGACATCAGACCACATCACCTCTATGACATCAGACCACATCACCTCTATGATAACATCAGACCACATCCCCTCTATAACATCAGACCACATCACCTCTATAACATCAGACCACATCACCTCTATGACATCAGACCACATCACCTCTATGAAAACATCAGACCACATCACCTCTATGACATCAGACCACATCACCTCTATGAAAACATCAGACCACATCACCTCTATAACATCAGACCACATCACCTCTATAACATCAGACCACATCACCTCTATGACATCAGACCACATCACCTCTATGACATCAGACCACATCACCTCTATGATAACATCAGACCACATCCCCTCTATAACATCAGACCACATCACCTCTATAACATCAGACCACATCACCTCTATGACATCAGACCACATCACCTCTATGAAAACATCAGACCACATCACCTCTATGACATCAGACCACATCACCTCTATGACATCAGACCACATCACCTCTATGATAACATCAGACCACATCCCCTCTATAACATCAGACCACATCACCTCTATAACATCAGACCACATCACCTCTATGACATCAGACCACATCACCTCTATGACATCAGACCACATCACCTCTATGATAACATCAGACCACATCCCCTCTATAACATCAGACCACATCACCTCTATAACATCAGACCACATCACCTCTATGACATCAGACCACATCACCTCTATGATAACATCAGACCACATCCCCTCTATAACATCAGACCACATCACCTCTATAACATCAGACCACATCACCTCTATGACATCAGACCACATCACCTCTATGAAAACATCAGACCACATCACCTCTATGACATCAGACCACATCACCTCTATGACATCAGACCACATCACCTCTATGATAACATCAGACCACATCCCCTCTATAACATCAGACCACATCACCTCTATAACATCAGACCACATCACCTCTATGACATCAGACCACATCACCTCTATGACATCAGACCACATCACCTCTATGATAACATCAGACCACATCCCCTCTATAACATCAGACCACATCACCTCTATAACATCAGACCACATCACCTCTATGAAAACATCAGACCACATCACCTCTATGAAAACATCAGACCACATCACCTCTATGATAACATCAGACCACATCACCTCTATGAAAACATCAGACCACATCACCTCTATAACATCAGACCACATCACCTCTATGAAAACATCAGTAGTTAGTTCAGACTGGACACAGGATAAGAGAGAGAACAAAGACATTCAATTATATGTATAACATCTGAAGGTGTAACATTTCAACCCAAGGCCAACCACCATTGACCAATCAAACAATACCAAGTTCACAGTGTTACCTGACCACCAAGGCCCAATGTCCACAGGGTGTCACAGCATCTAAAGGCTTGTGTGGGGGATGGGACCAACCGAAATGATACATCATTCCTGAGAGGACAATATAACCTATGAGAATAATTTAGAGTTCACCCTGTATAGATACCAGTAAACACAGAGAGCATACATACATATAGACAGCACCAGACATAGTACAGTACTATTCCATCACACATTCAATAGTCAGTCCTCTGGATACTGTAACAGAGAGAAACATGTTGGCCCCTTAGAGGAGGAGGGCTGACTAGTTCTTTGGCATTGTGATGTCCTTGTGTTCATGGACCATTTGCCATGCAGCTCCAGGTGACAGAGAACACATCATGTAGGGCCGTGAATACAGTTTATAAAATGGATGAGGACTCAGTAGTTTATGTAACGGATGAAGACTCTCTGTAGTTCATGTAACGGATGAGGACTCTCTGTAGTTCATGTAACAGATGAGGACTCTCTGTAGTTTATGTAACGGATGAGGACTCTGTAGTTTATGTAACGGATGAGGACTCTAGTTTATGTAATGGATGAGGACTCTAGTTTATGTAACGGATGAGGACTCTAGTTTATGTAACGGATGAGGACTCTCTGTAGTTTATGTAACGGATGAGGACTCTAGTTTATGTAACGGATGAGGACTCTGTAGTTTATGTAACGGATGAGGACTCTGTAGTTTATGTAACGGATGAGGACTCTGTAGTTTATGTAACGGATGAGGACTCTGTAGTTTATGTAACGGATGAGGACTCTCTGTAGTTTATGTAACGGATGAGGACTCTAGTTTATGTAACGGATGAGGACTCTAGTTTATGTAACGGATGAGGACTCTAGTTTATGTAACGGATGAGGACTCTAGTTTATGTAACGGATGAGGACTCTAGTTTATGTAACGGATGAGGACTCTAGTTTATGTAACGGATGAGGACTCTAGTTTATGTAACGGATGAGGACTCTCTGTAGTTTATGTAACGGATGAGAACTCTGGGTAAGATGAAAATTGTTGTTTTATTCTATAAACTACTGACACAATTCCTCCCAAATTCCAAATAAAAATATTGTCATTTAGAGCATTTATCTGCCCGATTCCAGCCTTGCTGAAGAACCCCCAGATCTTCACCGATCCTCCACAAAATTCCACAGTGGGTGTGAGACTGTGTCTTGTAGGCCTCCCCTGGTCTCACACCCACTGTGGAATTTGGTGGAGGATCGGTGAGGATCTGGGGGTTCTTCAGCAAGGCTGGAATCGGGCAGATTTGTCTTTGTGAAGGACGCATGAATCAAGCCGCGTACAAGGTCGTCCTGGAAGAAAACTTGCTTCCTTCTGCTATGATAATGTTCCCCAACTCTGAGGGTTGGTTTTTCCCAGCAGGACAATGCTCCATGCCACACAGCCAGGTCAACCAAGGTGTGGATGGAGGACCACCAGGTCAAGACCCTGTCATGGCCAGCCCAATCTCCAGACCTGAACCCCATTGAAAACCTCTGGAATGTGATCAAGAGGAAGATGGATGGTGACAAGCCATCAAACAAAGCCAGGAGTGGCATAAAGTCACCCAAAATCAATTTATTAATGTTTTTATTTTACTAGGCAAGACAAATTCTTATTTACAATGACAGCCTAGGAACAGTGGGTTAACTGCCTTGTTCAGGGGTAGAACAACTGTAACGCCCTGGCCATAGAGAGGGGTTTTTGTTCTTTATTTTGGTTAGGCCAGGGTGTTACATTGGGTGGGTGTTCTATGTTCCTTTTTCTATGTTTTTGTATTTCTTCGTTTTGGGCCGTGTGTGGCTCCCAATCAGGCACAGCTGAAGCTCGTTGTTGCTGATTGGGAGTCACACATAAGGAGCATGTTTTTCCTTTGGGTTTTGTGGGTAATTGTTTCTGTTCAGTGTGTTTCCTGTCAGTACTGTTTGGCTGTCGGTTTTCCTGTTTTTTTGTATAGTGTTCTCTTTGTTTGAGTTAAATGTCAAGATGAACACTAACTCTGCTGCACCTTGGTCTTCTTCCGACGACAGCCCTTACAACAACAGATTTTTACCTTGTCAACTCGGGGATTCGGTCTTGCAAACTTCCGGTTACTAGTCCAACGGTCTAACCACTAGGCTACCTGCTGCCCCAATGTGAAAGACTGGTGGAAAGCATGCCAAGACATATCGAAGCTGTGATTGAAAATTAAAGTTAAAACATTAGTATTGTGTTGTTTAAAAATGAATACGAACTTATTTTCTTTGCATTATTCGAGGTCTGACAACACTGCATCTTTTTTTGTTATTTTGACCAGTTGTCATTTTCTGCAAATAAATGCTTTAAATGACAATATTTTTATTTGGAATTTGGGAGAAATGTTGTCAGTAGTTTATAGAATAAAACCAAAATGTTCATTTTACCCGAACACAGACCCAAAACCAGAGAAACAGATCATTTTGCAGTGGTCTTTTAATGTTTTTCCAGAGCTGTAGATCTCACTGCATAATTCTAACAAGATTACTGAATGGCAAGATATCTCCAATAACTGAATAATGACAGAAAAAGGTAGAACCCTTTCAGTCAGTCAACCATGCAGGTATAACAGCTACAACAGGGTCTGATAAAGCCTCTGGTGTAAATGGTTGGCGGATCGGAAACACAGAGACAATGAACGAACCATGGCTCGCCTGCCTGTCTACCTGCACCATCCTGGCTACCTGCCAGTTTACCTGCCTGTCTACTTGCCTGTCTACCTGCACCATCCTGACTACCTGCCAGTTTACCTGCCTGTCTACTTGCCTGTCTACCTGCCTGTCTACCTGCACCATCCTGGCTACCTGCCAGTTTACCTGCCTGTCTACTTGCCTGTCTACCTGCCTGTCTACCTGCACCATCCTGGCTACCTGCCAGTTTACCTGCCTGTCTACTTGCCTGTCTACCTGCCTGACTACCTGCCTGTCTACCTGCCGGACTACCTGCCTGTCTAACTGCCTGACTACCTGCCTGACTACCTGCCGGTCTAACTGCCTGTCTACCTGAATGCCTGATTACCTGTCTAACTGCCTGTCTAATTGCCTGTCCAACTTGCCTGACTACCTGCTTGACTACCTGCCTGAATACCTGCCTAACTACCTGCCTGTCTACCTGCCTGTCTAACTGCCTGTCTACCTGCCTGTCTACCTGCCTGTCTACCTGCCTGTCTAACTGCCTGACTACCTGCCTAACTACCTGCCTGTCTAACTGCCTGACTACCTCCCTGTCTACCTGCCTGACTACCAACCTGTCTACCTGTCTGTCTAACTGCCGGACTACCTGCCTGTCTACCTGCCTGTCTAACTTCCTGTCTAACTTCCTGTCTACCTGCCTGTCTAACTGCCTGACTACCTGCCTATCTACCTGCCTGTCTACCTGCCTGTCTAACTCCCTGTCTACCTGCCTGTCTACCTGCCTGTCTACCTGCCTGTCTACCTGACTGCCTGTCTACCTGCCTGTCTATTCTGACTGCCTGTCTACCTGCCTGTCTACCTGCCTGTCTACCTTCCTGACTACCTGCCTGTCTAACTGCCTGTCTACCTGCCTGTCTAACTGCCTAGCTGCCTGCTGGCTGGCTGTGGACTTCAGTGTGAAACATTAATTAGGATAACTTAAGCAGGTGAGATGTTCACGGGGGCTCAAGTAGATGGACATGATTAGCCATAGCTTGGTAAGATTAATGAACACCTTGACTGGGAGATTATATTGACAGAAGCTGCTTATCCTTGAGGCCATTTATTCACTGACATATCATTACAGACCGAACTATCTATATATCATATGAAATAACACCCTTACCCCTCCCTTCAGAGCAGAGCTGACGTCCTACTAAACCAGGACTTTTCCTTGATCCTTAGTGCACTGTGGGGAATTTCGCTCGCACCAAATGAGTTTCACTTCAACCTTTTGCAAATGCAACAATAATATTAGAAGCAATTGCATATTCCTCATTCCGTTTTGGCACACTGAAAGGACAAGGAAAGTGCACACTGTGCAGTGCAGAGAAGCTCTGTCTGCAATCACAAAATGCCATCCTATTCCCTATTTATTGCACTACTGTTGACCAGAGCCCAGGGATAAAGGGTGACATTTGGGACACCCTCTGTGTCCTTGTCTATAAGCTGAGGTTGCTGTAGCAGTACACATGCAGGACTGTACCCACACTACATCTCTGACACGCTCTGTCCTTCTGTACATATTACTATGAATTTCAAATCCAATAGATTAACGCGTCATATTCCAGATCGCTGTGACCTTTTTGCCTGTCCACCACCATTCTCTTGCCTTACCCTATTGGATTAATAAACATTGTTAGACTCCAACCATCTGCCTCCTGTGTCTGCATTTGGGTCTCGCCTTGCGCCTTGATAATTACAGTCTTAAATTCAGAGTCTTTCATTGAGTATTACAGTCTTACATTCAGAGTCTTTCATTGTGCACATCTTTGTAGACATATTTCACTACACAACCATTGAACCAAAATATACATTTTCTCTGAAATATAATCACTACATTAGTTTAATCCCCAAAACACACCATATTGATATCTTCTCAGGCAAATCTTTTCAATTTACAGTACCAGTCAAAAGTTTGGACACAGCAACTCATTCCTGGTTTTTTAAATTTTTTAATTTGTACTGTTTTCTACATTGTAGAATAATAGTTAAAACATCAAAACTATAAAATAACGCATATGGAATCATGTAGTAACCAAAAAAGTGTTAAACAAATTATTGTGAAGTGGAAACATCTATGAGCAACAACAGCTCAGCCTCTAAAGTGGTAGGCCCCACAAGCTCACAGAATGGGACCGCCAAGTGGTAGACCCCACAAGCTCACAGAACGGGACCGCCAAGTGGTAGGCTCCACAAGCTCACAGAACGGGACCGCGAAGTGGTAGGCCCCACAAGCTCACAGAACGGGACCGCCAAGTGGTAGGCCCCACAAGCTCACAGAATGGGACCGCCAAGTGGTAGACCCCACAAGCTCACAGAACGGGACCGCCAAGTGCTGAAGCGCATAGCGCATAAAAATAGTCTGTCCTCGGTTGTAACACTGACTACTGAGTTCCAAACTGCCTTTGGAAGCAACATCAGCGCAAGAACTGTTCGTCAGGAGCTTCATGAAATGGGTTTCCATGGCCGAACAGATCGCACACAAGCCTAAGATTACCATGTGCAATGACAAGCGTTGGCTGGAGTGGTGTAAAGCTCGCTGCCATAGGACTCTGGAGCAGTGGAAACGTGTTCTCTGGAGTGATGAATCACGCTTCACCATCTGGCAGTCCGACGGAAAAATCTGGGTTTGGCGGATGCCAGGAGAATGCTACCTGCCCCAATGCATAGCGCCAACAGTATAGTTTGGTGGAGGAGGATGTAAATGAATAATGGTCTGGGGCTGTTTTTCATGGTTTGGGCCCCTTAGTTCCAATGAAGGGAAATCTTAACGCTACAGCATACAATGACATTCTAGATGATTCTGCGCTTCCAACTTTGTGACAACAGTTTGGGGAAGGCCCTTTCCTGTTTCAGCATGACAACGCCCCCGTGCACAAAGCGAGGTCCAAACAGAAATGGTTTGTCGAGATCGGTGTGGAAGAACTTGACTGGCCTGCCCAGAGCCCTGACCTGAATTGGAACGCCGACTGCGAGCCAGGCCTAATCGAGTGCCTGACCTCACTAATACTCTTGTGTCTGAATGGAAGCAAGGTCCCTCAACAATGTTCCAACATCTAGTGGAAAGCCTTCCCAGAAGAGTAGATGCTGTTATAACAGCAAAGTGGGGGACCAACTCCATATTAATGCCCATGATGTTGGAACGAGAGGTACAGTGAGCAGATATCCACATACTATTTGTCATGTAGTGTATGTTACTATCAAATTAACTCGTTTTACCCCTTGCTTGGGGGTTTCCCTTTAGTTTCCACAGGGGAGCATTGAGAAAACAAACACCAATTTGGGGTCTAAATTACCCCTAAATGTGTCTGGGATCCAACTAATTCTATCGCTACTTCCAGACATGCATTAGATTCCTTTGAAATTATGCTTTAGGCTTTTTCCAACGCTCTTACATTCTGTCCTCTCTGATCTGTTCTTGTACTGTGGGTAATTACAGTAGGAGCTGAGGAGCCACGGAGAGAGTAAGACAGAAAGGAAGAGAGAGAGAGAGAGAGAGAGAGAGAGAGAGAGAGAGAGAGAGAGGAGAGAGAGAGAGAGAGAGAGAGAGAGAGAGAGAGAGAGAGAGAGAGAGAGAGAGAGAGAGAGAGAGAGAGAGAGAGAGAGAGAGAGGAACGAGAGAGGAAAAGAGAGGGAAAGAGCAAAGGATTAAACCTCCACAGTACTATCTGCTGCCAAGTCAGGCATTTCTATGTGAAATAAAGCCATTTTACAGTTTTTCTTCTAAAAGCTTTTGATCAATGAATCCAACATTGTCTGCAACGTTCAGTCAGAACAGAACATGGTAGACATGTTGATAATAAACATAGTTTCCTTCTAGTCACACAGAACTAGGACCCATACAGAACTAGGACCCATACAGAACTAGGACCCATACAGAACTAGGACCCACACAGAACTAGGACCCATACAGAACTAGGACCCATACAGAACTAGGACCCATACAGAACTAGGACCCATACAGAACTAGGACCCATACAGAACTAGGACCCACACAGAACTAGGACCCATACAGAACTAGGACCCATACAGAACTAGGACCCATACAGAACTAGGACCCATACAGTATGTGGTGACATCTTATTTGGTCACACGTTTAAAAATGAACCCGTCGGGCCTAAAACTCAATGTTCCTACGATGTCAATGCAGCATAAAGTAATGGAAGCAGTAGAACCCTGTAGAACGCTGACCCCTGTAGAACGCTGACCCCTGTAGAACGCTGACCTGTCTCCTCTCTCTCTCTATCTGTCTCTCTCTCTCTCTCTCTCTCTCTCTTTCTCTCTCTATCTCTATCTCTATCTCTCTATCTGTCTCTCTCTCTCTCTCTCTATCTCTTTCTCTCTCTCTCTCTCTCTCTCTATCTCTCTCTCTATTTCTCTCTCTCTCTATCTATCTCTCTCTCTATCTCTATCTCTGTCTCTATCTCTCTATCTGTCTCTCTCTCTCTCTCTCTCTCTCTATCTCTTTCTCTCTCTCTCTCTCTCTCTCTCTCTCTCTCTATCTCTCTCTCTATTTCTCTCTCTCTCTATCTATCTCTCTCTCTATCTCTATCTCTGTCTCTATCTCTCTCTCTCTCTCTCTCTCTCTCTCTCTCTCTCTCTGCCATTCTGTACAACGAGTTCTGCTGGTTGACTAACTTTCCAGAGGCCCTCCCTGAGTGGCAAGTACAGTTAATTTGTGTTTGCTGAGTATTTCTCTCCATTGATTTTTGATCTGAGCCACCCATTTCCTGGTGTCTTTGTTGATCTCAGCTGACAGAACCAGCACAGCTTGTTTATTTTAGACTATTATACAGCCAGGTGTCTGTCTGTCTGTCTGTCTGTCTGTCTGTCTGTCTGTCTGTCTGTCTGTCTGTCTGTCTGTCTGTCTGTCTGTCTGTCTGTCTGTCTGTCTGTCTGTCTGTCTGTCTGTCTGTCTGTCTGTCTGTCTGTCTGTCTGCACCACTATACTGTAGATCACTATGGGAGCACCACTACACCACTATACTGTAGAGCACTATGGGAGCAGCACTATACTATAGAGCACTATGGGAGCAGCACTATACTATAGAGCACTATGGGAGCAGCACTATACTATAGAGCACTATGGGAGAACCACTATACTGTAGAGCACTATGGGAGCACCACTATACTATAGATCACTATGGGAGCACCACTATACTGTAGAGCACTATGGGAGCATCACTATACTGTAGATCACTATGGGAGCACCACTATACTATAGATCACTATGGGAGCACCACTATACTGTAGAGCACTATGGGAGCACCACTATACTGTAGATCACTATGGGAGCACCACTATACTGTAGATCACTATGGGAGCATCACTATACTATAGATCACTATGGGAGCACCACTATACTATAGATCACTATGGGAGCACCACTATACTGTAGAGCACTATGGGAGCACCACTATACTGTAGATCACTATGGGAGCACCACTATACTATAGAGCACTATGGGAGCACCACTATACTATAGAGCACTATGGGAGAATCACTATGGGAGCACCACTATACTGTAGATCACCATGGGAGCACCACTATACTGTAGAGCACTATGGGAGCACCACTATACTGTAGAGCACTATGGGAGCACCACTATACTGTAGAGCACTATGGGAGCACCACTATACTGTACAGCACTATGGGAGCACCACTATACTATAGAGCACTATGGGAGCACCACTACACCACTATACTGTAGACCACTATGGGAGCACCACTATACTATAGAGCACTATGGGAGCACCACTACACCACTATACTGTAGAGCACTATGGGAGCACCACTATACTGTAGAGCACTATGGGAGCACCACTATACTATAGAGCACTATGGGAGCACCACTACACTGTAGATCACTATGGGAGCATCACTATGGGAGCACCACTATACTGTAGATCACTATGGGAGCACCACTATACTGTAGAGCACTATGGGAGCACCACTATACTGTAGAGCACTATGGGAGCACCACTATACTGTAGAGCACTATGGGAGCACCACTATACTATAGAGCACTATGGGAGCACCACTACACCACTATACTGTAGAGCACTATGGGAGCACCACTACACCACTATACTGTACAGCACTATGGGAGCACCACTATACTGTAGATCACTATGGGAGCACCACTATACTGTAGAGCACTATGGGAGCACCACTACACCACTATACTGTAGACCACTATGGGAGCACCACTATACTATAGAGCACTATGGGAGCACCACTACACCACTATACTGTAGAGCACTATGGGAGCACCACTATACTGTAGAGCACTATGGGAGCACCACTATACTATAGAGCACTATGGGAGCACCACTACACTGTAGATCACTATGGGAGCATCACTATGGGAGCACCACTATACTGTAGATCACTATGGGAGCACCACTATACTGTAGAGCACTATGGGAGCACCACTATACTGTAGAGCACTATGGGAGCACCACTATACTGTAGAGCACTATGGGAGCACCACTATACTGTAGAGCACTATGGGAGCACCACTATACTATAGAGCACTATGGGAGCACCACTATACTATAGAGCACTATGGGAGCACCACTATACTGTAGAGCACTATGGGAGCACCACTATACTGTAGAGCACTATGGGAGCACCACTATACTATAGATCACTATGGGAGCACCACTATACTGTAGAGCACTATGGGAGGACCACTACACCACTATACTGTAGAGCACTATGGGAGCACCACTACACCACTATACTGTAGAGCACTATGGGAGAACCACTATACTGTAGATCACTATGGGAGCACCACTATACTGTAGAGCACTATGGGAGCACCACTACACCACTATACTGTAGAGCACTATGGGAGAACCACTATACTGTAGATCACTATGGGAGAACCACTATACTGTAGATCACTATGGGAGTACCACTATACTGTAGAGCACTATGGGAGCATCACTATGGGAGACCACTATACTGTAGAGCACTATGGGAGCACCACTATACTATAGAGCACTATGGGAGCACCACTATACTGTAGAGCACTATGGGAGCACCACTATACTGTAGAGCACTATGGGAGCACCACTACACCACTATACTGTAGATCACTATGGGAGCACCACTATACTGTAGAGCACTATGGGAGCACCACTACACCACTATACTGTAGATCACTATGGGAGTACCACTATACTGTAGATCACTATGGGAGAATCACTATACTATAGAGCACTATGGGAGCAGCACTATACTATAGAGCACTATGGGAGCACCACTATACTGTAGAGCACTATGGGAGCACCACTATACTGTAGAGCACTATGGGAGCACCACTATACTGTAGAGCACTATGGGAGCACCACTATACTGTAGATCACTATGGGAGCATCACTATGGGAGCACCACTATACTGTAGATCCCTATGGGAGCACCACTATACTGTAGAGCACTATGGGAGCACCACTATACTGTAGAGCACTATGGGAGCACCACTATACTGTAGAGCACTATGGGAGCACCACTATACTGTAGAGTACTATGGGAGCATCACTATGGGAGAACCACTATACTGTAGATCACTATGGGAGCACCACTATACTGTAGAGCACTATGGGAGCACCACTATACTGTAGAGCACTATGGGAGCACCACTATACTGTAGATCACTATGGGAGCACCACTATACTATAGAGCACTATGGGATCACCACTATACTGTAGAGCACTATGGGAGAACCACTATGGGAGCACCACTATACTGTAGAGCACTATGGGAGCACCACTACACCACTATACTGTAGAGCACTATGGGAGCACCACTATACTATAGAGCACTATGGGAGCACCACTACACCACTATACTATAGAGCACTATGGGACTACCACTATACTATAGACCACTATGGGAGAACCACTACACCACTATACTGTAGAGCACTATGGGAGCACCACTATACTATAGAGCACAATGGGAGCACCACTATACTGTAGAGCACTATGGGAGCACCACTATACTGTAGATCACTATGGGAGCACCACTACACCACTATACTGTAGAGCACTATGGGAGCACCACTATACTGTAGAGCACTATGGGAGCACCACTATACTATAGAGCACTATGGGAGCACCAATATACTATAGAGCACTATGGGAGCACCACTATACTGTAGAGCACTATGGGAGCACCACTATACTGTAGAGCACTATGGGAGCACCACTATACTATAGATCACTATGGGAGAACCACTATACTGTAGAGCACTATGGGAGGACCACTACACCACTATACTGTAGAGCACTATGGGAGCACCACTACACCACTATACTGTAGAGCACTATGGGAGAACCACTATACTGTAGATCACTATGGGAGCACCACTATACTGTAGAGCACTATGGGAGCACCACTACACCACTATACTGTAGAGCACTATCGGAGAACCACTATACTGTAGATCACTATGGGAGAACCACTATACTGTAGATCACTATGGGAGTACCACTATACTGTAGAGCACTATGGGAGCATCACTATGGGAGAACCACTATACTGTAGAGCACTATGGGAGCACCACTATACTATAGAGCACTATGGGAGCACCACTATACTGTAGAGCACTATGGGAGCACCACTATACTGTAGAGCACTATGGGAGCACCACTACACCACTATACTGTAGAGCACTATGGGAGCACCACTATACTGTAGAGCACTATGGGAGCACCACTACACCACTATACTGTAGATCACTATGGGAGTACCACTATACTGTAGATCACTATGGGAGAACCACTATACTATAGAGCACTATGGGAGCAGCACTATACTATAGAGCACTATGGGAGCACCACTATACTGTAGAGCACTATGGGAGCACCACTATACTGTAGAGCACTATGGGAGCACCACTATACTGTAGAGCACTATGGGAGCACCACTATACTGTAGATCACTATGGGAGCATCACTATGGGAGCACCACTATACTGTAGATCACTATGGGAGCACCACTATACTGTAGAGCACTATGGGAGAACCACTATACTGTAGAGCACTATGGGAGCACCACTATACTGTAGAGCACTATGGGAGCACCACTATACTGTAGAGTACTATGGGAGCATCACTATGGGAGCACCACTATACTGTAGATCACTATGGGAGCACCACTATACTGTAGAGCACTATGGGAGCACCACTATACTGTAGAGCACTATGGGAGCACCACTATACTGTAGATCACTATGGGAGCACCACTATACTATAGAGCACTATGGGATCACCACTATACTGTAGAGCACTATGGGAGCACCACTATACTGTAGAGTACTATGGGAGCATCACTATGGGAGCACCACTATACTGTAGATCACTATGGGAGCACCACTATACTGTAGAGCACTATGGGAGCACCACTATACTGTAGAGCACTATGGGAGCACCACTATACTGTAGATCACTATGGGAGCAGCACTATACTATAGAGCACTATGGGATCACCACTATACTGTAGAGCACTATGGGAGAACCACTATGGGAGCACCACTATACTGTAGAGCACTATGGGAGCACCACTACACCACTATACTGTAGAGCACTATGGGAGAACCACTATGGGAGCACCACTATACTGTAGAGCACTATGGGAGCACCACTACACCACTATACTGTAGAGCACTATGGGAGCACCACTACACCACTATACTGTAGAGCACTATGGGAGCACCACTACACCACTATACTGTAGAGCACTATGGGAGCTGTGTTTTGGGAATGTTTTTGCAATTTGAAGTGTGACTGTAATTCACAGTGCACCAAGGATACCTAATTAGGTATCTCAACGAGGAGTGATGCATGAAATATTTTTCACCAACGGCAAAGGAGTCAAAGGAGTCAAAGGAGTCATGCACCAGAAATATGGTTTCGTATGCGAGTGTCATTGGGAAATGGGAGGTAATATGTATCTGCATGCAGTGCTCAGAGCTGGACCACACCATGAATAAATACTAAACGCTAAAGATCCTATAAGATGTTTTCACAAATATTTTACATTTACATTTAAGTCATTTAGCAGACGCTCTTATCCAGAGCGACTTACAAATTGGTGCATTCACCTTATGATATCCAGTGGAACAACCACTTTACAATAGTGCATCTAAATCTTTTAAGGGGGGGGGGGGGGGGTTAGAAGGATTACTTTATCCTATCCCAGGTATTCCTTAAAGAGGTGGGGTTTCAGGTGTCTCCGGAAGGTGGTGATTGACTCCGCTGTCCTGGCGTCGTGAGGGAGCTTGTTCCACCATTGGGGTGCCAGAGTATGCCAATATTTCAGGGTTGTTTTCCAGATGGAACCTTATTCTCTATATAGTGTCCCAGATGGAACCCTATTCTCTATATAGTGTCCCAGATGGAACCCTATTCTCTATATATAGTGTCCCAGATGGAACCCTATTCTCTATATATAGTGTCCCAGATGGAATCCTATTCTCTATATAGTGTCCCAGATGGAACCCTATTCTCTATATAGTGTCCCAGATGGAACCCTATTCTCTATATATAGTGTCCCAGATGGAACCATATTCTCTATGTAGTGTCCCAGATGGAACCCTATTCTCTATATAGTGTCCCAGATGGTACCCTATTCTCTATGTAGTGTCCCAGATGGAACCCTATTCTCTATATAGTGTCCCAGATGGAACCCTATTCTCTATGTAGTGTCCCAGATGGAACCCTATTCTCTATATAGTGTCCCAGATGGAACCCTATTCTCTATATATAGTGTCCCAGATGGAACCATATTCTCTATGTAGTGTCCCAGATGGAACCCTATTCTCTATATAGTGTCCCAGATGGTACCCTATTCTCTATGTAGTGTCCCAGATGGAACCCTATTCTCTATATAGTGTCCCAGATGGAACCCTATTCTCTATGTAGTGTCCCAGATGGAACCCTATTCTCTATATAGTGTCCCAGATGGAACCCTATTCTCTATATAGTGTCCCAGATAGAACCCTATTCTCTATATAGTGTCCCAGATGGAACCCTATTCTCTATGTGGTGTCCCAGATAGAACCCTATTCTCTATATAGTGTCCCAGATGGAACCCTATTCTCTATATAGTGTCCCAGATGGAACCCTATTCTCTATATAGTGTCCCAGATGGAACCCTATTCTCTATATAGTATCCCAGATGGAACCCTATTCTCTATATAGTGTCCCAGATGGAACCCTATTCTCTATATATAGTGCTCTTCTTTTGACCTGGGCCCATAAGCACTACTTTTGACCAAGCCTTATGGGTCTGATCAAAGGTAGCGCATTATATAGGAAATAGGATTGCTATTTCGGACCTAGTAGGATCTTAATTTGAGCCAGTTCGCTACAGCAGGAAAATAATCCTGCAGCAACAGGAAAGGTGAAATAATGTGGAATATAATTAATGGACATTTTTGCTGATACATTTTTCCTTAATTAAATACAATACACATTTTAAATGTCCTGCATTGAAGGAAAGTTCTCCTCAAGAGGTTGGTCAAATGAAGATCCCCACTACTGCAGCATGTCTAGTCAAAATTACATTAATGTTCCTTTTGGCACAGCCAGAAGAGGACTGGCTACCCCTCAGAGCCTGGTTCCTCTCTACCCAGTACAGCCAGAAGAGGACTGGCCACCCCTCAGAGCCTGGTTCCTCTCTACCCAGTACAGCCAGTAGAGGACTGGTCACCCCTCATAGCCTGGTTCCTCTCTACCCAGTACAGCCAGAAGAGGACTGGCCACCCCTCAGAGCCTGGTTCCTCTCTACCCAGTACAGCCAGTAGAGGACTGGTCACCCCTCAGAGCCTGGTTCCTCTCTACCCAGTACAGCCAGAAGAGGACTGGCCACCCCTCAGAGCCTGGTTCCTCTGGTCTACCCAGTACAGCCAGAAGAGGACTGGCCACCCGTCAGAGCCTGGTTCCTCTCTACCCAGTACAGCCAGAAGAGGACTGGCCACCCCTCAGAGCCTGGTTCCTCTCTACCCAGTACAGCCAGTAGAGGACTGGTCACCCCTCAGAGCCTGGTTCCTCTCTACCCAGTACAGCCAGTAGAGGACTGGTCACCCCTCAGAGCCTGGTTCCTCTGGTCTACCCAGTACAGCCAGTAGAGGACTGGTCACCCCTCATAGCCTGGTTCCTCTCTACCCAGTACAGCCAGTAGAGGACTGGCCACCCCTCAGAGCCTGGTTCCTCTCTACCCAGTACAGCCAGTAGAGGACTGGTCACCCCTCAGAGCCTGGTTCCTCTCTACCCAGTACAGCCAGTAGAGGACTGGTCACCCCTCAGAGCCTGGTTCCTCTGGTCTACCCAGTACAGCCAGTAGAGGACTGGTCACCCCTCAGAGCCTGGTTCCTCTGGTCTACCCAGCACAGCCAGTAGAGGACTGGTCCACCCCTCAGAGCCTGGTTACTCTCTACCCAGTACAGCCAGTAGAGGACTGGTCACCCCTCAGAGCCTGGTTCCTCTCTACCCAGTACAGCCAGAAGAGGACTGGCCACCCCTCAGAGCCTGGTTCCTCTCTACCCAGTACAGCCAGTAGAGGACTGGTCACCCCTCAGAGCCTGGTTCCTCTCTACCCAGTACAGCCAGTAGAGGACTGGCCACCCCTCAGAGCCTGGTTCCTCTGGTCTACCCAGCACAGCGCCACCCCTCAGTGCCTGGTTCCTCTCTAGGTTTCTTCCTAGGTTCTGGCCTTTCTAGGGAGTTTTTCCTAGCCACCGTGCTTCTACACCTGCATTGCTTGCTGTTTGGGGATTTAGGCTGGGTTTCTGTACAGCACTTTGAGATATCAGCCGATGTAAGAAAGGCTTTAAAAAAATGAATTTGATTTGATTTGATGACATCGTACATGTTCAGGATCCTAATTTGGACCAGTATTGACCAAGAAAAACTATCCAAAAGCAACATGATCTGAACATTTAGTCCTTTCACACTTTTCTGCCGATGTCATTTTGCTAGCAGGACTAATTACTACATGAAAAGAGGAAAACTGTTAAAATAACAATATGTTAGTTAATCATGGAAAGGGCAGTCCCGGGGAAGGACTGCCCTTTCCATGATCTCGCCATCACGGTGGACAACTCCATTGTGTCCTCCTCCCAGAGTGCTAAGAGCCTCGGCGTGACCCTGGACAACACCCTGTCGTTCTCCGCTAACATCAAGGCGGTGACCCGATCCTGTAGGTTCATGCTCTACAACATTCGCAGAGTGCGACCCTGCCTTACACAGGAAGCGGCGCAGGTCCTAATCCAGGCACTTGTCATCTCCTGTCTGGATTACTGCAACTCGTTGTTGGCTGGGCTCCCTGCCTGTGCCATTAAACCCCTACAACTCATCCAGAACGCCGCAGCCCGTCTGGTGTTCAACCTTCCCAAGTTCTCTCACGTCACCCCGCTCCTCCGAACACTCCACTGGCTTCCAGTTGAAGCTCGCATCTGCTACAAGACCATAGTGCTTGCCTACGGAGCTGTGAGGGGAACGGCACCTCCGTACCTTCAGGCTCTGATCAGGCCCTACACCCAAACAAGGGCACTGCGTTCATCCACCTCTGGCCTGCTGGCCCCCCTACCTCTGAGGAAGCACAGTTCCCGCTCAGCCCAGTCAAAACTGTTCGCTGCTCTGGCACCCCAATGGTGGAACAAGCTCCCTCACGACGCCAGGACAGCGGAGTCAATCACCACCTTCCAGAGACACCTGAAACCCCACCTCTTTAAGGAATACCTAGGATAGGATAAAGTACTCCTTCTAACCCCCCCCCCCAAAAAAAAGATATCAAAAGGTGAATGCACCAATTTGTAAGTCGCTCTGGATAAGAGCGTCTGCTAAATGACGTAAATGTAAATGTAAATGTTAGTCAATATAACAGTATGTTAGTTAATATAACAGTATGTCAGTTAATATAACAGTATGTTAGTTAATATAACAGTATGTCAGTTAATATAACAGTATGTTAGTTAATATAACAGTATGTTAGTTAATATAACAGTATGTTAGTTAATATAACAGTATGTTAGTTAATATAACAGTATGTTATAACAGTATGTTAGTTAATATAACAGTATGTTAGTTAATATAACAGTATGTTAGTTAATATAACAGTATGTTAGTTAATATAACAGTATGTTATAACAGTATGTTAGTTAATATAACAGCATGTTAGTTAATATAACAGTATGTTAGTTAATATAACAGTATGTTAGTTAATATAACAGTATGTTAGTTAATATAACAGTATGTTAGTTAATATAACAGTTTGTTATAACAGTATGTTAGTTAATATAACAGTATGTTAGTTAATATAACAGTATGTTAGTTAATATAACAGTATGTTATAACAGTATGTTAGTTAATATAACAGTATGTTAGTTAATATAACAGTATGTTAGTTAATATAACAGTATGTTAGTTAATATAACAGTATGTTATAACAGTATGTTAGTTAATATAACAGTATGTTAGTTAATATAACAGTATGTTAGTTAATATAACAGTATGTTAGTTAATATAACAGTATGTTATAACAGTATGTTAGTTAATATAACAGTATGTTAGTTAATATAACAGTATGTTAGTTAATATAACAGTATGTTATAACAGTATGTTAGTTAATATAACAGCATGTTAGTTAATATAACAGCATGTTAGTTAATATAACAGTATGTTAGTTAATATAACAGTATGTTAGTTAATATAACAGTATGTTAGTTAATATAACAGTATGTTAGTTAATATAACAGTATGTTAGTTAATATTACAGTATGTTATCACAGTATGTTAGTTAATATAACAGTATGTTATAACAGTATGTTAGTTAATATAACAGTATGTTAGTTAATATAACAGTATGTTAGTTAATATAACAGTATGTTATAACAGTATGTAAGTTAATATAACAGTATGTTAGTTAATATAACAGTATGTTATAACAGTATGTTAGTTAATATAACAGTATGTTAGTTAATATAACAGTATGTTAGTTAATATAACAGTATGTTATAACAGTATGTTAGTTAATATAACAGTATGTTAGTTAATATAACAGTATGTTAGTTAATATAACAGTATGTTATAACAGTATGTTAGTTAATATAACAGTATGTTAGTTAATATAACAGTATGTTATAAGAGTATGTTCCTTAATATAACAGTATGTTAGTTAATATAACAGTATGTTAGTTAATATAACAGTATGTTTGTTAATATAACAGTATGTTATAACAGTATGTTAGTTAATATAACAGTATGTTAGTTAATATAACAGTATGTTAGTTAATATAACAGTATGTTATACCAGTATGTTAGTTAATATAACAGTATGTTAGTTAATATTACAGTATGTTATCACAGTATGTTAGTTAATATAACAGTATGTTATAACAGTATGTTAGTTAATATAACAGTATGTTATAACAGTATGTTAGTTAATATAACAGTATGTTAGTTAATATAACAGTATGTTATAACAGTATGTTAGTTAATATAACAGTATGTTAGTTAATATAACAGTATGTTAGTTAATATAACAGTATGTTATAACAGTATGTTAGTTAATATAACAGTATGTTAGTTAATATAACAGTATGTTATAACAGTATGTTAGTTAATATAACAGTATGTTTGTTAATATAACAGTATGTTATAACAGTATGTTAGTTAATATAACAGTATGTTAGTTAATATAACAGTATGTTAGTTAATATAACAGTATGTTAGTTAATATTACAGTATGTTATCACAGTATGTTAGTTAATATAACAGTATGTTATAACAGTATGTTAGTTAATATAACAGTATGTTATAACAGTATGTTAGTTAATATAACAGTATGTTAGTTAATATAACAGTATGTTAGTTAATATAACAGTATGTTAGTTAATATAACAGTGTGTTATAACAGTATGTTAGTTAATATAACAGTATGTTAGTTAATATAACAGTATGTTAGTTAATATAACAGTATGTTAGTTATTATAACAGTAAGTTAGTTAATATAACAGTATGTTAGTTAATATAACAGTATGTTAGTTAATATTACAGTATGTTATCACAGTATGTTAGTTAATATAACAGTATGTTATAACAGTATGTTAGTTAATATAACAGTATGTTATAACAGTATGTTAGTTAATATAACAGTATGTTAGTTAATATAACAGTATGTTAGTTAATATAACAGTATGTTAGTTAATATAACAGTGTGTTATAACAGTATGTTAGTTAATATAACAGTATGTTAGTTAATATAACAGTATGTTAGTTAATATAACAGTATGTTAGTTAATATAACAGTATGTTAGTTATTATAACAGTAAGTTAGTTAATATAACAGTATGTTAGTTAATATAACAGTATGTTATAACAGTATGTTAGTTAATATAACAGTATGTTAGTTAATATAACAGTATGTTAGTTAATATAACAGCATGGTAGTTAATATAACAGTATGTTAGTTAATATAACAGTATGTTATAACAGTATGTTAGTTAATATAACAGTATGTTAGTTAATATAACAGTATGTTAGTTAATATAACAGTATGTTAGTTAATATAACAGTATGTTAGTTAATATAACAGTATGTTATAACAGTATGTTAGTTAATATAACAGTATGTTAGTTAATATAACAGTATGTTAGTTAATATAACAGTATGTTATAACAGTATGTTAGTTAATATAACAGTATGTTAGTTAATATAACAGTATGTTATAACAGTATGTTAGTTAATATTACAGTATGTTATAACAGTATGTTAGTTAATATAACAGTATGTTAGTTAATATTACAGTATGTTATAACAGTATGTTAGTTAATATAACAGTATGTTAGTTAATATAACAGTATGTTATAACAGTATGTTCGTTAATATAACAGTATGTTAGTTAATATAACAGTATGTTAGTTAATATAACAGTATGTTATAACAGTATGTTAGTTAATATAACAGTATGTTAGTTAATATAACAGTATGTTAGTTAATATACCAGTATGTTAGTTAATATAACAGTATGTTAGTTAATATAACAGTATGTTAGTTAATATAACAGTGTGTTAGTTAATATAACAGTATGTTATAACAGTATGTTAGTTAATATAACAGTATGTTATAACAGTATGTTAGTTAATATAACAGTATGTTAGTTAATATAACAGTATGTTAGTTAATATAACAGTATGTTATAACAGTATGTTAGTTAATATAACAGTATGTTAGTTAATATAACAGTATGTTAGTTAATATAACAGTATGTTATAACAGTGTGTTAGTTAATATAAAAGTATGTTATAACAGTATGTTAGTTAATATAACAGTATGTTATAACAGTATGTTAGTTAATATAACAGTATGTTATAACAGTATATTAGTCAAGGTTTTCAGTGATTTTTTTGTCAATCACTAATCTCATTTACATTTCCTGTGGCACAGTAGAATTCACAGTGGCAACAGAGTGATGAAGAAAAGAAAAAAACGTTTGACAGAAACACTGGATTTTCTGCGCTTTTTTTTTCTCATTTTAATAATGTTGATTAATGATGAAATGATGAAACATATTAATAACCTTCCACTCATGAGGCCACTAGTTAATTTAACTGCAGGAAAGGAATAGGTGATACTAAAATATCGCGAGACACAGCCATTATTTTAAATTCTTTATTATTATCTATCTTTAAATTACAATATCCAATTAAATGAAATGAAATTCAGGAATGAATGAATGAATGAATCATTCAATCATATGACTATACTGTTAAACACTAAAGAAACAAACAGGAGGGGGGTTCTTGAAAGTTGGGACCATCCTTGTCCAGCAGGAAAACATTATTTTTATATTTGATAAAATGGATCTTGTTACATTATATTACCTTAAAACTGAGATTAAAGGTCAATTCATAAGGGGAAAGCCAGGGGATTGTGAAATGAATCATTTTCCAAATTTGACAAATGATTCTATTGAACTTTTATTTTTCGAGACGAAAATAAATCTGTTTTGAGGACCTGTTGTCAACTCCGTAAAGGGATTGTCAACTACTTCACTGATAGCTACCACCCTTAAGATCATATTTATTTGTCAATATTCAGAAAAAAATATTGTAATCACTGTTCTGCAACATATGTTTAAACAATTTAAGTATTTGCTGTGCTAGAACTATGGGATAATGCTTTCTTTATAAATGTTGTTTTACGTTCTAAATCGTGCGCTATGCCACTGGTAGCAGCTACAGAATGGCATCGCTGAGAAAGCTGTTCACTTGGCTCCGTAATTTGCATAAGCAACAGGTAGGCCTAAGCTTTTGGGCAATTTTCTGCAGGTAAATTATGAAAACATTAGATGAAGATGGTGAATCATCACTGCAGGCACGATAGGTAGTGGAGAGCCTCATTCTGGTCCAAATTAGGGCCTTCACGGAAACCAGGCATTAAAAACAGAATTCAACACGCGACTACCACGCTGTGTAGCCGTTAGCGATGAGGCTAATGTCATGACAACAGTCTTCTGGTAGATGGAAAGGCTATCCCAAAAACCTTCTCAATTAAATGCTAATTACAAAGTAGCATATGCCTACCTGGCAGAATAATATCATGATTATTATTATCTACAGTAGCAGGTACCAACAGCCTGGTTCTCTACAGTAGCAGGTATCACCAGTAGCAGGTATCACCAGCCTAGTTCTCTACAGTAGCAGGTATCACCAGTAGCAGGTACCACCAACATGGTTCTCTACAGTAGCAGGTATCACCATCATGGTTCTCTACAGTAGCAGGTATCACCAGCCTAGTTCTCTACAGTAGCAGGTATCACCAGTAGCAGGTACCACCAACATGGTTCTCTACAGTAGCAGATACCACCAGCCTGCTTCTCTACAGTAGAAGGTACAACCAACATGGTTCTCTACAGTAGCAGGTATCACCAGCATGGTTCTCTACAGTAGCAGATATCACCATCATGCTTCTCTACAGTAGCAGGTACCACCAACATGGTTCTCTACAGTAGCAGGTACCACCAGCATGGTTCTCTACAGTAGCAGGTATCAACAGCATGGTTCTCTACAGTAGCAGGTACCACCAGTAGCAGGTACCACCAACATGGTTCTCTACAGTAGCAGGAACCACCAGCCTGGTTCTCTACAGTAGCAGATATCAACGGACTAAGGTCTTTATACTGCCTGGTATCTGCAGGGCTATTGTGTAGCAGGGTCGGACTCAGCAGCAGAGCAGCTAGCACCACTTCAGCAGTAGCAGCAGCAGAGCAGCTAGCACCACTTCAGCAGCAGAGCAGCTAGCACCACTTCAGCAGCAGAGCAGCAGAGCAGCTAGCACCACTTCAGCAGCAGAGCAGCTAGCACCACTTCAGCAGCAGAGCAGCTAGCACCACTTCAGCAGCAGAGCAGCTAGCACCACTTCAGCAGTAGAGCAGCTAGCACCACTTCAGCAGTAGAGCAGCTAGCACCACTTCAGCAGCAGAGCAGCTAGCACCACTTCAGCAGCAGAGCAGCAGAGCAGCTAGCACCACTTCAGCAGCAGAGCAGCTAGCACCACTTCAGCAGCAGAGCAGCTAGCACCACTTCAGCAGCAGAGCAGCTAGCACCACTTCAGCAGTAGCAGCAGCAGAGCAGCTAGCACCACTTCAGCAGCAGAGCAGCTAGCACCACTTCAGCAGCAGAGCAGCTAGCACCACTTCAGCAGTAGCAGCAGCAGAGCAGCTAGCACCACTTCAGCAGCAGAGCAGCTAGCACCACTTCAGCAGTAGCAGCAGCTAGCACCACTTCAGCAGCAGAGCAGCTAGCACCACTTCAGCAGTAGCAGCAGCAACACATTGTTATACAACGGAAATGACAAAGAAACTAGGCTATTGTTAGATTATTTACCTCCCAGACAGAGATATATTTTTCCTCCTGAACAGTCAGAGAAAGAAACTTCTGGCTTGCTACCTCAGTTAGTAGTGCTGGAGGCAGCTCTACAGAGTGGTGTCTAGCTACTTCAGTTAGCAGGCCTGGAGGCAGCTCTACAGAGTGGTGTCTAGCTACCTCAGTTAGTAGTGCTGGAGGCAGCTCTACAGAGTGGTGTCTAGCTACTTCAGTTAGCAGGCCTGGAGGCAGCTCTACAGAGTGGTGTCTAGCTACCTCAGTTAGTAGTGCTGGAGGCAGCTCTACAGAGTGGTGTCTAGCTACTTCAGTTAGCAGGCCTGGAGGCAGCTCTACAGAGTGGTGTCTAGCTACTTCAGTTAGCAGGTCTGGAGGCAGCTCTACAGAGTGGTGTCTAGCTACTTCAGTTAGCAGGCCTGGAGGCAGCTCTACAGAGTGGTGTCTAGCTACTTCAGTTAGCAGGCCTGGAGGCAGCTCTACAGAGTGGTGTCTAGCTACTTCAGTTAGCAGGTCTGGAGGCAGCTCTACAGAGTGGTGTCTAGCTACTTCAGTTAGCAGGCCTGGAGGCAGCTCTACAGAGTGGTGTCTAGCTACTTCAGTTAGCAGGTCTGGAGGCAGCTCTACAGAGTGGTGTCTAGCTACTTCAGTTAGCAGGCCTGGAGGCAGCTCTACAGAGTGGTGTCTAGCTACTTCAGTTAGCAGGCCTGGAGGCAGCTCTACAGAGTGGTGTCTAGCTACTTCAGTTAGCAGGTCTGGAGGCAGCTCTACAGAGTGGTGTCTAGCTACTTCAGTTAGCAGGCCTGGAGGCAGCTCTACAGAGTGGTGTCTAGCTACTTCAGTTAGCAGGCCTGGAGGCAGCTCTACAGAGTGGTGTCTAGCTACTTCAGTTAGCAGGCCTGGAGGCAGCTCTACTGAGTGGTGTCTAGCTACTTCAGTTAGCAGGCCTGGAGGCAGCTCTACAGAGTGGTGTCTAGCTACTTCAGTTAGTAGTGCTGGAGGCAGCTCTACAGAGTGGTGTCTAGCTACTTCAGTTAGCAGGCCAGGAGGCAGCTCTACAGAGTGGTGTCTAGCTACTTCAGTAAGCAGGCCTGGAGGCAGCTCTACAGAGTGGTGTCTAGCTACTTCAGTTAGTAGTGCTGGAGGCAGCTCTACAGAGTGGTGTCTAGCTACTTCAGTTAGCAGGCCTGGAGGCAGCTCTACAGAGTGTTCACTCGCTGGCACAGAGAGATGTTACCGTGCATAACATAAACATGGAAGAGTGATGTTACCGTGCATAACATAAACACGGAAGAGTGATGTTACCGTGCATAACATGGAAGAGTGATGTTACCGTGCATAACATGGAAGAGTGATGTTACCGTGCATAACATAAACATGGAAGAGTGATGTTACCGTGCATAACATAAACATGGAAGAGTGATGTTACCGTGCATAACATGGAAGAGTGATGTTACCGTGCATAACATAAACATGGAAGAGCGATGTTACCGTGCATAACATGGTAGAGTGATGTTACCGTGCATAACATGGAAGAGTGATGTTACCGTGCATAACATAAACACGGAAGAGTGATGTTACCGTGCATAACATGGAAAGCGATGTTACCGTGCATAACATGGTAGAGTGATGTTACCGTGCATAACATGGAAGAGTGATGTTACCGTGCATAACATGGAAGAGTGATGTTACCGTGCATAACATAAACATGGAAAGCGATGTTACCGTGCATAACATGGAAGAGTGATGTTACCGTGCATAACATGGAAGAGTGATGTTACCGTGCATAACATGGAAGAGTGATGTTACCGTGCATAACATAAACATGGAAGAGTGATGTTACCGTGCATAACATGGAAGAGCGATGTTACCGTGCATAACATGGAAGAGTGATGTTACCGTGCATAACATGGAAGAGTGATGTTACCGTGCATAACATGGTAGAGTGATGTTACCGTGCATAACATAAACATGGTAGAGTGATGTTACCGTGCATAACATAAACATGGAAGAGCGATGTTACCGTGCATAACATGGAAGAGCGATGTTACCGTGCATAACATAAACATGGAAGAGTGATGTTACCGTGCATAACATGGAAGAGCGATGTTACCGTGCATAACATGGTAGAGTGATGTTACCGTGCATAACATGGTAGAGTGATGTTACCGTGCATAACATAAACATGGAAGAGTGATGTTACCGTGCATAACATGGTAGAGTGATGTTACCGTGCATAACATAAACATGGAAGAGTGATGTTACCGTGCATAACATGGTAGAGTGATGTTACCGTGCATAACATGGTAGAGTGATGTTACCGTGCATAACATGGTAGAGTGATGTTACCGTGCATAACATGGTAGAGTGATGTTACCGTGCATAACATGGAAGAGTGATGTTACCGTGCATAACATAAACATGGGAGAGTGATGTTACCGTGCATAACATGGAAGAGTGATGTTACCGTGCATAACATGGTAGAGTGATGTTACCGTGCATAACATGGGAGAGTGATGTTACCGTGCATAACATGGGAGAGTGATGTTACCGTGCATAACATGGAAGAGTGATGTTACCGTGCATAACATGGAAGAGTGATGTTACCGTGCATAACATGGTAGAGTGATGTTACCGTGCATAACATGGAAGAGTGATGTTACCGTGCATAACATAAACATGGAAGAGTGATGTTACCGTGCATAACATAAACATGGAAGAGTGATGTTACCGTGCATAACATGGTAGAGTGATGTTACCGTGCATAACATGGTAGAGCGATGTTACCGTGCATAACATGGTAGAGTGATGTTACCGTGCATAACATGGTAGAGTGATGTTACCGTGCATAACATAAACATGGAAGAGTGATGTTACCGTGCATAACATGGTAGAGCGATGTTACCGTGCATAACATGGTAGAGTGATGTTACCGTGCATAACATGGAAGAGTGATGTTACCGTGCATAACATAAACATGGAAGAGTGATGTTACCGTGCATAACATAAACATGGAAGAGTGATGTTACCGTGCATAACATGGTAGAGTGATGTTACCGTGCATAACATGGTAGAGTGATGTTACCGTGCATAACATGGAAGAGTGATGTTACCGTGCATAACATGGTAGAGTGATGTTACCGTGCATAACATGGTAGAGTGATGTTACCGTGCATAACATAAACATGGAAGAGTGATGTTACCGTGCATAACATGGTAGAGTGATGTTACCGTGCATAACATGGTAGAGTGATGTTACCGTGCATAACATGGTAGAGTGATGTTACCGTGCATAACATGGAAGAGTGATGTTACCGTGCATAACATGGGAGAGCGATGTTACCGTGCATAACATGGAAGAGTGATGTTACCGTGCATAACATAAACATGGGAGAGTGATGTTACCGTGCATAACATAAACATGGTAGAGTGATGTTACCGTGCATAACATGGTAGAGTGATGTTACCGTGCATAACATGGTAGAGTGATGTTACCGTGCATAACATGGAAGAGTGATGTTACCGTGCATAACATGGTAGAGTGATGTTACCGTGCATAACATGGTAGAGTGATGTTACCGTGCATAACATAAACATGGAAGAGTGATGTTACCGTGCATAACATGGTAGAGTGATGTTACCGTGCATAACATAACATGGTAGAGTGATGTTACCGTGCATAACATGGTAGAGTGATGTTACCGTGCATAACATGGAAGAGTGATGTTACCGTGCATAACATGGAAGAGTGATGTTACCGTGCATAACATGGAAGAGTGATGTTACCGTGCATAACATAAACATGGGAGATATGTTGATAGTGTCTCTGAGAAGGAGCCATTGGGATTCCACAGGCATAAGATAAACAGAAGACAGACTGTATATGTTCTTTGCAGGTAATAGATTGTGGAGCCATGTTGTGAGCTTTCCTAAATCTGACCCTCACAAGGACTCATCATACAAGGGTCACCAAGGTCTGATTGTCCAGTGGGTAAGGTGCTTTCTATCTCTGAAATGATTTGAGCTATGAGGCTCTAGCCCGTAGCCTATATCGGCAAAGAGAACAGAGAGAGCTCAATCTGGAGGATGACCTTATGGATATCACTTCAGACAAATTAAATATTGACCGACAATAATGCTGCTTTCGTTAATTAATCGAGGGGTCACAATGGACACAGAGACACCTGTTATGCACCTGTATACCTGGCAGGCACAGACACAGAGGCACATGTTATGCACCTGTATACCTGGCAGGCACAGACACAGAGGCACATGTTATGCACCTGTATACCTGGCAGGCACAGACACAGAGGCACATGTTATGCACCTGTAGACCTGGCAGGCACAGACACAGAGGCACCTGTTATGCACCTGTATACCTGGCAGGCACAGACACAGAGGCACATGTTATGCACCTGTAGACCTGGCAGGCACAGACACAGAGACACCTGTTATGCACCTGTATACCTGGCAGGCACAGACACAGAGGCACCTGTTATGCACCTGTATACCTGGCAGGCACAGACACAGAGACACCTGTTATGCACCTGTAGACCTGGCAGGCACAGACACAGAGGCACATGTTATGCACCTGTATACCTGGCAGGCACAGACACAGAGGCACATGTTATGCACCTGTATACCTGGCAGGCACAGACACAGAGACACCTGTTATGCACCTGTATACCTGGCAGGCACAGACACAGAGGCACATGTTATGCACCTGTAGACCTGGCAGGCACAGACACAGAGACACCTGTTATGCACCTGTATACCTGGCAGGCACAGACACAGAGGCACCTGTTATGCACCTGTATACCTGGCAGGCACAGACACAGAGACACCTGTTATGCACCTGTAGACCTGGCAGGCACAGACACAGAGACACCTGTTATGCACCTGTATACCTGGCAGGCACAGACACAGAGACACCTGTTATGCACCTGTATACCTGGCAGGCACAGACACAGAGGCACCTGTTATGCACCTGTATACCTGGCAGGCACAGACACAGAGACACCTGTTATGCACCTGTAGACCTGGCAGGCACAGACACAGAGGCACCTGTTATGCACCTGTATACCTGGCAGGCACAGACAGCCAACTCTACACTCTAAGCTGATGACTTCAGACAAACTCAACTCCCACAAACAAAATGGCAGACAATAATACAGTTGAAGTCAGAAGTTTACAACATTTAGGTTGGAGTCATTAAAAACTCGTTTCACCCTAAAAACTCGTTGTGGAGTGGTTGAAAAACCATTCCACAAATGTCAAGTTAACAAACTATAGTTTTGGCAAGTCGGTTAGGACATCTACTTTGTGCATGACACAAGTCATTTTTCCAACAATTGTTGACAGACAGATTATTTCACTTATAATTAACTGTATCACAATTCCAGTGGGTCAGTAGTTTACATACATTAAGTTGACTGTGCCTTTTAAACATCTAGGAAAATTCCAGAAAATGATGCCATGGCTTTAGAAGCTTCTGATAGGCTAATTGACATCATTTCAGTCAATTGGAGGTGTACCTGTGGATGTATTTCAAGGCCTACCTTCAAACTCAGTGCCTCTTTGCTTGACATCATGGGAAAATCAAAAGAAATCAGCCAAGACCTCAGAAAAGAATGTAGACCTCCACAAGTCTGATTCACCCTTGGGAGCAATTTCCAAACGCCTGAAGGTACCACGTTCATCTGTACAAACAATAGTACGCAAGTATAAACACCATGGGACCACGCAGCCGTCATAACGCTCAGGAAGGAGACGCGTTCTGTCTCCTAGAGATGAACGTACTTTGGTGCGAAAAGTGAAAATCAATCCCAGAACAACAGCAAAGGACCTTGTGAAGTCGCTGGAGGAAACAGGTACAAAAGTATCTATATCCACAGTAAAACGAGTCCTATATCGACATAACCTGAAAGGCCGCTCAGCAAGGAAGAAGCCACTGCTCCAAAACCGCCATAAAAAAGCCAGACTACGGTTTTCAACTGCACATGTGGACAAAGATCGTACTTTTTGGAGAAATGTCCTCTGGTCTGATGAAACAAAAATAGAACTGTTTAGCCATAGTGACCATCGTTATGTTTGGAGGAAAAAGGGGGACGCTTGCAAGCCGAAGAACACCATCCCAACCGTGAAGCACGGGGGTGGCAGCATCATGTTGTGGAGGCGCTTTGCTGCAGGAGGGACTGGTGCTCTTCACAAAATAGATGGCATCATGAGGTAGGAAAATTATGTGGATTTATTGAAGCAACATCTCAAGACATCAGTCAGGAAGTTAAAGCTTGGTCGCAAATGGGGCTTCCAAATGGCTTTTAAGGACAACAAAGTCAAGGTATTGGAGTGGCCATCACAAAGCCCTGACCTCAATCCCATAGAAAAGTTGTGGGCAAAACTGAAAAAACGTGTGTGAGCAAGGAGGCCTATAATCCTGACTCAGTTACACCAGCTCTGTCAGGAGGAATGGGCCAAAATTCACCCAACTTATTGTGGGAAGCTTGTGGAAGGCTACCTGAAACTGTTTGACCCAAGTTAAACAATTTAAAGGCAAGGCTACCAAATACTAATAGAGTGTATGTAAACTTCTGACCCACTGGGAATGTGATGAAAGAAATAAAAGCTGAAATAAATTATTTTCTCTGCAATTATTCTGACACTTCACATTCTTAAAATAAAGTGGTGATCCTAACTGACCTAAGACAGGGAATTTTAACTAGAATTAAATGTCTGGAATTGTGAAAAACTGAGTTTGAATGTATTTGGCTAAGGTGTATGTAAACTTCCAACTTCAACTGTAGATATTTTTAAACAGGTAGATAACGTGAAAATGTTGTTATTATTGGTATGACTGGCTGTTGGAATCAGTGTGCACCATCTCAGCCAGACAAACAGAGCATCTACTCTAACAGCGGCACACCACTGTAAAAGAGCAGGAAAACCTTCAGCTTATCTCAAAGTGTTGCATTGTGGGTTTTCCTACTACAGTACCTGAAAGGCCACTGATGACGGACAGCAGGAGAAGTGGTTTCCATGGCGACCCCATACTTGTTCATGCGGGTCCCCCCTTTCAGCAGCGCTGTTAGAAGGTCTGTTTCTTCATTAAAGCTGTGCCTAGGAAACAACAACAACATTCAACTGGTTGTAAACAGGTTTAAAGCTGTTTCAACAGACAAGCTCACCCCCTTTATATTCTGCATTTAAAAGTGTGTTTACATTAGGGAACGCTTGTGAATTTGAGGGTTTAGTGTTTAAAGGCCCAGTCCTGTGTTTTATATCATGTTGTACTAAAGACAATGAAACTAACACTGTAAAAGTCTGAATTTCTTTCATCTGTGTAATTTACTGATTGAAAATACAATCCACCCAGGACCTTCTAAACCAGCAGGTTTCCATGGGCGGAGTTTCTGGTTTCCATGGTGACATCACCAGGTGGTAATTTGTTAATCGAATAATAACAAAGAGAATTCCAAACCTCTCTGCCAATAACAGCTAGTTTTCACGTTTCCCCTCCCCAATCAGACCACTCCCAGACAGTCCTAGCAACATTCTTCATTTAGAAAGTGTTTTGATAAAAAGCTACTATTGAACCATTTTCATGGAAATCTACCACAGAATGGTACTTAATTGTTACCCAGAAATGATTTTATATTTATTTATTTATTTATATCGCGTCTTGTGACGGCCGGCCGCCCAACAACCTGCCCACTTGACCCTATCCCCTCCTCTCTTCTCCAGACCATTTCCGGAGACCTTCTCCCCTACCTCACCTCGCTCATCAACTCATCCTTGACCGCTGGCTACGTCCCTTCCGTCTTCAAGAGAGCGAGAGTTGCACCCCTTCTGAAAAAACCTACACTCGATCCCTCCGATGTCAACAACTACAGACCAGTATCCCTTCTTTCTTTTCTCTCCAAAACTCTTGAACGCGCCGTCCTTGGCCAGCTCTCCTGCTATCTCTCTCAGAATGACCTTCTTGATCCTAATCAGTCAGGTTTCAAGACTGGGCATTCAACTGAGACTGCTCTTCTCTGTGTCACGGAGGCTCTCCGCACTGCTAAAGCTAACTCTCTCTCCTCTGCTCTCATCCTTCTAGACCTATCTGCTGCCTTTGATACTGTGAACCATCAGATCCTCCTCTCCACCCCACCCTCTCCGAGTTGGGCATCTCCGGCGCGGCCCACGCTTGGATTGCGTCCTACCTGACAGGTCGCTCCTACCAGGTGGCGTGGCGAGAATCTGTCTCCGCACCATGCGCTCTCACCACTGGTGTCCCCCAGGGCTCTGTTCTAGGCCCTCTCCTATTCTCGCTATACACCAAGTCACTTGGCTCTGTCATATCCTCACATGGTCTCTCCTATCATTGCTATGCAGACGACACACAATTAATCTTCTCCTTTCCCCCTTCTGACAACCAGGCGGCGAATCGCATCTCTGCATGTCTGTCAGACATATCAGTGTGGATGACGGATCACCACCTCAAGCTGAACCTCGGCAAGACGGAGCTGCTCTTCCTCCCGGGGAAGGACTGCCCGTTCCATGATCTCGCCATCACGGTTGACAACTCCCTTGTGTCCTCCTCCCAGAGTGCTAAGAACCTTGGCGTGATCCTGGACAACACCCTGTCGTTCTCCACTAACATCAAGGCGGTGACCCGATCCTGTAGGTTCATGCTCTACAACATTAGAAGGCACACATGGTTGATATGGGAAACGGAGCCCAGGAGGCAGTAGTTGTAGAGCTGCTGGCGTGTGGCTGTAGGATATGATGGATATGATGGATATGTATGATATGATGGATATAATAGATATGATGGATATGATGGATATGATGGATATGATGGATATGTAGGATATGATGGATATGATGGATATGTAGGATATGATGGATATGATGGATATGATGGATATGTAGGATATGATGGATATGTAGGATATGATGGATATGATGGATATGTAGTATATGATGGATATGATGGATATGATGGATATAATAGATATAATAGATATGATGGATATAATAGATATAATAGATATGATGGATATGTAGTATATGATGGATATGATGGATATGATGGATATAATAGATATAATAGATATGATGGATATAATAGATATAATAGATATGATGGATATGTAGTATATGATGGATATGTAGTATATGATGGATATGATGGATATAATAGATATGATGGATATGATGGATATGATGGATATGATGGATATGTAGGATATGATGGATATGATGGATATGTAGGATATGATGGATATGTAGGATATGATGGATATGATGGATATGTAGTATATGATGGATATGATGGATATGATGGATATAATAGATATAATAGATATGATGGATATAATAGATATAATAGATATGATGGATATGTAGTATATGATGGATATGTAGTATATGATGGATATGTAGGATATGATGGATATGTAGTATATGATGGATATGTAGGATATGATGGATATGATGGATATGTAGTATATGATGGATATGATGGATATGATGGATATGATGGATATGATGGATATGTAGTATATGATGGATTTGATGGATATGATGGATATGTAGTATATGATGGATATGTAGTATATGATGGATATGATGGATATGATGGATATGTAGTATATGATGGATATGTAGTATATGATGGATATGATGGATATGTAGTATATGATGGATATGTAGTATATGTAGTATATGATGGATATGATGGATCTGATGGATATGTAGTATATGATGGATATGATGGATATGTAGTATATGATGGATATGATGGATATGATGGATATGATGGATATGATGGATATGTAGTATATGATGGATATGTAGTATATGATGGATATGATGGATATGTAGTATATGATGGATATGTAGTATATGATGGATATGATGGATATGTAGTATATGATGGATATGATGGATATGATGGATATGATGGATATGATGGATATGTAGTATATGATGGATATGATGGATATGTAGTATATGATGGATATGTAGTATATGATGGATATGATGGATATGTAGTATATGATGGATATGTAGTATATGTAGTATATGATGGATATGATGGATCTGATGGATATGTAGTATATGATGGATATGTAGTATATGATGGATATGATGGATATGTAGTATATGATGGATATGATGGATATGATGGATATGTAGTATATGATGGATATGTAGTATATGATGGATATGTAGTATATGATGGATATGATGGATATGTAGTATATGATTGTAGGAGGCACCTTGGTAAGAGAAGGGAGAGAGAACCCAACACTAAGGAGCTGTATTTCCTTTTGCTTTGCAGGATGTTTGTTCCTACATGAATTAATTACATTTTATTTTTGTGTCAAATCGCAAGTTAGCAACCCATCCCTTGCGGGAATAATTGAGACTAATAAAGAAACATTACAATATTTCATAGTGATAATACAGTGATCATTCTTCAGGTGTTCGGTGCAGTGGGCACAGCGTAAAGAATAAATAAGACATCAATATATAGTATAATAGTAAATAATGTTATCCAATCCATAACTATAACCCAAGAGCAGGAAACAGAATCAATAGAGATCAATACAGACAGACAGATTGTGCAACATTGTTTTCAGATCAGAGCATGGAGGGGGATGTTGCTTTAGGCAGATTGCAGTAGTTTACAGCTGTCTGTCTGTCTGGCTTTCGGTCTATCTGTCTGTCTGTCTGTCTGTCTGTCTGTCTGTCTGTCTGTCTGTCTGTCTGTCTGTCTGTCTGTCTGTCTGTCTGTCTGTCTGTCTGTCTGTCTGTCTGTCTGTCTGTCTGTCTGTCTGTCTGTCTGTCTGTCTGTCTGTCTGTCTGTCTGTCTTTCATGTCTGCTCTGTTCTGCTCTGAGCGATGAGGGCTGGGAACAATGAGAGCTGTGCACATCAAAACAGAGCCTCTCCTCCTCTCCTCATCCTCTCCTCATCCTCCTCTCCTCAGCCCTCCCTCCTCATCCTCTCCTCATCCTCCTCTCCTCAGCCCTCCCTCCTCATCCTCTCCTCATCCTCCCTCCCTTCCTCATCCTCTCCTCATCCTCCTCTCCTCAGCCGTCCCTCCTCATCCTCTCCTCATCCTCCTCTCCTCAGCCCTCCCTCCTCATCCTCTCCTCATCCTCCCTCCCTTCCTCATCCTCCCTTCTTCATCCTCTCCTCATCCTCCTCTCCTCATCCTCCTCTCCTCATCCTCTCCTCATCCTCCTCTCCTCAGCATCCCTTCCTCATCCTTTCCTCATCCTCCTCTCCTCATCCTCTCTTCATCCTCTCCTCATCCTCTCCTCATCCTCCTATCCTCATCCTCCTCTCCTCAGCCTCCTCTCCATATCCTCACCAGCCTCTGTCTCTCTCTCTCTCTGTGTCTCTGTATATATCTCTCACCCTCTCTCTGTCTCTGTCTCTCTCCATCATCGCTCTCTCCATCCCCTCTCTTTCTCCATCTCTCTTTCAATATCACTCTCCTCTCTATCCATCCCATCTTCCTCCCTCTCCTCTCTCCATCCTCCTACATGGCACCACAGTCGTCACCACTCACAACAGACAGACTGACTGACAGAGACAATCCTCATCCCTTCTGCACTACAGATCACAACAGACTTGCAGTGCTCTAGTCTACAGATTCTCTAGTCTACAGGTTCTCTAGTCTACAGGTTCTCTAGTCTACAGGTTCTCTAGTCTACAGGTTCACTAATCTACAGGTTAACTAGTCTACAGGTTCACTAGTCTACAGGTTCTCTAGTCTACAGGTTCTCTAGTCTACAGGTTCACTAGTCTAGTCTACAGGTTCTCTAGTCTACAGGTTAACTAGTCTACAGGTTCTCTAGTCTACAGGTTCACTAGTCTAGTCTACAGGTTCACTAGTCTACAGGTTCTCTAGTCTACAGGTTCACTAGTCTACAGGTTCTCTAGTCTACAGGTTCTCTAGTCTACAGATTCTCTAGTCTACAGGTTCTCTAGTCTACAGGTTCTCTAGTCTACAGATTCTCTTGTCTACAGGTTCACTAGTCTACAGGTTCTCTAGTCTACAGGTTCTCTAGTCTACAGGTTCTCTAGTCTACAGATTCTCTTGTCTACAGGTTCACTAGTCTACAGGTTCTCCAGTCTACAGGTTCTCTAGTCTATAGGTTCTCTAGTCTACAGGTTCTCTAGTCTACAGGTTCTCTAGTCTACAGATTCTCTAGTCTACAGGTTCACTAGTCTACAGGTTCTCTAGTCTACAGGTTAACTAGTCTACAGGTTCTCTAGTCTACAGGTTCACTAGTCTAGTCTACAGGTTCACTAGTCTACAGGTTCTCTAGTCTACAGGTTCACTAGTCTACAGGTTCTCTAGTCTACAGGTTCTCTAGTCTACAGATGCTCTAGTCTACAGGTTCTCTAGTCTACAGGTTCTCTAGTCTACAGATTCTCTTGTCTACAGGTTCACTAGTCTACAGGTTCACTAGTCTACAGGTTCTCTAGTCTACAGGTTCACTAGTCTACAGGTTCTCTAGTCTACAGGTTCTCTAGTCTACAGGTTCTCCAGTCTACAGGTTCACTAGTCTACAGGTTCTCTAGTCTACAGGTTCACTAGTCTACAGGTTCTCCAGTCTAAAGGTTCTCCAGTCTACAGGTTCTCTAGTCTACAGGTTCTCTAGTCTACAGGTTCTCTAGTCTACAGGTTCACTAGTCTACAGGTTCTCTAGTCTACAGGTTCTCTAGTCTACAGGTTCTCTAGTCTACAGGTTCTCTTGTCTACAGATTCACTAGTCTACAGGTTCTCTAGTCTACAGGTTCTCCAGTCTACAGGTTCACTAGTCTAGTCTACAGGTTCTCTAGTCTACAGGTTCTCTAGTCTACAGGTTCTCTAGTCTACAGGTTCTCTAGTCTAGTCTACAGGTTCTCTAGTCTACAGGTTCTCCAGTCTACAGGTTCTCTAGTCTACAGGTTCACTAGTCTACAGGTTCTCTAGTCTAGTCTACAGGTTCTCTAGTCTACAGGTTCTCTAGTCTACAGGTTCTCCAGTCTACAGGTTCTCTAGTCTACAGGTTCATTAGTCTACAGGTTCTCTAGTCTAGTCTACAGGTTCTCTAGTCTAGTCTACAGGTTCTCTAGTCTACAGGTTCTCTAGTCTACAGGTTCTCTAGTCTACAGGTTCTCCAGTCTACAGGTTCTCTAGTCTACAGGTTCTCTAGTCTACAGGTTCTCTAGTCTACAGGTTCACTAGTCTACAGGTTCTCCAGTCTACAGGTTCTCTTGTCTACAGGTTCACTAGTCTACAGGTTCTCTAGTCTACAGGTTCTCTAGTCTACAGGTTCTCTAGTCTACAGGTTCTCCAGTCTACAGGTTCTCTAGTCTACAGGTTCTCTAGTCTACAGGTTCTCTAGTCTACAGAGAACAAGCTTCACTGGAAAAGATCAAGAATGCGTCCCAAATGGCACCCTATTCCCAAATGTCTCCCTAGGGCCCTGGTAAACATGCTGTGCTGTATAAAGGGTGTCCTAATTGTCTCCCTAGGGCCCTGGTAAACATGTTGTGCTGTATAAAGGGTGTCCTAATTGTCTCCCTAGGGCCCTGGTAAACATGCTGTGCTGTATAAAGGGTGTCCTAAATGTCTCCCTAGGGCCCTGGTAAACATGCTGTGCTGTATAAAGGGAACAGGATTATATGTGGGACATGTATCCACTTCAGGCTGTCTGTGGCGTAGAGCTGCAGGCAGATTAACTGATGTACAGGCAGATTAACTGATGTGCAGGCAGATTAATTGATGTGCAGGCAGATTAACTGATGTGCAGGCAGATTAACTGATGTACAGGCAGATTAACTGATGTGCAGGCAGATTAACTGATGTGCAGGCAGATTAACTGATGTGCAGGCAGATTAACTGATGTACAGGCAGATTAACTGATGTGCAGGCAGATTAACTGATGTGCAGGCAGATTAACTGATGTGCAGGCAGATTAACTAATGTGCAGGCAGATTAACTGATGTGCAGGCAGATTAATTGATGTGCAGGCAGATTAACTGATGTGCAGGCAGATTAACTGATGTGCAGGCAGATTAACTAATGTGCAGGCAGATTAACTGATGTGCAGGCAGATTAATTGATGTGCAGGCAGATTAACTGATGTACAGGCAGATTAACTGATGTGCAGGCAGATTAACTGATGTGCAGGCAGATTAACTGATGTGCAGGCAGATTAACTGATGTGCAGGCAGATTAACTGATGTGCAGGCAGATTAACTGATGTGCAGGCAGATTAACTGATGTACAGGCAGATTAACTGATGTACAGGCAGATTAACTGATGTGCAGGCAGATTAACTGATGTGCAGGCAGATTAACTGATGTGCAGGCAGATTAATTGATGTGCAGGCAGATTAACTGATGTGCAGGCAGATTAACTGATGTACAGGCAGATTAACTGATGTACAGGCAGATTAATTGATGTGCAGGCAGATTAACTGATGTACAGGCAGATTAACTGATGTGCAGGCAGATTAACTGATGTGCAGGCAGATTAACTGATGTACAGGCAGATTAACTGATGTGCAGGCAGATTAACTGATGTGCAGGCAGATTAACTGATGTGCAGGCAGATTAATTGATGTGCAGGCAGATTAACTGATGTACAGGCAGATTAACTGATGTAAAGGCAGATTAACTGATGTGCAGGCAGATTAACTGATGTACAGGCAGATTAACTGATGTAAAGGCAGATTAACTGATGTGCAGGCAGATTAACTGATGTTCTGCCCCTGAACAAGGTAGTTAACCCACTGTTCCTAGGCCGTCATTGAAAATAAGAATTTGTTTTTAACTGACTTGCCTAGTTAAATAAATACTGTTTAAAAAAATTACCTTAGTAGCTACTTAGTAACAAACACATTATAAATCTACTTAATAACAAACACATTTAAGCTACTTAGTACAAAGTTAATGTGTTTGTTACTAAGTAGCTACTAAGTTAATGTATTTGTTACTAAGTAGCTTTATAATGTGTTTGTTACTAAGTAGCTTTATAATGTGTTTGTTACTAAGTAGCTTTAATAGCTACTTAGTAACAAACACATTAAAGCTAATTGGTAACAAACACATTAAAGCTAATTAGTAACAAACACATTAAAGCTAATTAGTAACAAACACATGAACTTAGAGGCTACTTAGTAACAAACACATCTGCCCAACGCATCACCGGGGGCAAACTACCTGCCCTCCAGGACAGCTACACCACCCGATGTCACAGGAAGGTCAAAAAGATCATCAAGGACAACAACCACCCGAGCCGCTGCCTGTTCACCCCGCTATCATCCAGAAGGCGAGGACAGTAGAGGTGCATCAAAGCTGGGACCGAGAGACTGAAAAACAGCTTCTATCTCAAGGCCATCAGACTAATAAATAGCCATCAGTAGGAGGCTTCCACCCAGTTACGTAACCCTGCACCTTAGAGGCTGCTGCCCCATATACATAGACTTGGAATCACTGGTCACTTTAATAATGGAACACTAGTCACTTTAATAATGTTTACATCTCATATGTAAATACTGTATTCTATTCTACTGCTTTACTCATCTCATATTTATATACTGTATTAATAATGCTTACATCTCATATGTATATACTGTATTATATTCTACTGTTTTACTCATCTCATATGTAAATACTGTATTATATTCTACTGTATTACTCATCTCATATGTATATACTGTATTCTATTCTACTGCTTTACTCATCTCATATGTAAATACTGTATTCTATTCTACTGTATTTTAGTCTATGCCACTCTGCTCATCCTAATATTTATATATTCCTTAATTCCATTATTTTACTTTTAGATGTGTGTGTATTGTTGTGAATTGTTAGATATTACTGCACTGTTGGAACTAGAAACACAAGCATTTCACTACACCTGCAATAACGTGTATGTGACCAATAACATCTGCTAAACACGTGTATGAGACCAATAAGATGTGATCAACGCGAGCCTCGTGGAATCTCCGACCAGCCAGGCACATAGAGAACGCCATAACCCCAATGCCTTCTCTTTCTAACCATTAACTCTCAACAACTCTGTAATACACTCCCGTTTATTCAACTCTTCACAGGGGAGAGGAGAGCTCCAAAATTAATATATAATCCAGGATTGCTAATGCTGACTGACTGGCTGACTAACTGGCTGACTGACTGGCTGACTGACTGGCTGACTGGATGACTGGCTGACTGACTGGCTGACTGGCTGACTAACTGGCTGGCTGACTGACTGACTGGCTGACTGGATGGCTGGCTGACTGGATGACTAACTGGCTGACTGGATGGCTGACTGGATGACTGGCTGACTGGATGGCTGACTGACTGGATGACTAACTGGCTGACTGGATGGCTGGCTGACTGGATGACTAACTGGCTGACTGGATGGCTGACTGGATGGCTGGCTGACTGGATGACTAACTGGCTGACTGGATGGCTGACTGGATGGCTGGCTGACTGGATGGCTGACTGACTGGCTGACTGGATGGCTGACTGGATGACTGGCTGACTGACTGGCTGACTGGATGACTGGCTGACTGACTGGCTGACTGGATGACTGGCTGACTGACTGGCTGACTGGATGGCTGGCTGACTAACTGGCTGACTGGCTGACTGACTGACTGACTGGCTGACTGGATGACTGACTGGATGGCTGGCTGACTGACTGGATGGCTGGCTGACTGACTGGCTGACTGGATGGCTGACTGGATGGCTTACTGACTGACTGGCTGACTGGATGGCTGACTGGATGGCTGACTGGATGACTGGCTGACTGACTGGCTGACTGGATGGCTGACTGGATGACTGGCTGACTGACTGGCTGACTGACTGGCTGACTGGATGACTGACTGGATGGCTTACTGACTGACTGGATGGCTTACTGACTGACTGGCTGACTGGATGGCTGACTGGATGGCTTACTGACTGACTGGATGGCTTACTGACTGACTGGATGGCTTACTGACTGACTGACTGGATGGCTTACTGACTGACTGGATGGCTTACTGACTGACTGGCTGACTGGATGGCTGACTAGATGGCTTACTGACTGACTAACTGACTGACAGACTGGCTGACTGGATGGCTTACTGACTGACTGGATGGCTTACTGGCTGACTGGATTTTTGACTGGATGGCTTACTGACTGACTGACTGGCTGACTGACTGTTAAGTAATGTGGGCCAGGGCCTGCAGTCAGCCAGTCAGCCAGCCTGTCTAAGGTTAATCTGGTGTATGTTAAGTAATGTGGGCCAGGGCTGCAGTCAGCCAGTCAGCCAGTCAGCCAGCCAGTCAGTCAGCCAACCAGCCAGCCAGCCAACCAGCCAGCCAGCCGGCCAGCCAGTCAGCCAGTCAGCTAGCCAGCCAGCCAGTCAGCCAGCCAGTCAGCCAGTCAACCAGCCAGCCAGTCAGCCAGTCAGCCAGTCAGCCAGCCAGTCAGTCAGCCAACCAGCCAGCCGGCCAGCCAGTCAGCCAGTCAGCCAGCCAGCCAGCCGGCCAGTCAGCCAGCCAGTCAGCCAACCAGCCAGCCAGCCAGCCAGCCAGTCAGTCAGCCAACCAGCCAGCCAGCCAGTCAGCCAGTCAGCCAGCCAGCCAGTCAGCCAGTCAGCCAGTCAGCCAGCCAGCCAGCCAGCCAGTCAGCCAGTCAGCCAGTCAGCCAGCCAGTCAGTCAGCCAACCAGCCAGCCGGCCAGCCAGTCAGCCAGTCAGCCAGCCAGCCAGCCAGCCAGTCAGCCAGCCAGTCAGTCAGCCAACCAGCCAGCCGGCCAGCCAGTCAGCCAGTCAGCCAGCCAGTCAGCCAGCCAGCCAGCCAGCCAGTCAGTCAGCCAGCCAGCCAGTCAGTCAGCCAGCCAGCCAAGTCAGTCAGTCAGCCAGACAAGTCAGCCAGTCAGCCAGACAAGTCAGCCAGTCAAGTCAGCCAGTCAGCCAGTCAGTCAGCCAGACAAGTCAGCCAGTCAAGTCAGCCAGTCAGCCAGACAAGTCAGCCAGTAAGTCAGCCAGACAAGTCAGACAGTCAAGTCAGCCAGTCAGCCAGCCAGTAAGTCAGCCAGCCAGTCAGCCAGTCAAGTCAGCCAGTCAGCCAGCCAGCCAGTCAGCCAGCCTGTCTAAGGGTAATCTGGTGTATGTTAAGTAATCTGGGCCAGGGCTGCAGTCAGCCAGTCAAGTCAGCCAGTCAGCCAGTCAGTCAGACAAGTCAGCCAGTCAGCCAGACAAGTCAGCCAGTCAGCCAGTCAGCCAGACAAGTCAGCCAGTCAAGTCAGCCAGTCAGCCAACCAGCCAGTCAGCCAGCCTGTCTAAGGTTAATCTGGTGTATGTTAAGTAATGTGGGCCAGGGCTGCAGTCAGCCAGTCAGCCAGCCTGTCAGCCAGTCAGGCAGCCAGTCAGTCAGCCAGTCAAGTCAGCCAGCCAGTCAGTCAGTAGGTCAGTCTTTCAGCCAGTCAGCCAGACAGCCAGTCAGCCAGACAAGTCAGCCAGTCAAGTCAGCCAACCAGCCAGCCTGTCTAAGGTTAATCTGGTGTATGTTAAGTAATGTGGGATAGGGCTGCAGTCAGCCAGTCAAGTCAGTCAGTCAGCCAGTTAGCCAGTCAGCCAGTCAGTCAGCCAGTCAGCCAGTCAGCCAGTCTGTCTAAGGTTAATCTGGTGTATGTTAAGTAATGTGGGCCAGGGCAGCAGTCAGCCAGTCAAGTCAGCCAGTCAGCCAGTCAGCCAGTCAGCCAGTCAGTCAGCCAATCAGCCAGTCAGCCAGTCAGTCAGTCAGTCAGTCAGTCAGCCAGTCAGCCAGTCAGCCAGTCACCCAGCCAGTCAGCCAGTCACCCAGCCAGTCAGCCAGTCAGCCAGTCAGCCAGTCTGTCTAAGGTTAATCTGATGTAGAACAGATCTACCGCCAGAACAGGTCTTGGTTGGGTTGAGAGTCCTTCTAACCCCCCCCCCCCCAAAAAGATTTAGATGCACTATTGTAAAGTGGTTGTTCCACTGGATATCATAAGGTGAATGCACCAATTTGTAAGTCGCTCTGGATAAGAGCGTCTGCTAAATGACTTAAATGTAAATGTAAATGTAGAGTGACAGATCTATAATGCATTTCTATGTGAATTTGGTTGGGTTGAGAGTGACAGATCTATAATGCATTTCTATGTGAATTTGTTTGGGTTGAGAGTGACAGATCTATAATGCATTTCTATGTGAATTTGGTTGGGTTGAGAGTGTCAGATCTATAACACATTTCTATGTGAATTTGGTTGGGTTGAGTGTCAGATCTATAACGCATTTCTATGTGAATTTGGTTGGGTTGAGAGTGACAGATCTATAATGCATTTCTATGTGAATTTGGTTGGGTTGAGAGTGACAGATCTATAATGCATTTCTATGTGAATTTGGTTGGGTTGAGAGTGACAGATCTATAATGCATTTCTATGTGAATTTGGTTGGGTTGAGAGTGACAGATCTATAACGCATTTCTATGTGAATTTGGTTGGGTTGAGAGTGTCAGATCTATAACGCATTTCTATGTTAGTTTGGTTGGGTTGAGAGTGTCAGATCTATAACGCATTTCTATGTGAATTTGGTTGGGTTGAGAGTGTCAGATCTATAACGCATTTCTATGTGAATTTGGTTGGGTTGAGGAGTGTCAGATCTATAATGCATTTCTATGTGAATTTGGTTGGGTTGAGGAGTGTCAGATCTATAACGCATTTCTATGTGAATTTGGTTGGGTTGAGGAGTGTCAGATCTATAACGCATTTCTATGTGAATTTGGTTGGGTTGAGGAGTGTCAGATCTATAACGCATTTCTATGTGAATTTGGTTGGGTTGAGGAGTGTCAGATCTATAACGCATTTCTATGTGAATTTGGTTGGGTTGACCAAAACGTTACACATTGCAGCTTAAAGTGGGATAACAGGATTACTTCCATGTTTCCTCCAACTACAGTAGATGATATCCCGTTTAGAAACTCTTTTAGCAAATGTAAAAATAAGCAAATAACTTCAATTTGATAGAATCCTCAATAGAGAAATCTGGACACATAGAATGATTGGGCAGAGTGCCAGAATGGGTCTCACTAGGTAAATATTTAAACAGGTCAATGCTTCTTCAAGTGGGAGTTGTAAGGAAGTGTGTATGCGGACGTGTTTAACTATTCTTGGACCAGAAGTCTTCACAAGTACAGTAAACAAAGAACTTTTTGGCCAACTGGGGACATTCTGTTAGGTCACAGGGTCAAATACTATTTCTATGGGGTTTAGGGTTAAGGTTAGAATTAGTGTTAGTGTTAGAATTACGTTAAGGGTTAGGAGCTAGGGTAAGATTTAGGGCTAGGGTTAAGGTTAGGTTTTTGGGCTAAGGTCAGGATTAGCGTAAAAGTACAGGTTGGTGTTAGGGAAAATAGGATTTTGAATGGGACCAAAATGTATGTCCCCACAAGGTTAGCTGTACAAGAATGTGTGTGTGTGTGTGTGTGTGTGTGTGTGTGTGTGTGTGTGTGTGTGTGTGTGTGTGTGTGTGTGTGTGTGTGTGTGTGTGTGTGTGTGTGTGTGTGTGTGTGTGTGTGAGAGAGAGAGAGAGAGAGAACTGTATTATGCAGTCCTGTCACACACCAACGGGTATCTTTGACTGGCCACCCCCATTGGTGCTGAAACATGAGAAGTGAAAGAGGTACAGAGAAGTGGGGCAGACTGACATGATGGTCAGCTTTGAAGTGGTAAGAAATACTATCCACCCTGCACTAGAGCACACTCCTATCGATTCATCCATCCCACATACTGTACTTCTGAGAGGAATACTGCCACTCCTATCGATTCATCCATCCCACATACTGTACGTCTGAGTGGAATACTGCCACTCCTATCGATTCATCCATCCCACATACTGTACGTCTGAGTGGAATACTGCCACACCTATCGATTCATCCATCCTACATACCTTGGAGTGGAATACTGCCACTCCTATCGATTCATCCATCCCACATACTGTACGTCTGAGTGGAATACTGCCACACCTATCGATTCATCCATCCTACATACCTTAGAGTGGAATACTGCCACACCTATCGATTCATCCATCCCAAATACTGTACGTCTGAGTGGAATACTGCCACACCTATCGATTCATCCATCCCACATACTGTACTTCTGAGAGGAATACTGCCACACCTATCGATTCATCCATCCCACATACTGTACGTCTGAGTGGAATACTGCCACTCCTATCGATTCATCCATCCTACATACCTTGGAGTGGAATACTGCCACTCCTATCGATTCATCCATCCCACATACCTTGGAGTGGAATACTGCCACTCCTATCGATTCATCCATCCCACATACTGTACGTCTGAGTGGAATACTGCCACACCTATCGATTCATCCATCCCACATACCTTGGAGTGGAATACTGCCACTCCTATCGATTCATCCATCCCACATACTGTACGTCTGAGTGGAAAACTGCCACACCTATCGATTCATCCATCCCACATACTGTACGTCTGAGTGGAATACTGCCACACCTATCGATTCATCCATCCTACATACCTTAGAGTGGAATACTGCCACTCCTATCGATTCATCCATCCCACATACTGTACGTCTGAGTGGAATACTGCCACACCTATCGATTCATCCATCCTACATACCTTAGAGTGGAATACTGCCACACCTATCGATTCATCCATCCCAAATACTGTACGTCTGAGTGGAATACTGCCACACCTATCGATTCATCCATCCCACATACTGTACTTCTGAGAGGAATACTGCCACACCTATCGATTCATCCATCCCACATACCTTGGAGTGGAAAACTGCCACACCTATCGATTCATCCATCCCACATACTGTACGTCTGAGTGGAAAACTGCCACACCTATCGATTCATCCATCCCACATACTGTACGTCTGAGTGGAATACTGCCACACCTATCGATTCATCCATCCCACATACTGTACGTCTGAGTGGAATACTGCCACACCTATCGATTCATCCATCCCACATACCTTGGAGTGGAATACTGCCACACCTATCGATTCATCCATCCTACATACCTTGGAGTGGAATACTGCCACACCTATCGATTCATCCATCCCACATACCTTGGAGTGGAATACTGCCACACCTATCGATTCATCCATCCCACATACTGTACGTCTGAGTGGAATACTGCCACTCCTATCGATTCATCCATCCCACATACTGTACGTCTGAGTGGAATACTGCCACACCTATCGATTCATCCATCCCACATACCTTGGAGTGGAATACTGCCACTCCTATCGATTCATCCATCCCACATACCTTGGAGTGGAATACTGCCACACCTATCGATTCATCCATCCTACATACCTTGGAGTGGAATACTGCCACACCTATCGATTCATCCATCCCACATACCTTGGAGTGGAATACTGCCACACCTATCGATTCATCCATCCCACATACTGTACGTCTGAGTGGAATACTGCCACTCCTATCGATTCATCCATCCCACATACTGTACGTCTGAGTGGAATACTGCCACACCTATCGATTCATCCATCCCACATACCTTGGAGTGGAATACTGCCACTCCTATCGATTCATCCATCCCACATACTGTACGTCTGAGTGGAATACTGCCACACCTATCGATTCATCCATCCCACATACCTTGGAGTGGAATACTGCCACACCTATCGATTCATCCATCCCACATACTGTACGTCTGAGTGGAATACTGCCACACCTATCGATTCATCCATCCCACATACTGTACGTCTGAGTGGAATACTGCCACACCTATCGATTCATCCATCCTACATACCTTAGAGTGGAAAACTGGCACTCCTATCGATTCATCCATCCCACATACCTTGGAGTGGAAAACTGCCACACCTATCGATTCATCCATCCCACATACCTTGGAGTGGAATACTGCCACTCCTATCGATTCATCCATCCCACATACTGTACGTCTGAGTGGAATACTGCCACACCTATCGATTCATCCATCCCACATACCTTGGAGTGGAATACTGCCACACCTATCGATTCATCCATCCCACATACCTTGGAGTGGAAAACTGCCACTCCTATCGATTCATCCATCCCACATACTGTACGTCTGAGTGGAAAACTGCCACACCTATCGATTCATCCATCCCACATACTGTACGTCTGAGTGGAAAACTGCCACTCCTATCGATTCATCCATCCCACATACTGTACGTCTGAGTGGAATACTGCCACACCTATCGATTCATCCATCCCACATACTGTACGTCTGAGTGGAATACTGCCACACCTATCGATTCATCCATCCTACATACCTTAGAGTGGAAAACTGGCACTCCTATCGATTCATCCATCCCACATACCTTGGAGTGGAAAACTGCCACACCTTTCGATTCATCCATCCCACATACCTTGGAGTGGAATACTGCCACTCCTATCGATTCATCCATCCCACATACTGTACGTCTGAGTGGAATACTGCCACACCTATCGATTCATCCATCCCACATACCTTGGAGTGGAATACTGCCACACCTATCGATTCATCCATCCCACATACCTTGGAGTGGAAAACTGCCACTCCTATCGATTCATCCATCCCACATACTGTACGTCTGAGTGGAAAACTGCCACACCTATCGATTCATCCATCCCACATACTGTACGTCTGAGTGGAAAACTGCCACACCTATCGATTCATCCATCCTACATACTGTACGTCTGAGTGGAAAACTGCCACACCTATCGATTCATCCATCCCACATACCTTGGAGTGGAATACTGCCACACCTATCGATTCATCCATCCCACATACCTTGGAGTGGAAAACTGCCACTCCTATCGATTCATCCATCCCACATACTGTACGTCTGAGTGGAAAACTGCCACACCTATCGATTCATCCATCCCACATACTGTACGTCTGAGTGGAAAACTGCCACTCCTATCGATTCATCCATCCCACATACTGTACGTCTGAGTGGAATACTGCCACACCTATCGATTCATCCATCCCACATACTGTACGTCTGAGTGGAATACTGCCACACCTATCGATTCATCCATCCTACATACCTTAGAGTGGAAAACTGGCACTCCTATCGATTCATCCATCCCACATACCTTGGAGTGGAAAACTGCCACACCTATCGATTCATCCATCCCACATACCTTGGAGTGGAATACTGCCACTCCTATCGATTCATCCATCCCACATACTGTACGTCTGAGTGGAATACTGCCACACCTATCGATTCATCCATCCCACATACCTTGGAGTGGAATACTGCCACACCTATCGATTCATCCATCCCACATACTGTACGTCTGAGTGGAATACTGCCACACCTATCGATTCATCCATCCTACATACCTTAGAGTGGAATACTGCCACACCTATCGATTCATCCATCCCACATACCTTGGAGTGGAAAACTGCCACTCCTATCGATTCATCCATCCCACATACTGTACGTCTGAGTGGCAAACTGCCACACCTATCGATTCATCCATCCCACATACTGTACGTCTGAGTGGAAAACTGCCACTCCTATCGATTCATCCATCCCACATACTGTACGTCTGAGTGGAATACTGCCACACCTATCGATTCATCCATCCTACATACCTTAGAGTGGAAAACTGGCACTCCTATCGATTCATCCATCCCACATACCTTGGAGTGGAAAACTGCCACACCTATCGATTCATCCATCCCACATACCTTGGAGTGGAATACTGCCACTCCTATCGATTCATCCATCCCACATACTGTACGTCTGAGTGAAATACTGCCACACCTATCGATTCATCCATCCCACATACCTTGGAGTGGAATACTGCCACACCTATCGATTCATCCATCCCACATACCTTGGAGTGGAAAACTGCCACTCCTATCGATTCATCCATCCCACATACTGTACGTCTGAGTGGAAAACTGCCACACCTATCGATTCATCCATCCCACATACTGTACGTCTGAGTGGAAAACTGCCACACCTATCGATTCATCCATCCTACATACTGTACGTCTGAGTGGAATACTGCCACACCTATCGATTCATCCATCCCACATACTGTACGTCTGAGTGGAAAACTGCCACTCCTAAATTATTATCTTGTTCTTCTTTTTTTCTGTTATACTGCTCCTTGCTCTAATTGCTATACATGAGCGAGTGATTTAAATCTTTAAAAAAAAAGTGCTGAAACGTTGATTGGTCTAATAAAGTGACACAGCACGGCCCTTTGAAGTTTGTGTCCGAAATGGCACCCTATTTCCTATGTGCCCTACTTAAAAAGCAGTGCACTATATAGGGACTAGGGTGACGTTTGGCACACAACCCCCCGAGTTCCTCATTAATTAAAAGAGGCAGATCCAGGCGTATAATTTCTCCCAAAGGGGAAGGCATTAAAATTGTACAGACCACAGACAGCTCCACAGCTGTGACCTCCCTAGGACAGCTTTACAACTTACAGCCAGAAATGACATGATGTCCAAGGGACCTAGAAGACTTCTCCTATCTAATTGGGGTGATTACAATGGACACGATCTGTCTAGCTAATGCAACCTAACTAAGCTGTCATAGACACTGAACATAGACCCAATGGACATTGTGTGTCTAACTCATGCAACCTCTCTGAGTCTAAGCTCTTCATTCAAGTCTCCCTGGCTATCGTCCACAGTGGACATAGAACCATTGGATGACAATCATTCTTCAAAGTTGCCACCCTTTGCCTTGATGACAGCTTTGCATACTCTTGGCATTCTCTCAACCAGCTTCACAAGGTAGTCACCTGGAATGCATTTCAATTATTAACAGGTGTGCTTTGTTAAAACTTAATTTGTGGAATTTCTTTCCTTCTTAATGCGTTTGAGCCAATCAGTTGTGTTGTGACCAGGTAGGGGGGTATACAGAAGATAGCCCTATTTGGTAAAAGACCAAGTCCATATTATGGCAAGAACAGCTCAAATAAGCAAAGAGAAATGTCAGTCCATCATTACTTTAAGACATACAGTTCAGTCAATACGGAAAATTTCAAGAACTTTGAAAGTTTCTTCAAGTGCAGTCACAAAAACCATCAAGCGCTATGATGAAACTGGTTCTCATGAGGACCGCCACAAGAAAGGAAGACCCAGAGTTACCTCTGCTGCAGAGCATAAATTCATTAGAGTTAACTGCATCTCAGATTGAAGCCCAAAAAAAGGTTTCACAGAGTTCAAGTAACAGACACATCTCAACATCAATTGTTCAGAGGAATCAGACCTTCATGGTCGAATTGCTGCAAAGAAACCACTACTAAAGGACACCAATAAGAAGAAGAAGAGACTTGCTTGGGTCAAACAACACGAGCATGTCACGTCCTGACCAGTAAAGGGGTTATTTGTTATTATAGTTTGGTCAGGACGGTGCAGGGTGTATTTGTTTTATATGGTTTTGAGTGTGTGTTTATGTAGAGGGGTGTTTGATTTATGTATTCCGGGGTTTTGGTCATTGTTCTATGTTTATATATTTCTATGTCTATTCTAGGGTGTTTAGATCTTTGTTTAGGTAATTGGGATTGGGGCCTTCAATTGGAGGCAGCTGTTTATCGTTGCCTCTGATTGAAGGTCCTATACTTAGGAGTATGTTTGTTTTGGGAATTGTGGGAGGTTGTTCTTAGCACTGCTGTATTTAGCCTGCAAGACTGTTAGTTTGGTCATTTCTTGTTTTGTTTATTTAAGTGTTCACTAATAAAGTTAAGATGAGCACTCGACCCACTTTGCCTTGGTCCATTCACTACGACGAACGTGACAGAGCAATTGACATTAGACCGGTGGAAATCTGTCCTATAGTCTGATGAGTCAAAATTTGAGATTTTGGGTTCCAACCGCCATGTCTTTGTGAAACGCGGAGTAGGTGAACGGATGATCTCTGCATGTGTGGTTCCCACTGTGAAGCATGGAGGAGGAGGTGTGATGGTGTGGGGGTGCTTTGCTAGTGACACTGTCAGTGATTCATTTAGAATTCAAGACACACTTAATCAGCATGGCTACCACAGCATTCTGCAGCGCTACGCCATCCCATCTGGTTTGCGCTTAGTGGGACTATCATTTGTTTTTCAACAGGACAATGACTCAAAACACACCTCCAGGCTGTGCAAGGGATATTTGACCAAGAAGGAGAGTGATGGAGTGCTGCATCAGATGACCTGGCCTCTACAATCACCCAACCTCAACCCAATTGAGATGGTTTGGGATGAGTTGGACCGCAGAGTGAAGGAAAAGCATCCAACAAATGCTCAACATATGTGAGAACTCCTTCAAGACTGTTGGGAAACATTCCAGGTGAAGCTGGTTGAGAGAATGCCAAGAGTGTGCAAAGCTGTCATCAAGGCAAAGGGTGGCTACTTTGCAGAATCTCAAATACAAAATATATTTTGATTTGTTTCAGTTTTTTGGTTACTACATGATTCCGTATGTGTTATTTCCTAGTTTTGATGTGTTCATTATTATTCTACAATGTAGAAAAGTGTAAAGATAAAGAAAAACCATTGAATGAGAAGGTGTGTCCAAACTTTTGACTGGTATATGCAGTATATATCCCACAGCACTCATTTCTGATTGGCTAGAATTGCATTCTTGAATGTACATTAAAACAAGATAACGTAAAAGATATCGGGACACCTTGCAATCATGACGCAATAAGCGCCTACACATGCAGACCGTACTTGCTACAAAGTTACAGAAAGCTAAACAAACAACCACACAAACTGAAATAGGATACATTGTATATGCAAGACCAATGAGGAAAAAATTTAGCTAGCTAGCAAATTATTTGTTTTTTTTATTTGAATTTGTTTTTCCTCCCACATATTTCTAATTTCACCAGCTGTTTTCAGCAACTGATATTTATGAATTTGGTTGTCATATTGGCAGGTTTGCTAGCAACAAACTATTTAGCAAGCTCTTAGCCTAGTGTTTGATAAGTGATGAGATCTCCTCGTAAATACCATTCAGTGATGACGACTGTCCTGATGAGAAGGCAAACTTTTCTAGCTATGCCAGCCACAATCATTATCAGCTCATTGTTATGGATGTATCCAAATGAATGTCAATAGAAAACAGATACTTTGCGGAGGTCGTAAAGAACGAACGAACGAACATAAAGATCGAACGACTGGGTAGTGTCTGTAAATATCGATCTAATCAAACCAACGACCAGCAACCAAAATATGAGAAAGTATGTATTTGCTTATAAAAATGTAAATATCAGCAAAAAAAGTATTTCTTCAGGTAAATGTGTGCTTTCATATTGTTTTCTTTGGCAACTGGGATACTAGCGGGATAAATGCCTAAATGTTCTGTACTTTACCTTGGTAAAATGTACTCCGTAAAAGGACTCGGCTCTGTCCTGCTGTGTCATCAATTATTCCCAAGGTAATGTACAGAACGTCGGTGTTAATCCCTTACATATAAACTCAGCAAAAAGAAATGTCCTCTCACTGTAAACTGCGTTTATTTTCAGCAAACTTAACATGTGTAAACATTTGTATGAACATAACAAGATTCAACAACTGAGACATAAATTGTACAAGTTCCACAGACATATGACTAACAGGAATGGAATAATGTGTCCCTGAACAAAGGTGTGGTCAAAATCAAAAGTAACAGTCAGTATCTGGTGTGGCCACCAGCTGCATTAAGTACTGTAGTGCATCTCCTCCTCATGGACTGCACCAGATTTGCCAGTTCTTGCTGTGAGATATTACCCCACTCTTCCACCAAGGCACCTGCAAGTTCCCGGACATTTCTGGGGGGAATGGCCCTAGCCCTCACCCTCCGTTCTAACAGGTCCCAGACGTGCTCAATGGGATTGAGATCCGGGCTCTTCGCTGGCCATGGCAGAACACTGACATTCCTGTCTTGCAGGAAATCACGCACAGAACGAGCAGTATGGCTGTTGGCATTGTCATGCTGGAGGGTCATGTCAGGATGAGCCTACAGGAAGGGTACCACATGAGGGAGGAGAATGTCTGCAATGACAACAAGCTCAGTCCGATGATGCTGTGACACACCACCCCAGACCATGATGAACCCTCCACCTCCATTTCGATCCCACTCCAGAGTACAGGCCTCGGTGTAACGCTCATTCCTTCGACAATAAACGCAAATCCGACCATCACTCCTGGTGAGACAAAACCGCGACCTGTCAGTGAAGAGCACTTTTTGCCAGTCCTGTCTGGTCCAGTGACGGTGGGTTTGTGCCCATAGGCGACGTTGTTGCCGGTGATGTCTGGTGAAGACCTGCCTTACAACAGGCCTACAAGCCCTCAGTTCAGCCTCTCTCAGCCTATTGCGGACAGTCTGAGCACTGATGGAGGGATTGTGCGTTCCTGGTGTAACAGGGGCAGTTGTTGTTGCCACCCTGTACCTGTCCCGCAGGTGTGATGTTCGGATGTACCGATCCTGTGCAGGTGTTGTTACACGTGGTCTGCCACTGCGAGGATGATCAGCTGTCCGTCCTGTCTCCCTGTAGCGCTGTCTTAGGCGTCTCACAGTACGAACATTGCAATTTATTGCCCTGGCCACAACTGCAGTCCTCATGCCTCCTTGCAACATGGCTAAGGCATGTTCACGCAGATGAGCAGAGACCCTGGGCATCTTTCTTTCGGTGTTTTTCAAAGTCAGTAGAAAGACCTCTTTAGTGTCCTGTTTTCATAAATGTGACCTTCATTGCCTACCGTCTGTAAGCTGTTAGTGTCTTAACGACCGTTCCACAGGTGCATGTCTATTAATTGTTTATGGTTCATTGAACAAGCATGGGAAACAGTGTTTAAACCCTTTACAATGAAGATCTGTGAAGTTATTTGGATTTAAAAAAATTATCTTTGAAAGAAAAGGGTCATGAAAAAGGGACGTTTTTTTTTTTCTGAGCTTATAACAGGCAGGGTTCTAAACAAACGTTTTGCACTTTTTCAGTTGGTGGCACCAGCAAATGATTTGGTCGCACACATTTTTTTTAATAATTGATAATGACCTGGCCTGTGTCCCATAATATGCCTGCATTCCATACAGAACCAGGCTTAAATGACTAGCCGTCTTCTAAATTAGCATGCCCTTGTGTTCTTACATTGATTTGAATAGGTTTACTGTAACAGCAAATAAAACAGACTGTTGAATTAAAGTGGAACATTTATTTATTGTCAAAGTGCCATGTGTTCTTTTCTGTCAAATCCTCTAGAGGACAGAACGAAAAACCAATACCAAGGCAACAACAAAAAGATTCTCAGGGAGAACGACCTTGATTTGCTCATATTTTCAGGTTTCGCTCGAAAAATCAGACTTTTTAAATTTTTTTATAGAAAAACAACTTAATTGGATGGTCTAAGTCTACAACAAAGTTTAGACTAGCAGACTAGTGAAACACCCGTCAATTGGAGGGAAACAAACCAAAGTGCCTACATCTCTCATAAAAGCTGATCCAAAAAATGTAATCACAGAATAATTACAGTGTAGCAATAGAACTTCTAAATGGGTTACCATAACTTCAATGACTTTTCAAGGACCAAAGTCCCTGGAGGAAATATTCAAGGTAGGCTATTCCATGATGTCGTAATTGTGCCAAGAATGTTTACTTTTTAATTACCTGGTTTGCATACCCATTCTTGCCTTAGCATTTACTGGTCGACATAACAACATATTTCCTGCTACCGCTGTCAGTGTTCACTCCACACAACAACCATCTGTTAGAGAGCTCAAACAGCTGGCCCAAGCAGCCCACTGACGGGAATGATCGACTGGCCTGGAGGCTTTCCCGGAGCCCCGACGCATCGGGGCTTTCCCATGCTGTTGTTGACTCTTCAGAAAGTTGGTTTATTTTTTGGTCAATTGCACACTAATTTTTGAATGAATCATTGGGCTACTTGTCTTTGCATCACACAGAGACAGAGAGAGAGAGAGAGTACGGGAAAAAAAATGTATGAAATGTATGCATTCACTACTGTAAGTCGCTCTGGATAAGAGCGTCTGCTAAGTGACTAAAATGTAAATGTAGAGAGAAAAAACCCTAAGAAAGAAATTGAGAAACCTATCCAACCAAATACACAGAGACCTCGAAGACCTGCATTATGGTGAAACAGTACAGAAATACACTAAGAAAAAAGGACGTCAGAAAACAGCTCAATGTAATTGAAGAATCCATAGAATCTAACCACTTCTGGGAAAATTGGAAAACACTGAACAAACAACAACACGAAGAGTTATCTATCCAAAACGGAGATGTATGGATAAACCACTTCTCCAATCTGATTGGCTCTACAACAAAGAACAAACAGCTAAAACATATACATTTATTTATTTATTTATTTTATTTCACCTTTATTTAACCAGGTAGGCTAGTTGAGAACAAGTCCTTTATTTAACCAGGTAGGCTAGTTGAGAACAAGTCCTTTATTTAACCAGGTAGGCTAGTTGAGAACAAGTCCTTTATTTAACCAGGTAGGCTAGTTGAGAACAAGTCCTTTATTTAACCAGGTAGGCTAGTTGAGAACAAGTCCTTTATTTAACCAGGTAGGCTAGTTGAGAACAAGTCCTTTATTTAACCAGGTAGGCTAGTTGAGAACAAGTCCTTTATTTAACCAGGTAGGCTAGTTGAGAACAAGTCCTTTATTTAACCAGGTAGGCTAGTTGAGAACAAGTCCTTTATTTAACCAGGTAGGCTAGTTGAGAACAAGTCCTTTATTTAACCAGGTAGGCTAGTTGAGAACAAGTCCTTTATTTAACCAGGTAGGCCAGTTTAGAACAAGTCCTTTATTTAACCAGGTAGGCAAGTTGAGAACAAGTCCTTTATTTAACCAGGTAGGCCAGTTTAGAACAAGTCCTTTATTTAACCAGGTAGGCTAGTTGAGAACAAGTCCTTTATTTAACCAGGTAGGCCAGTTTAGAACAAGTCCTTTATTTAACCAGGTAGGCAAGTTGAGAACAAGTCCTTTATTTAACCAGGTAGGCAAGTTGAGAACAAGTCCTTTATTTAACCAGGTAGGCTAGTTGAGAACAAGTCCTTTATTTAACCAGGTAGGCTAGTTGAGAACAAGTCCTTTATTTAACCAGGTAGGCTAGTTGAGAATAAGTCCTTTATTTAACCAGGTAGGCTAGTTGAGAACAAGTCCTTTATTTAACCAGGTAGGCTAGTTGAGAACAAGTCCTTTATTTAACCAGGTAGGCTAGTTGAGAACAAGTCCTTTATTTAACCAGGTAGGCTAGTTGAGAACAAGTCCTTTATTTAACCAGGTAGGCTAGTTGAGAACAAGTCCTTTATTTAACCAGGTAGGCTAGTTGAGAACAAGTCCTTTATTTAACCAGGTAGGCTAGTTGAGAACAAGTCCTTTATTTAACCAGGTAGGCAAGTTGAGAACAAGTTCTCATTTACAATTGCGACCTGGCCAAGATAAAGCAAAGCAGTTCGACAACATACAACAACACAGAGTTACACATGGAGTAAAACAACACATACAATCAATGATGCAGTAGAAAAATAAGTCTATATACAATGTGAGCAAATGAGGTGAGATAAGGGAGGTAAAGGCAAAAAAATGCCATGGTGGAAAAGTAAATAAAGTATAGCAAGAAAAACACTGGAATGGTAGATTTGTAGTTTGAAGAAAGTTCAGAGATAAAATATAAATAATATGGTGCAAAGGAGCAAAATAAATAAAATAAATAAATACAGTAGGGGAAGAGGTAGTAGTTTGAGCTAAATTATAGATGGGCTATGTACAGGTGCAGTGATCTGTGAGCTGCTCTGACAGCTGGTGCTTAAAGCTAGTGAGGGAGATAAGTGTTTCCAGTTTCAGAGATTTTTGTAGTTCGTTCCAGTCATTGGCAGCAGAGAACTGGAAGGAGAGACGACCAAAGGAGGAGTTGGCTTTAGGGGTGACCAGAGAGATATACCTGCTGGAGCGCGTGCTACAGGTGGGTGCTGCTATGGTGACCAGTGAGCGGAGATAAGGGGGCACTTTACCTAGCAGGGTCTTGTAGATGACCTGGAGCCAATGTGTTTGGCGACGATTATGAAGCGAAGGCCAGCCAACGAGAGCGTACAGGTCGCAGTGGTGGGTAGTATATGGGGCTTTGGTGACAAAACGGATGGCACTGTGATAGACTGCATCCAGCTTGTTGAGTAGGGTATTGGAAGCTATTTTGTAAATGACATCGCCGAAGTCGAGGATTGGTAGGATGGTCAGTTTTACGAGGGTATGTTTGGCAGCATGAGTGAAGGATGCTTTGTTGCGAAATAGGAAGCCAATTCGAGATTTCACTTTGGATTGGAGATGATTGATGTGAGTCTGGAAGGAGAGTTTACAGTCTAACCAGACACCTAGGTATTTGTAGTTGTCCACAAATTCTAAGTTAGAACCGTCCAGAGAAGTGATGCTGGACAGGCGGGCAGGTGCAGGCAGCGATCGGTTGAAGAGCATGCATTTAGTTTTACTTGTGTTTAGGAGCAGTTGGAGACCACGGAAGGAGAGTTGAATGGCATTGAACCTCGTCTGGAGGGTTGTTAACACAGTGTCCAAAGAAGGGCCAGAAGTGTACAGAATGGTGTCGTCTGCGTAGAGGTGGATCAGAGATTCACCAGCAGCAAGAGCGACATCATTTATGTATACAGAGAAAAGAGTTGGCCCAAGAATTGAACCCTGTGGTACCCCCATAGAGACTGCCAGAGGTCCAGACAGTAGGCCCTCCGATTTGACACACTGAACTCTGTCAGAGAAGTAGTTGGTGAACCAGGCGACGCAATCGTTTGAGAAACCAAGGCTACTGAGTCTGCCGATGAGGATGTGGTGATTAACAGAGTCAAAAGCTTTGGCCAGGTCAATGAATACGGCAGCACAGTATTGTTTCTTATCGATGGCGGTTACGATGTCGTTTAGGACCTTGAGCGTGGCTGAGGTGCACCCATGACCAGCTCTGAAACCAGATTGCATAGCGGAGAGGGTGCGGTGGGATTCGAAATGGTCGGTAATCTGTTTGTTGACTTGGCTTTCGAAGACCTTAGAAAGGCAGGGTAGAATGGATATAGGTCTGTAGCAATTTGGGTCAAGAGTGTCACCTCCTTTGAAGAGGGGGATGACAGCAGCTGCTTTCCAATCTATGGGAATCTCAGACGACACGAAAGAGAGGTTGAACAGGCTAGTAATAGGGGTTGCAATAATTTCGGCAGATAATTTTAGAAAGAAAGGGTCCAGATTGTCAAGCCCAGCTGATTTGTAGGGGTCCAGATTTTGCAGCTCTTTCAGAACATCAGCTGAATGGATTTGGGAGAAGGAGAAATGGGGGAGGCTTGGGCGAGTAGCTGTGGGGGGTGCAGTGCTGTTGAATGCAGTAGGGGTAGTTAGGTGGAAAGCATGGCCAGCCGTAGAAAAATGCTTATTGAAATTCTCAATTATAGTGGGCATATCGGTGGTGACAGAGTTTCCTATCCTCAGTGCAGTGGGCAGCTGGGAGGAGGTGTTCTTATTCTCCAAGGACTTTACAATGTCCCAGAACTTTTTAGAGTTGGAGTTGCACGAAGCGAATTTCTGTTTGAAAAAGCTAGCCTTGGCGTTTCTAACTGCCTGTGTGTATTGGTTTCTAACTTCCCTAAAAAGTTGCATATCGCGGGGGCAGTTCGATGCTAATGCAGAACGCCACAGGATATTTTTGTGTTGGTTAAGGGCAGTCAGGTCTGGGGAGAACCAAGGGCTATATCTGTTCCTGGTTCTAAATTTCTTGAAAGGGGCATGCTTATTTAAGATGGAGAGGAAGGCATTTAAAAAAAATAACCAGGCATCCTCTACTGACGGGATGAGGTCAATATCCTTCCAGGATACCAGGGCCAGGTCGAATAGAAAGGCTTGCTCGTTGAAATGTTTCAGGGAGCGTTTGACAGTGATGAGTGGAGGTCGTTTGACCGCTGACCCATTACGGGTGCAGGCAATGAGGCAGTGATCGCTGAGATCTTGGTTGAAAACAGCAGAGGTGTATTTAGAGGGCACGTTGGTTAGGATGATATCTATGAGGGTGCCAGTGTTTGCGGCTTTGGGGTTGTACCTGGTGGGTTCATTAATAATTTGTGTGAGATTGAGGGCATCAAGCTTGGATTGTAGGATGGCTGGGGTGTTAAGCATGTCCCAGTTTAGGTCACCTAGTAGCACGAGCTCTGAAGATAGATGGGGGGCAATCAGTTCACATATGGTGTCCAGGGAACAGCTGGGGGCAGAGGGGGGTCTATAGCAGGCGGCAACGGTGAGAGACTTGTTTTTGGAGAGGTGGATTTTTAAAAGTAGAAGTTCAAATTGTTTGGGTACAGACCTGGATAGCAGGACAGAACTCTGCAGGCTATCTCTGCAGTAGATTGCAACACCGCCCCCTTTGGTCGTTCTATCTTGTCTGAAAACGTTGTAGTTAGGGATGAAGATTTCAGAGTTTTTGGTGATCAATTACACATGATCAATTACACATCTTAGAATCGACTATTAAAGACGACCAGAACCCACTGGATTCTCCAATTACATTGAATGAACTACAGGGCAAAATACAAACCCTCCAACCCAAAAAGGCCTGTGGTGTTGATGGTATTCTAAATGAAATGATAAAATATACAGACCACAAATTCCAATTGGCTATACTAAAACTATCTAACATCATCCTCAGCTCTGGCATCTTCCCCAATATTTGGAACCGAGGACTGATCACCCAAACTGACAAGTCACCCCAATAACTACCGTGGGACAGACCACGCATTCACCCTGCACAGCCTAATTGACAAACAAACAAACCAAAACAAAGGCAGCCTTCTCATGCTTTGTTGATTTCAAAAAAGCTCTTGACTCCATTTTGACATGAGGGTCTGATATACAAAGTAATGGAAAGTGGTGTCGGGGGGAAAAAAACATACGATATTATACATTCAATCTACACAAACAACAAGTGTTCAGATAAAATTGGCAAAAAAAAAACCCTCAATATTCGGAAGGTGCTCCTAATGCTCAGTGTACATCAATGAGTTGGCGAATAAACTTTGATTTGATTTGAATTGGCGAGGGCACTAGAAGTCAGCAGCACCCAGCCTCACCATACTAGACTCTGTCAAGTCAAGACGTCTACTGTTTGTGGATGATCTGTCCCCAACCAATGAGGCCTAGAGCAGCACCTCCCTGTAGGTTTTCGCTCCAACTCCAGGTGTAACAAACCTGATTCAGTTTATCAACCAACTAATTATTACAATCAGGCCCGCTAGATTAGGGTTGGAGAGAAAAACCTACAGGACGGTAACTCTCTCAAATAGCACCATATCTCCTATATAGTGCACTACTTTTGACCAGAGCCCAGTGGTGGTCCCTGTGTGGGCACTGGTCAAAGGTAATACACTGTAAAGCGAAAAGGGTGTCATGTGGGACTAATCCTAGGTTCTCCGTCTGAAAGTTGTACACTATAAAGGGAATAGGGTGCCATTTGTTAGCTCGGCGGACGAGCCATATTGTTTCTATCATCATCAGCATCGCCATAGTCCCCCATGCCTGATTATGCACAACGTGTTATCCGAGCTTGCAATATTGATATTTTCCTTAATAGTCAAGGTTAGCCGTGCACTCCTGCAGTCCTCATTTGAATGTGATCATGTTAATGATGTGTATTGATGTGGTATAATGACAGGCCTTCAGGGAGTGACACCATGCTGTTTGTCAATGGCACTCCCCACTACTGCAAAGCCACCATCACCGCTGGTACTGCTACTTCTGCTAATACTGCTGCTACTATTACTACTACTAATACTACTACTAATACTAATACTAATACTACCACTACTACCACTACTACTGCTACTTCTGCTAATACTGCTACTACTGCTACTACTACTACTAATACTACTACTAATACTAATACTACCACTACTACCACTGCTACTGCTACTTCTGCTAATACTGCTACTACTGCCATTACTACTACTAATACTACTACTAATACTAATACTACCACTACTACCACTACTACTGCTACTTCTGCTAATACTGCTACTACTGCTACTACTACTACTAATACTACTACTAATACTAATACTACCACTACTACCACTACTACTGCTAATACTGCTGCTACTATTACTACTAATAATACTAATACTACCACTACTACCACTACTACTGCTAC